>NC_079198.1:94555479-94878889 GCF_029499605.1 Hyla sarda
TAGCAGGGTGGACACTTCATGAACTGCTTATTTTAAAGGGATTGTTTTAATAATTAAGTATTGTCAAAAGAGGACAATCCCTCTTATGCCAGTTCCTTCAGAAAAAGGATTGCAGTAACACATGTTTTGCTATACATATGTTTATTCCCTTGGCGTGTATTGGAACTAAACCAAAAAAGGGAGGAAAAAAAAAAGCAATTTGGACATAATGTCACATCAAACTCCAAAAATGGGCTGGACAAAATTATTAGCACTCTTTCAAAATTGTGGAAAAATAAGATTGTTTCAAGCATGTGATGCTCCTTTAAACTCACCTGGGGCAAGTAACAGGTGTCGGCAATATAAAAATCACATCTGAAAGCAGATAAAAAGGAGAGAAGTTCACTTAGTCTTTGCATTGTGTTTCTGTGTGTACCACACTAAGCATGGACAACAGAAAGAGGGGAAGAAAACTGTCTGAGGACTTGAGAACCAAAATTGTGGGAAAAATATCAACAATCTCAAGGTTACAAGTCCATCTACAGAGATCAAGATTTGCCTTTGTTCACAGTGCGCAGCATTATCAAGATGTTTGCAACCCATGGCATTGTAGCTAATTTCCCTGGGCATGGACAGAATAGAAAAATTGATGAAAGGTGTCAACGCAGGATAGTCCAGATGGTGGATAAGCAGCCCCAAACAAGTTCCAAAGATATTCAAGTTGTCCTGCAGGCTCAGGGAGCATCAGTGTCAGCGCAAACTATCCGTCGACATTTAAATTAAATAAAACGCTATGGCAGGAGACCCAGGAGGACCCCACTGCTGACACAGAGACACAAAAAAAGCAAGATTACATTTTGCCAAAATGAACTTGAGGAAGCCAAAATCCTTCTGGGAAAACCTCTTTTTGGTAAAGCACATCATTCTACAGTTTACCGAAAACAGAATGAAGCCTTTTAAAGAAAAGGACACTGTACCTACAGTCAAATATGGGGAGGGTTCAATTATGTTTTGGGGTTGTTTTGCTGCCTCTGGCACTGGGTGCCTTGAATGTGTGCATCATGAAATCTGAGGATTACCAATGGATTTTAGGTATCACTGTACAGCTCAGTGTCAGAAAGCTGGGTTTGTGTCCGAGATCTTAGGTCTTCCAGCAGGACAATGGGGGAGATTTATCAAAACCAGTGCAGAAGAAAAGTTGCCCAGTTGCCCATAGCAACCAATCAGATCGCTTCTTTCATTTTTCAGAGGCCTTGTTAAAAATGAAAGAAGCGATCTGATTGGTTGCTATGGGCAACTTTTCCTCTGGACAGGTATTCATTAATCTCCCCCAATGACCCGAAACATATGTCAAAAAGCACCCAGAAATGGATGTCAACAAAGCACTGTAGATTTCTGAAGTGGCAGCAATGAGTCCAGATCTAAATCCCATTAAACACCTGTGGAGATATCTTAAAATTGCTGTTGGGAAAAGAGACCTGGAGCAGTTTGTAAAGGCAGAGTGGTCCAACATTCCGGCTGAGAGGTGTAAGAAGTTTATTGATGTTTATAGGAAGCGACTGATTTCAGTTATTTTTTCCAAAGGGTGTGCAACCAAATATTAAGTTAAGGGTGCCAATGATTTTGTCCAGCCCATTTTTGGAGTTTGGTGTGACATTATGTCCAATTTGCTTTTTTTCCTCCCTTTTTTGGTTTAGTTCCAATACACACAAAGGGAATAAACATGTGTAGAGCAAAACACGTGTTACTGCAATCCTTTTCTGTGAGAAACATTTCATTTTTTTGAAATATTTCAGGGGTTGCCAACATTTACGGACTTGACTGTATATGGCTGCCATTTAAGCTATCAGGAAAAGTCCAAGTTGCCTTTCTTTGACTATAAGAAGGAAGAATGTATATCAGCAAAAATGGATAGGCTCGCTATTCAGACGTCTGATAAAGCTGGGTGACAACTTCTGGGAACACTGCACTGGCTATATTAGTATAGAGAGGGGCAATAGGTAGAATGGAAAGGGAATGGTACCTGTTTGAGACACCAACTTTGAGGCTAATGTGCGGCCCTCCCACCTGCTCCTACTATTGGCCATACTCTGGTCAGGCTGTGGGTCTTGACGATTTGTCATCATCATGGCAGCCAGTGGATAGAAGGTCTTCGTGGGTGGTTATTACATTATTGAGTATTGGGGGTTTGTTTTGAGTTATGGAGGCTCCCATTTTACTCAGTTATGGAGAAACTGATTTGTTCTTCCCAGTGTACAAGGATTTAAGAGAAAGTGGAAAATACTTTTGGGACAATCTGTCACTACAGTGTGGCTGTGGATTATGCAACTTGGTACTGCCTGTCAGTGTTATGTGCGCCACTGCATTTACATATGCATGTGAGTCTATGTATAGTATCTGCAGTGGAGTACTTTTGGCAAATATTAAACTGGGCCCCTATTTTTGCCTTTAAGGAGGTAGGGACTTCACCCCAATGTAGTTCCTGTGGGTTAAGGAACCTGTATTGGTGCTCACAGCCTAATAGGGATGAGGATAAATGGGACCAACTAGGAGTGGGACTGCTCCTTCCATGGTCACCCTTTATGGCAAATACACACTTGTATATACAGTATGTATGTAAGTCTATGGGCATTTGTTTAAATCTTTTATTTATTCCAAGAGAATGGATATGCTACGCAAATATCAAGTGCATTAAATGGTGATCCAACATTTCTATCAATGCAGAAGTTGGTGACCACTAGTGTTGAGCGGCATAGGCCATATTCGAATTCGCGAATATTCGCGAATATATGGACGAATATTCGTCATATATTCGCGAATATTCGCATATTCGTAATATGCTCGTTTTATTTTCGCATAAGCGGAAATTCGCGAATGCGAAAATTAACATATGCGAAAATTAGCATATACAAAATTAGCATAAGCGAAAGTTCGCATATGCGAAAAGTAGCATATGTTAATTTTCGTATATGCGAAAATTCGCACACCCAGTAGTATTAGAGCCTTCTTTACACCACACAAGCTAGAAGCAGAGAGGGATGATCACTGTGATGTGTACTGTGAAAAAAAACAAAAAACGAATATTCGTAATTACATCACTAGTGACCACCGTAATAGCATCACTAGTGACCACCAGGTAATTCTTGATCTGGAGCCTTGTATTGTATACTTTGCAAATTTGTGTGAGGTAAGTTTAAAAAAAAGCAGACTTCAATGGATTGTAATATAATTTTTATTTATATCCCAATTTATGTGTCAATGTCAGGGATCATTTTCCAGCCTCTGTGTGGTTGGAGCTTCAGGCAATTTACATTGTTCTGTTTGCAGTGCAGTGTGAGTAATCCCACCCTATACCTCGTTGTCTGGCAGCAACATCACAATTGGAAGATATCTGTGTTAGTCACCTCTGTGGCCACTCTGACTTAAAGGGGTAAACCGCCCCCTCCCATAGATTTGTATTGAGGGGGTGGGGCGTGACGTCACACGGGGCAGAGTTGTGATGTCACAATATTCAGAGCTCACACAGGTGGGTACGGAATGACAGATTGCGGGGGTCCCCAGAGGCGGACCTTTGGATAGAGGATAAGATGTATTAGAACTGGAGTAGCCCTTTAACCTTCAGGTGTCCTTCTGAGATGTGTTTGCCAAACCCATCCCTTGCCCGTTCTCCGTACACGCCTTTGCTCTTTGTCTAGGTTTACAACAGGTGGCTGTGAGCAGACTTACACTCCTACATCCTAGCAAAAAGACGCCAACGTAGCTAAGTAAACACTCAACTGCCAGATCCAGAAGATCACATGTGCAAAGGAAAGCTGCACTACCTGTCTGAAATCCAAGTGACTTCCAGGAAGAAAGAGAAAACGTGAATGTTCTTAAAGGAAAATGAATCTAACATCCACAATTTTCCATTATTCATTAGGGAGTTTAACAAATAAAGTTTTATGCAGAATTTGAATATGTTTAGGTGTTTCCTAGCAACAGATGCCACAACCAGCGGATGACTACCCTAGATCTCCTGATTATGATAGTATCCTATACTATGTAATGTACTGTAGTCCTATAAATGAAATAGACACTATAGCTGGAAATGTTAGTGTGAGCTTCCCATACAATCCCAGACAATCCCTTTTGAATCATACAGTTCTTTTCTTAGTATTGATAATTACACTTTTAAGGGTTAAAGGGATTCGCCAGGCTTTTTATTAAATTTTTTATTTTTTATTGATGGCCTATCTTAAGTACAGGCCATCAATATCTGATCAGTGACTGAAGAGGCCTCTGCTCTCATGCGTATGCTGCAACCTCTTCCTACAGGCAAAGACAGACATGAGCGCAATCATTTTTTCAATCGGCTGATCTGTGAGGGTGCTGAGAGTTGGACCACTATCCATCAGATATTGGCCTATCTTAAGAGCCCTATTGCATGGGCTGATGCACAGTCTTGTAGATTGGCATTTGTTTAGAAAGCCTATTACAAGGCTTTACCAGTGTGGGAGGAGGGCGATATGAACCATAGCTGGATTGTTCGCATGGTTGTGTGGTTGCCCAGTATGGGAGATGTTACCCCGTACCTTTTCTGCCCTGTCAGGCAGCCTCCTCCAGTTTCCCCAGGGCCCCTTGCACCTGTTTCCCCCCTGTACATATGCTCTGCAGTCTATTGTTTTATAAAATGTGTTGTATCTTTAAGAGTTTTGTCATGTGATTGCTACCCAGGAAGTACCAGTGACCAGGTGATCCCAAGAGTGACCTATGGGCTCCCTGCTAGTCTCCCCCATATAAGCCCTGGGTGGAGCTTCTCTCTCTCTCTCTCTTGGAGCTTCCTGCTGAGGTCCAATGCAGTCGTGCCTAGTGTGTGTGTCCAGAGTGTTGGAGACCTCAAAATCAAGTCCTGCAGCCACCATCAATTCAAGTAAGCTAAAGTCACAGCTTTATGAGTCAAGTCAGTCCCTGTCACCTGTCATGTCAGTGTGGTCTGCATTCAATTGTCCAGTCCTACTATAAGTCCCAGCAATACCTTAAGGTCTCTGCATCACTGGTCACCTCCTTGGGCCTGGCTGAACTGTATAGACTTTACCAACTGTCTACCCTCAGTAAAGCTACCGTTGTCCGTAACTTGGTGTCTGATTCGTTATTGCCCCTGTGCCTAGCCCAGGATCCAGCGGTATACCTTCGGGTGGTTTTAGGCTAAACCACGCCCTGGTGTCACGAATACAATGGCTTAATGCCATCTGCCCCTAGGGTAACAACATCTGCCCTTATCACACCCCGCTACCACAGCTGGCCCTTTGATGCCATCATTCTTTGTACAGTTTGTACACTATCCGTGATGTTTGACAGGTCACAACGAAGCCATCAAGTGATTAATGACTGTTTGCTCGTTCATCTGCGGATCCCTGGCGATATTATACAAGGTGATATCAGCCTGTTTGGCTAATAGTCCCCCCCCACATAATAGGGCTCTAAACGATGACCGAGCTTGTAGATCGGCACTTGTTTAGCAACTCTATTACAAGGCTTGACCAGTGTAGGAGGAGGGACGCATTAAAGATAGCTCGATTGTTCGTATGGGCTACCCTTTGTTGCCATCATTTGGATCCAGATCCCCTATTACATGGGGAGATGTGCGCTTGACAAGCGAGTCACCATGAAGCCATCAATGATAACCGAGTGTGAAGCATAACGACCACGGGGCCAGAGTATCGTGACGTCACGACTTCGCCCCGTGTGCAAGTCTATGGGAGGGGACGTGACAGCCACATCCGCACCAATTCCGTTTCCGCATTCATTTGGGTGGTTTCTGACTTGTGTGGATCTTGTTCGGAATTGGTGCGGAATCCATGCGGAAGTGTGAATGGGAGTGCAGGGATTTAAAGGGGTACTCCGCGGCCCTGCTTCGGAAGCTCCGCTCCCCAGCGTCCGGAAGTTTATTGTTCCGAACACTGCATGCAGGCTTCCAAGTTCAGGGCCGCCCCTCGTGTCGTCACGCCCGCCCCCTCAACGAAAGTCTATACGAAGGGGGCGCGACGGCCTTCGCGCCCCCTTCCCATAGACTTTCATTGAGGGGGCGGGCATGATATCACGAGGGGGCGGGCATGACGTCATGAGGGGCGGTCCTGAACACGGAAGCCCGCACGCAGCGTTGGGAACAATAAACTTCCGGACACTGGGGACCAGAGCTTCTGAAGCAGGGGAGTGGAGTACCCCTTTAATTTGGGCTTTAATTTGAAGCGGAATCCACATGCGGAATCTGGGAGGAATTCGGCATGTGGAAATTCTGCCGTGTGAATAGACCCTTAGTGTGCATACACATGCTATTAAGTAGCAGCGGGTTGCGCTACCATTTATTTGAATGGGTCTGCAGACAGTCCTTAATTGTCTCAGATTTGCCGTTTGCCAGCGAACCCATTCAAATGAATGGTAGCGTAACTCGCAGTGGATTTCCCGCAGCAGGAAACCTGCTGCTAGTTAATAGCGTGTGAACGCACCCTTAGGGTATGTTTACAGGAAGCATATACCCTGCATTTATTGTAGCTGTGTTCAATTACAAAAGAACAATAAATAAATATGTTATAATTAATAAATTTATATGAATAAATAAATAATTAAACATAGCATAAAATCCCCAGCATGAAATCTACAGTATATACATATGACACATATTAACACATCTTTATAGTAACTGTGCAAGCATAAACTCACGTAAATACTGAAAATTACGCATGTGGACAGTGAGAACATCATTATGCAGAAACAGAGAAAGGTGTCGAGTGTCCTGTAAATATAGTATAATTGCTGTATATTATAATTGCTGCATAATAAACATTGTGTACATTTTAAGACCTCTGCTTGCTGTCTGTGAATGAAAACATTGACGGTTTACAGCCTGAGGCTAAACATTCATATGGAGCTAAATACATCTGCATTAAGATCTCTCCTGTCCTGAGGGTTTTATTACGTTTATTGCCTAAGTAATAAAACTGAAGTTCAGGCTGTTTATCTCCTTGAGGATCACAAGACTGCAGGATATCATCCAGTGTTTTCCAAACAGTGTGCCTCCAGCTGTTGCAAAACTATAACTCCCAGCATGCCCAGACAGCCTTTGGCTGTCTGGGCATGCTGGGAGTTGTAGTTCTGCACCAGCTGGAAACACGCCGTTTGGAAAATACTGATATAATCTATACAAACCCTCAGTTTCCCTTTCTTTGAATGTGAAAAAGAACAGTTTCATTCATTGGCAACAGAAGAGAGCTTAAAATAAGGGAAGAATTGAAATGTTGAGTATCTATACTGTAAGTTGTATTTTTATTTTATAGTATTACAGTGTTATATACATAAGACTGAATAATCCCTTGAACTTGCAGGGTGACATCTATTATCTAGATATAAATTCAAATGGGTTCCTCCTTGTGAGTTAGTACACTATTGCCTCTAGAGGCCAATTGGAGAAATGCAGCTGCCAAGTCATAACTGGAATTAAGCAGGTTTATAATCTATATTAAATTTGTAACCTAACAGAAATGATGTCCCGTCACTTCCCAAAGTGGACTGTGTTCTGTCAGACTATTACTTTGACAAGAGACAGCGCTGGAGATGCTTACAGGAGTTTATCATATAGTACTGGCGGCACTACGACGGGCAGAGATGACCTTTGCACAGAAACATTTTCATATCTAAAATACATCTGGACTCCATGGGCTGTAAATCATCAAATAATAACCAGGCTTTCCCAGGTATCTATAAAGGGCAGGATGACAAATACTATTTTTCTAATATAACACTTCTCTTGTTGATAGCAGAAAAAAAGCAATAAATGGATTAACAGTTAACTCTCTGGTGGCAAAAGTGCAGCACAAAAGCATTCTGCAGCAATAAGTGTTCTGTATTTGTCGTAAAAAAAACAGATAATTAGATACATTAGATACATTGGGGGGTATTTATAAAGCATTTTATCCTGGTTTTCTTGGGTAAATTTGTCTCAATATTTTGTCGCGACTTTTCCTGCGGCTTTTCATTTACCTGTGTTTTGGTTTGTTGCTGTGGTAGACGTGTTTTTTGGTTGATTTTGTGCAGTGGTCAGGGATTTATGAAAATGCGACTTTAAAAAAAAAAAGTAGCATTTTCATAAATCCCGGACCACTGCAAAAAATCAACCAAAAACATGTCTACCACAGCAACAAACCAAAACAGAGGTAAAGTCGCAGGAAAAGTCGCAACTCACCAAAACGGGTGCTAATCACCACCAAATAAAAAAGCACTAACAAACAAACTGTGGTCAGCATTATATAAACTGCAAAATTGTTGCATGAATTAAAGAGTCGCACAAAAAGTTGCAAAAAACACCATACAACGTGGTGTTCTGATGTGAGAAATGTGATTAGCACCAGATTTATCACTTGCCCGGGACCATGTGATAAATTTGGTGCAGGTACACAGTTTCCACTACATGAATTAATGGAGTTAAAAAGACGTTCACCTACTCCACTTTTCATGAATACCCACCATTGCGTTTTTGCATGCACTGTTAAAGAAACAGACCCTCATGTGCATAGGGCTTTGATTGGTCACAACATGGCCAATCATAGTCCTAAGGGATCATGGTATGATTGTTCATGTCTAATTTACAGGTGATGGTCAGCCAAAATGGCTATTTTGGCTGACCATTATCTTATGTGTATGGCCAGCTGAAAGGGCCCTACTACATGCACCGATGGGCAATGTAATAGATCGTTGCTCACTCACTTAACCTATTAGGCCATATGCGCCTGTATTTTCCAGGTGGACATTCCGTAAATATTCTGCCGTGTGAACTTACAAGGCTTGACCATCGCACAGGGAGGACCACACAATGGCTGGATCATTTGCTTGGCCCTCTGCTTCCATCATTTGTCAGCCACACATCCTCTTTTACACAGGGAGATGTGTGGCTGATAAAAGATGATTTGTTGGCAGGCCAGAACAAAATGATCAGCTGATCTCTGGCCTTGGCTGGCTGATGATCGCTCCATGTAATAGGGCCTAAAATGTCAATGGATGACCCAAGAATAAAAAAAAAACACTAAATGAAGGGGTAATCAAAGACTGGCGCAAACAAGGTGAAATTCTTTTTCAATGAATCTGACACATTTTACACACACACACACACACACACTATATAATAAATACCCCCAACACACACACACACTAAATAATAAATACCCCCAACACACACACACACTATATATAATAAATACCCCCAACACACACACACACACACTATATAATAAATACCCCCAACACACACACACTATATAATAAATACCCCCAACACACACACACACACACTATATATAATAAATACCCCCAACACACACACACACACTATATAATAAATACCCCCAACACACACACACACACACACACACACAAAAGGGACATTTAGTTCTGAATATTCCCCTAAGAAAATACTCCCAGCACAATAGCCCGCATTTATTGATCGAATGTATTGATTTTGGCAAATATTGCACAGGTTTAAAACGGGCAATATATAATTGCACACAAAAAATGACACAATTTATTTCTCCCTCAACAATTTTGCCTCATTATTAATAGATGTAGGACAGTGTATCAGTGTTTTGATCACACCAATCATGTCTGAAAAATCTGACTATGTTTGAGCAATGGAAAAGATGGCACAGCCAATGGATTACACCTCCATGATTCTGCTGAAGTTGGCAGCGAGACTTAAAGGGGTACTCCGGTGAAATCATTTTTTTTGTTAAATAAACTGGTGCCAGAAAGTTAAACAGATTTGTAAATTACTTCTATTAAAAAATCTTAATCCTTCCTGTACTTATTAGCAGCTGAATACTACTGAGGAAATTCTTTTCTTTTTGAAACACAGAGCTCTCTGCTGACATCACAAGCACAGTGCCCTCTGCTGACATCTCTGTCCATTTTAGGAACTGTCCAGAACAGCATATGTTTGCTATGGGGATTTCCTTTTACCCTGGACAGTTCCTAAAATGGACAGAGATGTCAGCAGAGAGCACTGTGCTCATGATGTCAGCAGACAGCTCTGTGTTTCAAACGGAAAAGAATTTCCTCTGTAGTATTCAGCAGCTAATAAGTACAGGAAGGATTAAGATTTTTTAATAGAAGTAATTTACAAATCTGTTTAACGTTCTGGCGCCAGTTGATTTAAAAAAAAAAAAAAGTTTTTCACCGGAGTACCCCTTTAACTACCCAAGAACAAAAGGATCAGGTATTTTTAGTCCAACATGCCCGATTCTCCTCTCCCCCAACATTATCTGTCAGAGAAAAGGGTTCAGGGGGTCTCCATATTCGATTGACAGGTGGTTGGTCCACCAGAAAGTTATAAGTTCTACTTTTCCCTAAAATGTATCAGGACCTTTGGCTAATTGAAGACAAAACAGAATGCCCATGGCGATTGAAACCACTTTTGCTTAAAAAGGGCCATAATGTTCTTTTTTTTACCCCAAAGGGATGGAGAGTCGGTACGTCACTGTGATTGTGTTGGTGGGTTTTAACCCATGACATTCTTTATAAAGTCACTCTCCTTCTGGAGTGTTGCATATCTTTATACTCTCAAGAGTCTAATCTCTGGGCTTTTATTTAACTGTGTTTTTTTCCAGGGCAGTGCTTTTTACCTGTGTTTAAATGGTATGTGCCTACGTCATATATGTATATACAGCATATGTCATAGAGCTAATGTCATTATATTAAATGGCAGAACAGAGAATGTAAAGACTGCTGTGACATTTACAATATTCTAGGTACGTGTTCAACTGGAAGGAGGCTAAAGACTGAATCACAAAGTGCACCTGTCATATGCAGCAATGGTACAGGCTATAATCAATCATATACGTACAATCTACAGCCCTGTGACCATGGCAGAAGATGCCATAGGGGGCCACAGTTCCTGCTCTTGTACTTACATCATTCCCAAATCAAAGTTGTTCTATAAGAAAAAAAAATTTTGGGAAATTGTGGGAGATATCCAACTCCTCTGCTCAGCGTTTGAAACAAAATGTTCCGAACGCTTAGAGCCGATGACGAGAGCTCGTGACATTAAGCCCCACCCCCTTGTGATGTCATGCCCTGCCCCCTCAATGCAAGTCTATGGGAGGGGGCGTGACGGATGTCACGCCCCCTCCCATAGACTTGCATTGAGGGGGCAGGGCATGACATCATGAGGGGGTGGGGCTTAGCGTCACAAGCTCTCGTCATCGGCTCTAAGCGTTCGGAACATTTTGTTCCAAACGCTGAGCAGAGGAGTACCCCTTTAATGATGTTGTATTGTAAGTGATGGAAATTTCAGGAGATCAGCAAATTAAAGCCCTTTTCTTACATGGTGGAGTTGCTGATATGCAACATGATCTGATTTGGCGCGAAATACAGTGGCATACACTGCAAAACTGAAAGGTAACTTGTTTGCTGCGTAATTGCCCCAGGTCATAACACTGTGTTACTAGAATTGTGGATAAGATTCAGAGTGACATACAGGGATGTGACCGGAGGGGACGGCTGACATCTGCTCTGTACATGGCACATGATCCATAGGGGTCCTCTTACAGATTTTGCATTATGGTCCCAGAGCTTTGATGTTACACCTCTGAATTTATAATAAAATTTGGATATAGTGTTCGGTATCACCACTAGCACGCTAAATAGAAAAAACGAAAGCAGCAAAGTTGTATTACATACGGTACATGTCAACATGACATACGCTGAAATGCAAATATATCTGCATGGCATGGAAATACTATGTAAATCAGGTACAACTCAACAGTACATGTTTACAGGTGCTTACTAAATACCAGGTTACATGCAGTACATCTATATGAATAAACACTACTTATATCTTTGAGGATGCTCTTACACACAAAAAAATTTTGTGGTTTTTGCTAAAATTATGAAATTTATTGCAGAAAAAAAATAGTCAAAATCTCATTTTATATAAATGTATCCTTACACAGCCAAGCACTAACACTGAGCACTAACACTTCCCTATTCACAGTATAGGGAATAGGTGTATGATCACGGGGAGTCAGACTGCTTGGACCCCTGAATTAGTTTGGGAACTGGGTCCCAGGCTCACCATAGGAATATAGCATTCCACTGCTCAGGACCTTGTTCTCAAGATTGCAAGGGGTCCCAATTCTTCATGATCATACCCTTATCCCCATCCTGTGGTTAAAAAAAGGAGTTGATGGCTGGAATGGCTTTTTGGCTTTTTTTTTTTTTTTTTTAACATCACACTATAGTATTCCAAAGTTTCTGTAACATATAACTCTGATGCATATATCTTGCATATTCCACTGTATAGCCTGGGCATATACAGTGACCCATTGCACATATACAGTGACCCATTGCATAGAAAACCTTTACTGAAAAAAAAGGTATGCCAATGTATGGCTTTTTGACCTCTATTAAGAGAATAGGGGCTTACGTCTATGTTAAACACATGCATATACAAAACGTTTACACGTGGTATGATGTGAACACAGCCTAATTGTATGTAAGTTTGTATACAAAACAGTTTTTTTTTACAATTTTATTAAAATAAAAGTAAAAAAAAAAAAAAAAGAAGAATGTCACTGTCAATGAGCTTACATTGCCAGCTACACCCACAAAATGGACCAACCAGTTGAATTAATCCTCTATAGTACACATAGGTCTAATAAACAATGACCTACAACAGCTGTCATGCCCATCCTCCAACTCCATCCCACAGGAGTCCTATGATTTTCTGAATTACCCAAACAATGCTATGTGGACTGGATTTCTTATTTTTAACTCAATGTCTCTCAATTTCCCTAAAATTGTAGGTTAACAATAAACGCAACAGCTTGGTCATAACACCTGTCTTACCTATAGAAGCAAAAGAATCATAGTGCTTTGTAAGCATTCTAGAGGGTTACGTCGTATGAAATGTGCAGACTTTAGGATTTATTGACTATTAGAAAAGTCGATTGTTATACCCAATTATACTCAACTATGCTTGGAAGGGCCTAAAGGGGACCTATAGCCCAAAAAATCATTGATGCCTTTTTACAGTTTATTAATACACTGAGATATGAGGGTTTATAGTTTGTCTGACAATTCAGGGAATCAATCAAATGAAGTAAATGTTAATAATAGGAATAAATACAGTATCAGGTAATGGGTGGGATTATACAGTCCCACCCATTAATTTTTGGGAGGTTGGCTATGTTGTGACCCAGTAGGGGAGTTGTAACCCCGTACCCTTGCTGCCCTGTCAAGCACAGGCCCGTCGCTACAGGACAGGCAAACCAAGCAATTGCTTGGGGCCCCATGCTGGCCCAGGGCCCCAAGCAGAGCCGGAGCTTGTCTGTCCTGTAGCGACGGGGCAATTCCCCCCATCACTATTAAGTACATCCCTGTGTCCTGAAAGATGTTTTCGGGACACAGGTATTCCCCCGTTAACTCTCTGCGGCCCCGCATTAAGTTTAAAAACGCAGGGGCTACCGGGAGATAACGCACGCCGGGATGTCACCAACGTCCCATGCGTGCGCCCATAGCAACGAAGGTGCAGAAGACCGGAGCATCGAGGAGGCGGAAGACGTGCACTGGCCAGCTTGGTAAGTGACCAGCGGGACGTCATCTTCGGTGTTCCGACCACCGTTTCTCCGGTCCCGGTCCCGAGCAGTGGTCGGAGCACTGAAGTGGGGCAGTACACAGGCATACAGCCTCCAGCCATACACTGTATATGGCTGGAGGCTGTATGTCTGTGGGGAACACTGCCAGCCTAATGTGGGGGAACACTGCCAGCCTAATGTGGGGGAACACTGCCAGCCTAATGTGGGGGGAACACTGCCAGCCTAATGTGGGGGGAACACTGCCACACCTAATGTGGGCGGAACACTGCCGCACCTAATGTGGGGGAACATTGCCGCACCTAATGTGGGGGGAACACTGCCGCACCTAATGTGGGGGCCTCCTATCGACATTCGCTCACGTCACACTCCCAGAATTCAAGGGCCGGCGTTACTACGTCCTCAGAGCATGACGTGCATGAACATCAAGGGGGGGGCCTCCATGTCCATTTTGCTTGGGGCCCCCAAATTCCTTTTAACAGCCCTGGTCAGGCAGCTTCCCTTCAGTGTCCCCTTATGTATATATTGTTTACCATGAGCTGTACTGTATAATCCATAAAGAAAGTGTTGTTACTTTAAGAATGTTAACATGTGATCACCAGTTGTCATGTGAGTTGCCATGTGGTTGTAACCCAGGAGGCATCAGTGACCATGTGTCCTAAGGGTGACCTATGGGACCCCACCAGAGTCTCCCCTATATAAGCCCTGGGAGGAGTCTCTTCCCTCTCTTTCTGCTGAGTTGCAGTGCAGTCAAGTCCTAGAATGTGTCTGGAGTCATAGGAGGCCTCAAGTCAGTCCTGCAGCCACAAGCTACAAGTCTACAAGTAAGCTACAGTCACAGCTTAGTCAGTCCCCAGTCAAGTCAAGTCAGTTACAGTCATCTATTGTTAAGTCAGAGTGGCCTGCACTAAATTGTCCAAATCTACTGCAAGTCAAAGCAAGCCCTAAGGTCTCTGAAGTCACTGGTCACCTCCTTGGGCCTAGCTGAACTGTATAGACTTTTCCACCTGTCTAAACTCAGTAAAGCTACTGTTGTCCATAACTTGGCGTCGGAGTCATTATTGCCCCTATGCCTAGCCCAGGATCCAGCGGTATACCTTATAAACCATGCTCTAGCATCACGAATACAAGGGGTTAATGCCATGGGCCCCTGGGGTAATTCCATTTGCCCTGCATCTCCCACCCCATACCATAACTACAGCTCCTCTGTAAAGGGAATGTGTCATAAGATAATGGCCTATTGGCTAAATCCAAAATGTTTAAAAATTTGGTAATTTTTTTTTTCTTCTAATTTTCCATTTGACTACTTTCACTCTGGCCTAATAAGCCTAATAATATTTTAAAGGGATACTCCACCACTAGACATCTTATCCTCTATCGAAAAGATAGGGAATAGGATGTCTGATCACAGGGGTTTCCGACTGCTTCGGCACCCCAGCGTTCTGAACACTTATGTTCAGAACAGCAGGTTTGGGTGGCCTTAATCATGTCATCACGCCCCCTACCCTCCACTCATGTCTATGGAAGGGGGGAAATGGCTGTGGTTGTTTCACCTCAGCCGTCACACCCCCTTCCATAGACATGAATGGAGGGGAGGGGGTGTGATGTCACAACCACGGCTGCCCGAACCTGGCGCTCTGAACATAAATGCTCAGAACTTCGGGGTGCTGGGGCAGGGATCGCAGGGGATACGGCCGCTGGGATCAAAAATCTTACCTCCTATTCTTTCGATAGGGGATAAGATGTCTAAGGGCGGAGTACCCCTTTAACACTTCCTGTTCTGTAGAGATCACTTCTCATCATTCGGCTCACTATCATTACAGTCTGGATTACAACTAAAAGTAACATTAATATATAGTTAACATAGGATCTACCATTAATAATAGTTGATGGTCAAAGCTCACCTCCTCTCTCTTTCTGCTTAAGAACCTCTTCATAGGTCACAGAACATATTTACAAAATTATACTATCCCACAGAACTCAATCAGGCCTATTCTGACTCTTGTTTTCTATCACCAATGTGGCCGCTGTAAAGCATACCTCTAAAAGCTGTTAACAGCAGCTTAAACAAGATAGCTTCCCCCATAAAAATAAACTAGAAAAAAACTACAATCAGATAAAAACAGATTAAAGGAAGGAAGGAATATACGCCATCATCTGCTTTAACTTAGTATAAGAAAATACAGGTGACACATGGGAAAAAAGAGGTGGGCTAATAGAGAAATGGACAGAGACAACTACCTAAATAGTGACCAGGGGGGAGATTTATCAAAACCTGTCCAGAGGAAAAGTTGCTGAGTTGCCCATAGAAACCAATCAGATCGCTTCTTTCATTTTTCAGATGCCTTTTCAAAAATAAAAGAAGCAATGTGATTGGTTGTTATGGGCAAATGGTAATTTTTTCCCTGGACAGGTTTTGATAAATCTCACCCCATGTCCTTAAAAAACGTAGATGCAACATTCTAAAAAAAACTTTCTTCACATTGTCACCAAAAGCAAACTCAAGCTGACAACTCTTCATAACACATGCCGTCCTAGATGAGAGAGCTTTGAAGTAGGATTACAATCATGTAAAGTGGTTAGGTCATGTTAGTCAGGTTATGCTGAGAAGATATTGTGTGCTTTAGGCACATATGACAATTGCTCCACCGACAGAAGTTGAATTTTGGATGATTTGGTGGAAAAGAAGAAAAGCCAGAACTTATCAGACTTTTTAAGACTGTGTTCCCACATTTGCGGTTTTGTTGCCTTTTGTGCTGCATTTCTTTGAGTGGTTCTGCAACATGATTAGCATTACCATTCTTAAAGGGGTACTCCGCTAACTTATCCGCTATTTGCAGGATAGAAGATAAGTTTCTGATAGCAGGGGGTCTGACCTCTGGGACCCCTCTATGATCTTGAGAATGGGGCCCCAGCTCACCTATGCATGGAGTGGGCTGTCTATAGTACTTGTGTATCTCTGGTGCTCCCATATAATATGCATGGAGTGCATGACCACATACTGCGCCATACAATAGGAGAAGCAAGGCCCTGTTCTGGAGATCGCAGGGGGTCTCCGAGATCAGACCCCTCAGTTAGACACTTATCCTTTATCCTGTAGATAGGGGCTAAGTTTTAAAATAGTGCGTTACCAATGTCTGTTAGATGTATGGGTTTACATACCACCTACATGTATACATTTTTTATGAGATCCAGTCGAATGGAATTTCTTTGTAGTCTGTGCTATGTAATCTGGAACTATAGATCTATTTAATGCATATGCCAAGACTATACAGGTGATTGTATTAAATGGGGACTACCATGATCCTTGCTTAACGCAGTGGAACATCGCAACCAATGAATAATGTTTGTTCAATCTCCCTAAATATGTGAACACAGCCTAACACTTTCAACAGTCTTTCTTTCAGGCTAAGTTTCCACTTGTTTTGTTTTTTTTCTGGCAATTTTTGGAAAACTGCCACTGCAGTTTTTGAGTCAAAGTCAGAAGTGGATCCATAAGGGAGGATAAGTATAAGTTCTTCCTTTATATGTCCTATTCCTTTTGAATACATTTCTGGGTTTGGCTCAAAAACTGCAGTGGCAGATATCCAAAAACTGCCAGAAAAAAAACAAGTGGAAACTTACCCTTAAGGTGTCGGTGATGATTTGAGCTTCCAGACCTCCATGTGGAAAAAGTGCACTGACAACCCCAAAACATGCAGCACAAGTACAAGACCAAATTTACTGGATGTTCTCTAGTACAAAGAGATAAAAGATAAGTAAAAATAAAAAGATACAGAGGGAGATTTATCAAAACACCTCCAGAGGAAAAGTTGCTCAGTTGCCCAGAGCAACCAATCAGATCGCTTCTTTCATTTTTCAGAGGCCTTTTTAACAATGAAAGACGCAATCTAATTGGTTACTATGGGCAACTCAGCATTGTAGCAAATCTCCCCTACATAGTATAACAGATAAGATCACCTCTAGGCTATAACAATGGGAGTTATCACTGCATATCAAAGTTCTAAAGAGCAACATAAGTAGTTTATGAAATAGTGAAGCAACCAAGAGCTTATGAATCCATAAAAACACGCACAATAATATAAACTAACCCATAAGGAGGAGAAAAGTGTAGTACAAAGCAAATATAAAGTGTGGCATGATATCACCTAGACCCTTTGTCACTGCCTAAGACTGCAGCTTCATTGGGGGTCGACTGGTGTCAGGAGCTAAGGCAGTATAAATACTCAATATGGAATAACTGTAAAGGTAGAAGCTAAAAAGGTTTAGCATGCAGGACAACTTCCGCAGGATCTGTGATGACTGAGTTGTACATTTTTATAAAAACATGGCTGTTTACTTCCCAAAACAGTGCCATTTCTGTCCACAGGTTGTGTGGGGTATTAAAGTATAGCCCCATTCACCTCAATGGTGCCATGCTGTAAAACCAGATACAACCCATGGACCATCAACTATATATTGTTGTAATCCTATACCCTTTTTAAGTACTTCAACAAGAGAAAAAAAGTTTTAGATTTTATGATGAAATGCCCTTGAACTTAAAGAGTAACCAAAAGGAAAAATACAAAAAAGCCCATTATGAACAGTGGGCATGCTGTAAAAGAGGAGTATTTTTGGTTGTATTGCAGCACCTCCGGCTTTGTTTGTGACTCTTCCTCAGCTGTTACAGTGCGGGGTCCCAGAGGAGCCCTTAGTAATTGGAGTCTAATGATTGCCTTTCAGCCTCTCAGTGGGAAGATGAGAATATTTTTGCCCTAGGGAGAGCAGATATGCTTCACTGCACTAGAATAGTCCTAACTCTTTCGTTTCCCAAGATCTATTTCATTATTTCATATATTCTGCCATGATTATTAGAGTAAGCTGGTGGTGGCACTTGGCTAGGACCAGGATACTGCGCTGACTATATTGCTTTGGTGACACAAGCTGAACGCTGCGGCATTTTGTTTATGCTTAATGCGAAGTGGAAGTCATCTGTCTGAGAGTGTAGGAATTTGCTTTTGATGCTGATAAATAAAATAGGCCTATTAAATCCTAGCTACTTTTATGACTTCATTTACCGTGCATGTCCCCTAATCCATAATCATTATTTCTATAACAATCGCTGTCTAGGAAGCAACATAAAGAGCTGCTCTTGCTCAAAATCTCTCGCAGGGCTAGTTTAAATTGATAGCAAACAAGAATATTGCCAGTTCGAGAGCGTTTTGCTTTGCAATTTTATATGTTTTATTGCTTGCTCCTTTTTCATAGTGCATAGCTTTTTAATGAACCACAAGACATGACTTGGATAAACAAACTAGTAATGAAATAAAGGTGTACAAATTTTAAGATTGAGATATAGTACTTGAAATGACACCTTTTATTGAGCTCTAATTGCACTTAAAGGGGTACTCCACTGCCCCAGCATGCGGAACATTTTGTTATGATCACTTGGAGCGGGTGGCAGGGGTCGTGACGTCACTGCCACGCCCCCTCAATGCAAGTCTATGGGAGGGTGCGTGGTGCTGCCACACCCCCTGCCATAGACTTGCATTGAGGGGGCATAGTGTGACATCACAGAGGGCATGGCCGTGATGTCACAACCCCTGCCGCCCACACCCAGTATCCTAAACCAATGCTGGGTGCTGCACAGAGATCGCAGGGGTCCCAGCTGCATGACCCCCTCGATCAGACATCTTATCTCCTTTCCCTTTGGATAGGGGATAAGATGTTTAGGCGTGGAGTACCCCTTTAAAGGGAAATCCAGGTGCTGATCTTACCCCCCAGTTTGTTAATCTTAACCTTAGTAGATAAATTGCAATTGCACTTCAGTTTCACCCTAGAGTTTACCATGAGCAAAGGGTACACGAATGTAAAGACAGTGGCCCTTGGAGATAGGAAGTCCAATGGGTGTGATGGTAAAAAAAAAAAAAAAAACACTAGGCCATTAGGCCCAGCAGAGAAATGGTGTCTCTAGCATCCCTCAATGAGGGAAACATTTCAGAATAAGGAACAAGACTATAGAATGTTAATATGTATGTTAGAAACCCCTGGAAATAGGAAGCCCATTCCTGGTTGACAGAAGTCAGTGCAGAACTTCCCTCTATGGGTGTGATGGGAAAAACAAACATCAACCCATTTGGTTCAGCAGAACAATGGTGTCCTTTAGTGTCCCCTGATGAACCCTGTGTATATTTTTTGAGGCAAAAGTTTCAGGACAGGACTTATACATAATAAACATTTATAAATAAACATATATAAATAAACATTTATTTTTGCATCCTTTTCCTGTAATAGTGTTGTATTTTCCCAGGATAAACACTTAATATTAGGTGGCGCTTACCATGGGAATTTCTCCATTATGAGTAACGTATGGACAAAGTGATAGGAACACAAACTGATGTCATTTGATCATGCCCTGTAGACGTGCAATAACTTGTTATGGGAACACTGGGGTTTTTATATTATCCCATTCCTTTATTGTTTGTTGCTTTTCCTTGTTCTACATTAAATATTTAGTTTTAAGATAATTTTCTTTCACCAAAGGAAACAAAACCTTTGACAAATGTCATCCATTTCAATGTTTTTTTGTTTTGTTTTTTTCAAAATGCTAATACATATTTTATACCTTTAACTAATTATAACCTTTAACTAGATTATATTTATTATATTACATTTAGATTATATTTATAGATTATAAATTGTGACATGACTATCCCATTTTGGCTCTAGCATTGGAAACCCCCAAATAATCCATTATTATCACCAGTGGATGCTCCAGCCTTACTGTACTGTATCCCTTTTGTGAAATGAACATGGGTTGGCCAGCTATGCCTCTTTTGTTCTTTAGTTACCTGTAACCTAAATGAACATTTTACATCTAAGAGACTACTCGGTGATACTTTTGTCAGTTAACTCTGTTGTCTGCTTACACTGCCATGTTGGATTGCTCTGGATGGCAACAAGACGGAACCTTTTCAGTTGACAACCACAATGGGTAGTGCAAGTACTGGCTAAAGAGCATGCATGGTGGATATTGGAGAGGTGTTAAAAGGCTGAATTTGGTTCCAAACATGTAGTGTGTAAATGGCCTTGTGAGGGGTCTTCAGGAGTTTTGGATGTCTTATGTACAGAGAAATATGCTTCTGTGAAGCTGTACAAGAGGGTCGCCTTGACAGTGCAAGGGGGAAATAATGGACTGCTGAAACTCGGGGGACGCTATAGTTAGGTCCTGAAAGGAGCACAGTGGAAAATCCCTATTCCTGGTGGGTCAGTAGTGAGCTGCAGTAAGATTTGGTTACCCTGCAGGCCTGTAGTATAACCTAGATGATAGTAGGTAGAACTATAGGCCTGAGATGATGAGTAAATTCTAAAGCCTAAAGTTTTAGCTCAAGTTGAAACATTTCTGAGAGCAGTAGACTGGGCACAGAAAAGGAAAATTAAGTGGGGTTCCTGAGAGTGGTTTTTCATAAGGGCAACACTATTTCACCTATTTGTAGTAAAAAGTTATGTAAGGCAGGTCTAAGTAAGCCTGGGGGTACCAATAGAGGAAGGCAGCCTACTGAAAAATATTTTGGTAAAGGGAATAATTTTGGTCAAGGGAATAATTTGCCTGTAAGAACTAAGACACAATTATGGACCTGTGTAAAGAAGCACCGACCAGGGAGGGGCTTCTGTGAAGAGAACAGGAATCTGAGACACATTTGAACTTTTAAATATTGTTATACTCTTGAGAACATTGTATAATCGGACATATTTTAAGAAATAGCGCCACTCACTGTGAATATAACTACAACGTTTTTGTGACTCGAAGATTTGTATTGCTACTACGTGTAAAAAGGGAGTTAAAAGGGTTTATGCCACAATCAAGAGGTATCCCCTATCCATAGAATAGAGGATAGCTAACTAATCAGTGTGGGTCCTACTGCTGGGATCCCTACAGATCATAAGAACCAAGGTGAAATGAGAGATGTGCTCCATGCATTCCTGGGCATATTTAACCCTGGTTTTCATGATCGGTGGGGTTCCCAATGGTCGGACCCCCTTAATCAGCTAGTTTTCCCCTATTTAAAGGGGTACTACGCTGCTCAGCGTTTGGAGCAAACTGTTCTGAATGCTGGAGCCAGCGCCGGGAGCTCATGACATCATAACCCTGCCCCCTAATGCCATCACACCGTGCCCCCTCAATACAAGTCTATGGGAGGGGGCATGACAGCCGTCACACCCCCTCCCATAGACTTGCATTGAAGGGGCGGGGCATGACATAATGAAGGGGCAGGGCTATGACATCTCAAGCTTCCGGCGCCGGCTCCAGTGTTCGGAACAGTTTGTTCCAAACGCTGAGCAGTGGAGTACCCCTTTAATGGATAGTGAATAACTTTTGATTGACAAGCACCCTCTTTAAGTAAACCTAATTTGTGTGAAATACACCAGATTAAGAGAAAAATTAACCTTACAGACTACTATAGGTAGGTCCTGAGCTGGGGACCTTTTCCTCTATGATGTCCACATGCACACATTGAGCATGGCAAATATTGTGTCTTATGTATCACAATCCATTATTTTATAACCCTTCATATACATGTCCTTCAGACTTCTAAACAGGATTATGTTGCCTAGCATGTATAACCTTCCAAGAGACATTTAAAAAAATGATAAGACGCAGAGACTCACATTCATCCCAATGAGATCTGTAGATTTTCCCCAGTGACTATTGGTCAGTAGCTTCTAGAGGAAATCTTACCAGCACCAAGAGTTAAATATGGAGCCAGCTGGAGACAACCGCTCAGGTGCGGAGGGCACCTTCCATCTTAAGTTTCATCACCTCACAGATTTCCTTCTGTAATTTGTTTTGATGGTTCTGTGGTCCCTGGATACCTTATCTCACAGGAATGAAGTGTTTTCAGCTCATCTGTACCAAGGAAAATATTCTATAGCTAATTTATATGTTAAATCATACGTCTAGAAATCTGCATTGCTCATATAATAGGTTTTGCTACTGGTCACACAAAACGTACATTATTTATTGGATATTGCTGTTTTATGTTACTTGTTACTGTTTTATGTTACTATAGATAGCTCCTGAATACAGCGGTCCCTCAAGTTACAATATTAATTGGTTCCAGGACGACCATTGTATGCTGAAACCATTGTATGTTGAGACCAGAACTCTATGGAAATCTGGTAATTGGTCCTAAAGGCACCAAAATGTCATCCAAAAATAGGAAATAGTGAAAATTTAAGAAAAATAAGTAGATAACTAATATAGATAAAGCAAATCCCTACGTATGATAGTAATAAAGATCTGATGGGAGCTGTAAATCACTGTCTATGTCAGTGTTTCCCAAGAAGGGAGCTTCCAGCTGTTGCAAAACTACAACTCCCAGCATGCCCGAACAGCCAAAGGCTGTCCGGGCATGATGGGAGTTGTAGTTTTGCAACTGCTGGGGGCACCCTGCTTGGGAAACACTGGTCTATGTAGAGGAAAGGATCTTCTTCAGGGTCCTGTACAGTACACACAATGTCCTAAAAAAGTAACATGGAGCCGCCCTCACCTGGTGTCTAGAGGAGCAGGTAACCCTGGTACAGGTAAAGAGTACAGAACATGTAATACCTCCCTGTACTGTAGGGGGCACTTACAGACACCAGTCAGTGCATACACTTCAGTAATACAGGTAAAAAGTAGTACAGAACATGTAATACCTCCCTGTACTGTAGGGGGCGCTACCAGACATCAGTCAGTGCATACACTTCAGGAATACAGGGGTTTTACCAGTAAAATGCCCATTCTGATTGGTCAGTTCTTCCAGCCATTGACAGGTTTCACAGATCTGGACTGTCTGTACATTGTATGTTGAGTCTGGTTTCAAGTTACAATGGTCCAGAAAAGACCATTGTATGTTGAAACTATTGTATGTTTAGGCCATTGTAAGTTGAGGGATCACTGTATCAGTTATTCCCACAATGCACCTCACTCCTGTCCTCTGTTTGCATTGTGGATGGAATTGGAAGGAGTAGATATCACTGGGAAGGTTTTCTGTAATTCATTTTACAATATTATATAAAAAAATGATTTTGCATTTATTCTAAATTAATCTTTCTGTGCTTCCTCATGAATATTTATCACAGACCCTGCTATTTTTAGAATCCTTATTTAGGAGCTTCATTTGTCCAGAAAGACAAAGTAAAACTGCAATCCATTGGTTACACATGGATTTGCAAATCAATCCAAGGCTGGGTCTCAGCTGCAATACCAACGACAGCCCATTGACAAGAGTGGTGCTGTTTTTGAAAGATAGCAGATATGTTTTTCTTAATTTAATTTAAAAAAAAACTTTTAAGTTTAAGGCATGTAGGTATTTTACCTCATCATAACAGTTTAGTTTTATTAGTAGTATCTGTAGTAAAAAGAAAACTAGTTTAACTAGTTTTGCACTATTTAGTAGCAACTACTACAAAGCCTACTATAAATAAAGTATGTTACCAGGTGGGGTAGCCCTTTATGTGGTTAAAATTGACCTTACCAACGGAGACATTTCTTCTTTAGATTATTTGGGTGAGGATGTTATCTCATATAATAAATTTTATTTTATGATCAAATTTGTTCAATTGTATGGCTAGCATTGAATGCAACAGGACATGTAGGAATCTACATGCACAGAGCTTCTTCTAGTGACTGCTGAAGGTAGCTGTTGTCAAAACAAGCAGGGTAAAAGCATACAGTATGGAGTGGTAACTAGGTGATTTAGGGCTCTTACTGTTGTTATTGAGCTCCTGAGATTCCCCTCCATTATGCACAGCTGTTTCTTATTCTCAACATGTTAGGGGTGGGTCCAGAGTTTGTCTCTTTGCCAGGAGTACTCACACCTGGACTTTCTTTACCTTACTTTACTGGTCAATCACAGGGCAGCACCTCCTTACAAGCTCTTCTCTTCTCTGCTATTCCATGATAGTGTGTGCTGGCAAAGTGCTAGGGGTTAATTTACAGAGTACACTACTATAGATGGAATGGGAGGAAGAGTTATTGATGCATTGGCTTTGCAGGATGCCATTTAAGAAAAAAGGATTACAGCAACAGAGAACAGCATGGACCCTTTGAAGGAGACATGCTCAATTTGCATGCTCAATTTGCATGATCACAGTCCAATCTCTCTCCTGCACTAAGACCTAGCTAAGCCCTCTCTCCTGCTAGAGATGAAATTCCCATAGCAACAGGCAGTGAATTACAGATTTCAGAGTGATACACCTAGTAGAAAAAAAATCTTTTTTTTCTGCAATGAGGAGACATTCCTTCATCTGATAAATTAAGTGATCTGCAAATATGTTAGAAATCACATAGGCCATCAATGGAGCACAATAGTGACCATTTAAAAATAAAGCAATACATGGCCCCCATTGAAAACAGCCATGGCTGTGCTTTATTGGGTTCAATTCTATGTAACATAGTTCTAATAAATTAAACTATAAATTAATTATTTAGTAGAGAAGAGTGTTATTCTTGCATAAAAACCTATCATAGTTATTTCATTTAATCAAAACAGGTCAGAAGCTAACACTAATAAAGGTAAACTGATTGAATGCTATTGAGCTGAAAGAATAAGCCACAGACCAATAGACCATATACAAGAAAAACCTTTTCTAGACATAAAAGATTTATAGCCATCCTCTCATTTGTATCAGCTCCTGTGTTTGGCCCAAAAAGCGGGAATCAAAAACTCCATATTTGAAACTAGTCTCAACTGTTTTTGGTAAGAAGGGTCCTAAAGGTCCCTAAAATAAACAGATTAAAGGGTGCCCCAAAAGTTGATTTGTTGTCTGAAATCAACTTTTCTAAACTAGACAAACCATGTAAGTTTGAAAGAGACTTAGCAGAGGGAGGACCAACTAATGTGATTTTACACCATTAGTCGTCCTTATTAATGTAAGAATGTCATTTCTTCTGACTTTATGTATTATTCTTTATTATTTATATTCTATATTACATTTAGTATAATCAATCATCGAAAACCTAAACCGGTTTTAATTATTATTATTTTTTTTGTCTCAATGTCAAGAATACCATGCGCTCACATGAAAATTGAGATCCATTGTTTACATAGTACAGTCTGACTGGCAGTCAACCTTTTCGTTGCACGGATTTATTGCTTGTTCTTGTCAAGCACGGCTCCTCCCAGAGAGGCACAGTCATATGAATTAAAGTTTTCTGTGTAGGTTAGATATCTAGGACACGGATCATGTGCCTTTGTGGGTAATGCTGAGTCACACATAACTTTCCACACCACCACTTGACTAGCACATCGCTTTGTTATCTGAGCACTGATTTTCTCAAGTGAAATAAAAAATAAAAAAAGAAAAACTACAATTTTTGAAGCAGCTCTCTGGGATACAATGAAAAAATCTGACTTTTTTAAATAAATAAATAAAAAAACATTATAGATAAGTTCTATTGATTTTTAAATAGCTTCTTGCACTGGCATAAGAAGATCTATTAAATATGAAGATATGAATATTACAAAGGCAGCCCCTGAAGCCTCCTTAGGCCTATGGAGAGAAGGGCTCAGATTAGGTTAGCCCAATTCATTTTCCTCATGTATAAAGTTAAATAGGGGTCAGAGAGCACTTTAATTTTAGAAAACAGGACAAAGTCTGACATCTCTTCTTGGGTGTCAAACAAATGCTGTGTTTTTTTGCCCATGTAGGGGTTGTGGTCACCAAGATCAGAGCTGGTGCAAGGATTTTTTTGCCACCCTAAGCGAAAGCTAATTTTGCTGCCACTTGACCCTGCCCATTGGTTCCGCCCTTTGGCATGCCCCACCTTACTACTGGAGTGACACACTGTAACAAACCTCCTCCTCATGTAATCACCTTACTACTGGAGTGACACACTGTAACAAACCACCTCATCATGTGATCACCTTACTAGGGTGACACACTGAAACAAACCTTCTCATGTAATCTCCTTACTACTGGGGTGACACACTGAAACAAACCTTCTCATGTAATCTCCTTACTACTGGGGTGACACACTGTAACAAACCTCCTCCTCATGTAATCACCTTACTACTGGAGTGACACCCTGTAATAACCTTCCTCCTCATGTAATTACCTTACTACTGGGATGACACGCGTGTCTGGCAATACAGTGCCGACCAGTCTGCCATTGCAGGCACACACTGACGGCAGTCTCTTTCATAAATCGGCGCGTATGCATCCTGTGGAAGGGGTAAAGCACCCTAACCCACTCTGGATGGAAGCACGATCCCGCACATTTGTTGTGGCTATAATTGTATAATAATACTCTGGATGGTGTGCTATATTTTGTCTCTACTGCTATATATACAGAACCTACCAGGTTGTGGAGCCTTGATTAACATGATATTTAGTCCCCTAACTTTATAACTCTGATGACGTCACAATAATTAGTGATAGAAACGCGTTGGGAGATATGCTATTGCTTGTGTCTATCTGATTATGCACACATATTAAAGATTGTTGGGGCGAATGCTGGAGTACAACTGAACATTCATTATAGTAACACAATTGGTAGTACCTTTTAACAGTATATACCTATGTGCATATTTGATTTGGCTATATGCAGAGCCTTGTAGATCTGCTATAGCCTATTTTGTTAATTATGCAACATAAACACAAACACAATTTTTATACCTTTTAAGTGATGAATTAAAGGTTACATTTTAAGAGCACCTTCAGGGATGACACACTGTAATAAAACCTCCTCATCTAATTAGCTTACTACTGGGATAGACACAGTTGTGCTGGCTGGGCGGGTGGTTCGAATGCTAGCTGGCTACTAACTTTCTTGCTGCGTGCAGAGCGGCACTCCCATCAAGAGGGTGGCCACCTATTTTGCCTATAGTCAGAACCGGCCCTGACCAAGATGTATCAGAAGGAGGAAATGGACTATTTACAATTTTGTTCTGGAGCTCCTTTTCCTATAATTAAATCGTATGTCCAAAATACATGTCTTCTTTTATAATTTCCAGTAAAAGCAACATATGTTATTGAGCATAAAACATCTCCTGACAATAGGTCCAATAAATATCCAGATGCTGGGTACACCACAAATCCAATACAGGGCCACTGCAAAGCAAAATCTGTAACCATGGGTGTACAGTGATTTTAATAATGGGTGATAATTGTCCTAACAGACAGATTATTGGTCAAATGACCATATGGTAGTGATCAGCTACTGACAGAGGCAGACTGCCAACACTCAGGGCCCCTGGAACAAATAAAGCATGAGCCCCCTGGGAGACTCTGTCCCTTGCCATACCTCTGTTCTGCTCCTATTCCACCCAAATCCCTCCTCATGCCCCAACCCTACACACAGAATTAAAAAAGGAAATATATACCACCACACAATAACTGGATCATACTGTAATTGAGTTTAAAAAAAAAAAAAAACACTATACACAGACCAACATGATACAAAGGCCAAATAATACTGGCACACCAGGAACATACTATACATCACACAGTCACTGGCTAATGTACCATACTGTACTGAATAAAATCACTATACACAGCCAGCATTCCTATATACAGGGCCATATAGAGGTAGATACAAGCTATACACAGTGTCTGTATACCATATAAGTAATTTAAGTTACATCTAGGGACCTACAGGTGACATATTTTCATCTCCATCCTGCCCAGACCAACATGTCGAGTTCTTACAGACAAAAAGTAGTTTATACAGCATCAACAAGACAAGCAAGTTAGCCTCCACATTTTTCCAGTGCCCTCCCCACCTCCACACAATCTACCCATCCACAGCCCCCTAAACTATAATAATGTCCCCCTTGGTGTCCTGCACAGTGAAAGTGGGTAGAATAGGAGGTCCTCCATAAAGTAGGTGTATGCCCCGCAGTAGACTGGTAGAGATTTCCAACAGCAGTAAGTTTATATGCATTCTTATGGTAAATGGGAATACTGGTTCCTGACCCACTGTAAAGGGGTAGTCCAGTGAAAAACAACCACAGGATAGGGGATAAGTGTCTGATTGCAAGGGGTCCTGTGGTATCCCAGTACAGGTACATTGTGTCAAGGTATTGTAGGCCCTGTCAGATTGAGACCTCCAGTGTCTATTTCTAATGTGTATTTGCACTGTTATAACTTAGCAATCTGTTATTAGGTGTCTGTAGCTTTAAGTATGTTACCTAGCAACCTCATGCTTAGTCAGGGTATGTGAGAGTGGAGGACTGAGGGCTAGACTAAACTTTTGTGTAAGGTGTTATAATCTGTTATTACTTGTATGTAACTTTATTGTAAATCCTAAAGGGGATACAGACAACTCTATGATCCACAGCTGCCTGGCCAATGTGCTTTAGTTTAGCCTTCCCTTATAAGGGGTGGCATTTCCTGTGAGTAGGAGAGTAGGAGAGTAGTAGTAGAGGAGTTGAGAGGAGTTGTGTGGAGTTCAGAGTACAGAGTGGAGGTCTGAGCAAGTTCAGAGGAGGTGATGCTCCGGAGTAGCAGAGAGAATCCGCAGAGAAGTGAGAGCAACGATGAGAGAGAGATAAGAAAAGCATGAAGTAACCCCAACCAATAGCAAGCTTTTACTTCAGCCTTGATCAGAGAATTCCTAAAGGACAATTCATTATCTTCCGGCGAAAAGCCACAAATCTACCGACACTTCAGTAAGTGACTTTAATCTCAAGCCTAATATAGCGCAGACCTAAAACCCCTAGTCCGGCAGTAAGAGCCAAGCATATATGCAATATCAAGTCCAGGCACTGCAAGCTGTGTGGTCCTCTAGAGACTGTCTGTTAAACGTTTGGGAGACTTTGGTTGAGCGCTGTGGAGATTGTACCACCTATCTTCAAGTTAGTAAAGCCTCCGTTAAACTGCAACCTAGTGTGGAGTCAATTCTTTCCTTGCTAGCCTGTGGGGAGACGGAGTTCCCCGGACCTGTAGAACCCCGGGAGATACCAAGACTACAGTGGCGTCACGTGACATTAAGGGTTAATGCCCTGGGTTCATAACCCCCCCAAGAACCAAGTAGCTAACCCCAGCGTAGTGGCGTTCGCAGGTTTCACTCGTGGTTACCACAGTCCGACCACTGGGGCCCCAACTACCTCCTGCCTGGCACCCTGCACTCTCAGAGGAGCCTGTGCTACAGATGGCACACACTCCATTTATTTCTATAGGAGTGCCAGAGAGACCCAAGTGCTGTACTTGGGCATCTCTGGCACTCTCTTAGAAATTAATGTAGTGTGTGCCGTCTGTAGCGCATGTTCCTCAAGCTGGGGAACTGAGCAGGAGATTGCAGGGGGTTCTCAGTGATAGGACCTCCTACGATCAGACACCTATCCCCTATCCTTTGGATAGGGAATAAGTTGTTTTTCACCGCACTACCTCTTTAAGATCTGAAGCAGGAGGTGACATCATCCTAACCTGTGTAGTGAAAGCGCCAAGGCAACTAAGTAGGCTTCAGTCATGATTAAGATTGCAATGTCAACTGAAACTTGCTGACAGTTTCCATGTGGCTATGTTTGCCAAGAGGTGCCACACTGGTGGAAGCTCACCACCAGCATAACACTAATTTTGCTATGGGGCCTTATAAATTCTAGTTATGCTGCCAACTGTATCCCAAATTTCAACACACTCCCAACCAAAGGAGCCATGTTTTGTCCTTTTACATCAGGTGGTTGAGGCTTACATAACTTCATTTTATGGCATATGGAATTGCATACAACACTAGAGCTGGGTTACAGCTTGAATGGCATAGGCATTTTTTGTTACTGCTATGTTCACGCATTGTGGCTGAATTATCAACAACTGTCTGAGAAAAACTGTATTATTTGTCCAAAGTAACCAATAAGATTGCAGCTTTATTTCTCATATTGCTCTGGTAAAATGTAAGCTAAACTTCAATTGCTTGATATGGGCAAATCAGACAAATAGCCCCAAAAAGCTCTTTAAATGTTGACATTTACAATAAAGGGGATCACTCATGTATAAAAGGATCCAGGTAGAGGAAGTGAGCTACTGAGCATGTGTGACCAACCCACAATGGACACAATATATGGATTTTCTAGAGGGGGCACCATAAAATCTATAGACACCAAAGCAATGTTTAATGATTTCAATTGAAAACTTATATTTTTGTGACCTAACAGAGTAAATGAATATTCATTTGTTAGACAACTCCTTTAACCCCTAGATTACCCCAGACTACTAAGAATCTTAGCATTTATCCATATACCACCTTAGACCATCCAGAATATTCAGAATACTATTAATACTTAATCTCTAAACCACCCTACACAAAAACAATGAGCAAGTACAGTATATATGATGTAAAAATGAGCATGGACAGCATTTCTTTTTTTTATTTTCTTTTTTTTAACTGTAATGTTTATTAAAGGTTTTTATATTTTAGGCTAAAATGAAGGGTGTCAATACAAAGTACAATAGGTCATACAGTAAGCAAGCCCTCATTTGGGTTTGTGGATGGTAAAATGTAAGACATTTGGCTTTTAAAAGAAGAGGAAGAAAAAATGTAAATGCAAAAATGAAAATTATCTGTATCCTCAAGGCAAAAATGTCCTGTGTCCTTAGGGATGAAATAGCTATGTACACATGGCCATTTGTATCCGACCCGTTAAGGGTCCGATTGGCTCTTTTTTTTTTTTTTTGAGCCAAACTGGATCCTGAAAATGGTTGGATGCAAACGGCTACTACTGGGTCCCGATGGACTCCCTTCACTTGGATTAACTTGAATTTTTCAGGATTTTAGCGGAGAAAAAATAGAGCTTTCACTATTTTTTTTCTCCGTTAAACTCCTGGCCTTCTGGCCAGATTGCTGACAGAACTCCGAATAGCCGACTGCATTGTGAACAAGGCCTAACATGGCAGCTTGGGACAGAATAAGCAGCACTCTCGTGAAGGTTGTAATAAGCCATTTCTACTGACTCTGTGAATCTTAAAAGATCAGGGGAACAAGCCACCAGGCACAAGTTTACTACCCCCTCCCTACTCCCCCCACACCCCTCACAATTGCAACTGGATAATACTTTATCATAACCTGTATCCATAGATATAGCACCTGCCTAATAATCCCTCAACTCCCCCATGGTGCTTACATAGCATTACTACACTGGTGCTCTGCAGAGTATATTGCTGTTGTTGACCTTATAGAGAATATAACAGTGCAGGTACATCCAGTGTCTTACTTGTGACGTCTTCTCTGATTGGTGCCATTCACTTCCCCTTTTCTACTTCATCTGGCAAAGACCACCTTTCAACTGCTCCTGGCTACAACTTAAAGGGGTACTCCACCCCTAGACATCTGGAGTACCCCTTTAAGTTTGCTGATCCTCTTAATGTACCACATAGTATGGTGGCTGCTAAGTGCCCCTTATAGTAGTAGTGCGCTTTCACTTAGTAAAGGTGCCCCCTTAGTGCCTTCACTTAGTAATATTGTCCCACAGTGTCAATGATTTTGCTATAATGCATAATGGTCCCCTCAAAGTGCCTCCATTCACTACTGGTGCCACTCAGTAATCATGCCCCTTACTCAGTACTGTTTCAACACTTAATGTCCTTATTCTGTAATGATGCCCCTTGATGTCTCCCACTCAGTATTGGTGAGCCCCTTAGTGCCAACCACTCAGTGATAATGTTCCTTAGTGCCCCCACTACTGCCCTTAACCCCTTAAGGACGCAGGACGTAAATGTACGTCCTGGTGCGGTGGTACTTAACGCACCAGGACGTACATTTACGTCCTAAGCATAACCGCGGGCATCGGAGCGATGCCCATGTCATGCGCGGCTGATCCCGGCTGCTGATCGCAGCCAGGGACCCGCCGGCAATGGCCGACGCCCGCGATCTCACGGGCGTCCGCCATTAACCCCTCAGGTGCCGGGATCAATACAGATCCCGGCATCTGCGGCAGTGCGCGATTTGAATGAATGATCGGATCGCCCGCAGCGCTGCTGCGGGGATCCGATCATTCATAATGCCGCACGGAGGTCCCCTCGCCTTCCTCCGTGCGGCTCCCGGCGTCTCCTGCTCTGGTCTGTGATCGAGCAGACCAGAGCAGAAGATGACCGAAAACACTGATCTGTTCTATGTCCTATACATAGAACAGATCAGTATTAGCAATCATGGTATTGCTATGAATAGTCCCCTATGGGGACTATTCAAGTGTAAAAAAAATGTAAAAAAATTTAAAAGTAAAAGTTAAAAAAAAGTGAAAAATCCCCTCCCCCAATAAAAAAAGTAAAACGTCAGTTTTTTCCTATTTTACCCCCAAAAAGCGTAAAAATTTTTTTTATAGACATATTTGGTATCGCCGCGTGCGTAAATGTCCGAACTATTAAAATAAAATGTTAATGATCCCGTACGGTTAACAGCGTGAACAAAAAAAAAAAGTCCAAAATTCCTACTTTTTTAATACATTTTATTAAACATTTTTTTATAAAAAATGTATTAAAAGTTTTTTATATGCAAATGTGGTATCAAAAAAAGTACAGATCATGGCGCAAAAAATGAGCCCCCATACCGCCGCTTATACGGAAAAATAAAAAAGTTATAGGTCATCAAAATAAAGGGATTATAAACGCACTAAATTGGTTAAAAAGTTTGTGATTTTTTTTAAGCGCAACAATAATATAAATGTATGTAATAATGGGTATCATTTTAATCGTATTGACCCTCACAAGAAATCAGCTCTGTTTTTCTAATGCTGGAGAACACCTTTAAGTTCCTCTCATCCAGTATTGGTGTTCCTTCATTCTGTATTGGTGACCACCTTAGCGCTCCCCCTCAATAATATGGCCCCTTAACACCCCCCACAAAGTATTCATTCTTTCCCCATACCCCCACTAAGTAATGGCATGCCCATTAGCGCAGCAAAATAAATAAAAATATATCTAATACTTGTCTAACCTCATTCCAACAAAGAATTTAGATACTATGTCTTCAGGGCTTCAGCCTGTAAGACACTGGAATGTGATCCCTGTGCAGGAGCAGGCTGGTGTGATGATGTCAGTACATTGCATGAAGCCTGCAGGTTATAAGACAGTGTGGCGGAGCAAGGAGCTGACACCTGCCTGCTCTGAAACAGCATTCAACTGTATGTGCATCTAGAGGATGCAGATGTAGGTGCCAGTGACCCCTAATAATTATACAAGGTCCCATTGAAATGGGATCACTCTACCCTTTTGTTTACCCCATCTAAAACACAACTTTTATTTGATATTTATAAAAAATAAAAATAAAACACTAGCACAAAAACTGTATTAAAAATACCTATATCACCAGAGTATAAAAATTGATGTGTGTCACAAGGCTGAGTAGTGTATTCCTCAATGGTGCACACAGAGTTTTGTTTGGCTTGAAAAAAGAACACTCTACCCTAACATGATTTTATGCCATTTTTGCAACCGGATCACTTTTTAAAAATTAAAGAAGCAATATGATTGGTTGCCATGGGTAACTGCACCACTTTTCCTCTACCCAAGTTTTAATTTAATCTCCCCAGTATGTTTTAGTACAAGCATATTTTCATTTTCATCTGCCTGGTTAAAAGTCATGTGATTCTTTGATCTTCTGGCAGAAGCATTTTTATTCTAAAAAATTTTCGTGACTTTTTTTTTTTTATAGAAAAGCACCATTTGTGGAAGCACCCTTGAAGAGGTGCACTGTTGCCCCTCTGGTACGCCGTGCACATGATGCTGCAGTCAGCGCTGGCCTCAGGAGTCACGTATCATAGATACAGAAACAGACCAATGAGGATAGCGTTTTTCATGTTGATGTTTTTTTTAATCATTTTGTCATTTTTCTGCTTTTTTGAACAAAGTGGCAGGTTTTCAAAAACGACCTCATGTTGAGACTTTGGCATTTTTTCAGGGAAAATCTTGCTGTTTTTCTCCCATAGACATCTATGGGAGTGAAAAAAACGCCACAAAAAAATCCATACAGGTTTTAACGTTTAGCGTTTTTGCAGGCGTTTTTTATTCTTTTTTTTGACCAAAAAAGGGATGGAGTTAGCTTTTTTTATTAAACATTGTTGGTTACCATACAACATTTTTATTAATTTTCAATCAGGGACCAATTTATTTAAGGGGCAGGGACATAATCACTGTTCTGAGTGGCAAATATGAATCAGTGATGTGAAGTTCTATTCACCTCACTGGAAGGAGTACAGAGCAGAGATGCGCAGCAGAGTGGCGCTCGCATCTCAGGAATATAAAGGACAATCACAATGGGTGTCAGGAGTTACACCCACTGCGTTCTGTCTCTCAGTGCAGGTACCACAACTCCCAGCATGGAACAGTTTGTTCCATGCTAGGAGTAGTAGTACTACCTAAATAATGTCGCAAACAGAGAGAATAAAGTTTACAAGTAGTTAAAATCAAACACTTTATAAAACACATTATGAAAAAACATTATTAACCCCTTAAGGACCAGGCCCTTTTTCATTGTAGGACCAGAGCGTTTTTTGCACATTTGACCACTTTCATTTTAAGCATTAATAACTCTGGGATGCTTTTACCTTTCATTCTGATTCCGAGATTGTTTTTTCATGGCATATTCTACTTTATGTAAGTGGTAAAATTTTGTCGATACTTGCATCATTTCTTGGTGAAAAATTCCCAAATTTGATGAAAAAATTGAAAATTTAGCATTTTTCAAAATTTGGAGCTCTCTGCTTGTAAGGAAAACAGACATTCCAAATAAATTATATTTGAATTCACAAATACAATATGTCTACTTTATATTTGCATCATAAAGTTGACATGTTTTTACTTTTGGAAGACATCAGAGGGCTTCAAAGTTCAGCAGCAATTTTCCAATTTTTCACAAAATTTTCAAAATCGGAATTTTTCATGGACCAGTTCAGGTTTGAAGTGGATTTGAAGGGCTTTCTTGTTAGAAATACCCCACAAATGACCCCTTTATAAAAACTGCACCCCTCAAAATATTCAAAATGACATTCAGTAAGCGTGTTAACCCTTTAGGTGTTTCACAGGAATAGCAGCAAAGTGAAGGAGAAAATTCAAAATCTTCCTTTCTTACACTCGCATGTTCTTGTAGACCCAGTTTTTTTATTTTTACAAGGGGTAAAAGGAGAAAAATCCTCTCAAAATTTGTAACCCAATTTCTCTCGAGTAAGGAAATACCTCATATGTGTGTGTCAAGTGTTCGGCGGGCGCAGAAGGGAAGGAGCGACAATGGAATTTTGGAGAGTGAGTTTTTCTGAAATGGTTTTTGGGGGGGCATGTCACATTTAGGAAGCCCCTATGGTGCCAGAACAGCAGAAAAAAAAACACATGGCATACCATTTTGGAAACTACACCCCTCAAAGCACGTAACAAGGGGTCCAGTGAGCCTTAATACCCCACAGGTGTTTGACGACTTTTTGTTAAAGTCGGAAGTGCATTTTTTTCCCCGTCAGTTACCATTTTTATAAATGGTAATGGGAGAAAATGCCCCCCAAAATTTGTAACCCCATCTCTTCTGAGTATGGAAACACCCCATGTTAGGAGGTAAAATGCTCTGTGTGCGAACTACAATGCTCAGAAGAGAAGGTGTCACATTTGGGTTTTGGAAAGCAAATTTTGCTGAAATGATTTTTGGGGGGCATGTCGCATTTAGGAAGCCCCTATGGTGCCAGAACAGCAAAAATATCCACACCCGCAGAGCACTTTACATCCACATATGGGGTATGTTCTTACTCAGAAGAAATGGGGTTACAAATTTTGGGGGGGCTTTTTTCCTATTTTCCCTTGTGAAAATGAAAAAATTAGGGTAACAAAAGCATTTTAGTGAAATAATTTTTTTTTTCATTTTCCCATCCAACTTTAACGAAAATTTGTCAAACATCTGTGGGGTGTTAAGGCTCACTTTACCCCTTGTTACATTCCGTGAGGGGTGTAGTTTCCAATATGGGGTTACATGTTGGTATTTATTTTTTTGCGTTTATGTCAGAACCGCTGCAAAATCAGCCACCCCTGTGCAAATCACCAATTTAGGCCTCAAATGTAAATAGTGCGCTCTCACTCCTGAGCCTTGTTGTGCGCCCGCAGAGCATTTTACGCCCACATATGGGGTATTTCCGTACTCACGAGAAATTGCGTTACAAATTTTGTCTTTTTTTCCTTTTACCTCTTTTACACCAGCATGTTAGTGTAAACATTTTTTTTTTTATACTACAGGCTGGTGTAGACCCCAACTTTTCCTTTTCATAAGGGGTAAAAGGAGGGGTAAAAGGAGATTTTGTAGGAGATTTTGTAGTGCAATTTCTCCCGAGTAAAGAAATACCCCATATGTGGCCCTAAACTGTTTCCTTGAAATACGACAGGGCTCTGAAGTGAGAGAGCACCATGCAAATTAGAGGACTAAATTAGGGATTGCATAGGGGTGGACATAGGGGTATTCTACACCAGTGATTCCCAAACAGGGTACCTCCAGCTGTTGCTAAACTCCCAGCATGCCTGGACAGTCAGTGGCTGTCTGGAAATGCTGGGAGTTGTTGTTTTGCAACAGCTGGAGGCTCCATTTTGGGGGGGGGGGTAAGTGCAAGGAGATGTATATGTAGTGTCCAAACCAGAATACCTGTCGGCACTGCCTCTCCTTCATTAAACCACTTGAAATGGACGCGGACTTAGCCAGAGCTCATACAATCTTGCTCCTGTTGGTGCTCAGTGGTACAGTATCATAGTTCGCAGTAAATACCTTGTATAGAAAGAAGCCACGGCACTCAATCTGGATGCAATTTAAAGTGTAGCTCCCACCAAGTTATATATAATCTAATATGTCCCTACCTATTAATAATCTAGCCCTAACCCCCTACCTGGTTTAAAAACATTTTAAATCGCTTTAATAGAGCATTTTTAGTGCTTCTAAATCTGCTCTATCAAGCAGGGCAGGAAGCAGCGCTTCCCAGCAGGCATGACGTCACTGATGCCTTGCTGGGCGCTTGCTTCCGCCCTCAGATCGTCTATGCAGCGCTCCTGTCAGGAGCGCTGCATAGACGATCTGCCAATAGCACGGCAGGCAGCTCCGGGGTCTCCTCCTCCCTGTTTAGCTGTGCATGTGCTATCCAGGGAGGAGGAGTAGAGGAGCAACGCCGGCCTGCCGTGCACGATATTACTGCCGGTGTGAGGTGGTTTTTTGCGTCCCGTAGATCCATGCGTCCACCTCACACCGGCAAATATAAGACCTCAGATCAGACTTACCCATCCGGAGGATCAGCGCAGCAATGAGTGCTCGCGCTGCCTCCGGACAGGGTAACGGGGGCGGGCGGGGACGCGCGCAAGGCCAGTGTTGCTGGCCAATGCGCGCAGCCCCAGCTATCAGCGTGCTCGCTCTCGCCTGTTTGATTGAAAAGCGGGAGCAAGCACAGCAGTGCCTGAATTTCGACTCATTGCCAGGCTGAAATGAGTCGAAATTCAGTGGTGACGTCACTGCTGAATGCATTCGGCCACTAGGAGGGCGACCCCTAGTGGCCGAATTTAAAAGTGATTTTAAAGTTGTTTAAAATCACAATTTTTTATTAAAGTATATTAGAGATATGTTGTAGTACTTAAGTACTACAACATATCAATTTTTGTACTTCATGACAGTGCCCATTTAAAAGGCTTTATTCCCGCTGGAGGTACAAGGCACATCAGGAGGGGGAGAAGAGACGGGACTACGTCCGTTTCTCAGTAGTAGTCCCGTCTCTTCTCCCCTCCTGACGTGTCTTGTACCTCCAGCGGGAATAAAGCCTTTTTAATTGCAACTGGATCGAGTGCCGTGGCTTCTTTCTATATAAGGATGTATATGTAGTGTTTTACCCTTTATTATGTGTTAGTGTAGTGTAGTGTTTTTAGGGTACATTCACACTGGAGGAGGTTTACAGTGAGTTCCCCGATAGGAGTTTGCGCTGTGGCGAAAAATTTGCCGCAGCCCAAACTTGAAGCAGGGACCTTACTGTAAACCCGCCCGTGTGAATGTAGTTAGGTTCTGTTACCTAACTCAGTATTTTCCAACCAGTGTGCCTCCAGCTGTTGCAAAAATACAGCTCCCAGCATGTACTGATGCTGGGAGATGTAGTTATGCAACAGCTCTAGGTACGCAACTACAACTCCCAGCATGCCGAGACAGCTGTTTGCTGTTTGCGCATGCTGGGATTTGCAGTTTTGCAACATCTGGAGGGCTACAGTTAGAGACCACTGCACAGTGATCTCCAAACTTTGGACCTCCAGATGTTGCAAAACTACAAATCCCAGCATGCCCAGACAGCAAACAGTTGTTTGGGCATTCTAGGAGTTGTAGTTTTGCAAGATCTGGAGGGCTATAGTTTAGAGACTACTGTATAGTGGTCTCAAACTGTAGCCCTCCAGATGTTGCTAGGCAACTTACTGGCTTCCGTCGGATCCAGGGAACCAGCCGCACAACATGCTGCCCGCCGATCTCCGACACCAATCGTCGCCCGCAGCCTCACCCGCAGGGTAATTGGACTTTGGTGCCGGTCCTCCTCGGTTTCCCCATTCTACCCCGCCTATTGTGGGTGGGCAGAAAGGGGAAAACGAAAGTTAACACCCCCGCCCCCGATCTGCTATTGGTCGTCGTGTCTATACGACCAATAGCAGGGATAGGAGGGGTGGCACCCCTGCCACCTCACTCCTATCCCTTAACGGGTATCATGGGTGTCTTGGACAACCACGATCCCTCTTATATTCCGGGTCACCGGGTCACCATAGACCCGTAATGACCCGAAATCGCACAAATCGCAAGTGTGAATTCACTTGCGATTTGCGGCGATCGCCGACATGGGGGGGTCTGATGACCCCCCCTGGGCATTTGCGCGGGCTGACTGCTGATCGATATCAGCAGTCACCCCGGTCCGGTCCTCGCCCAGCGCGCAGCAGGGACCGAAATTCTCTTAGACGTACGCGTACATCCATGGTCCTTAACCCCTTAAGGACGCAGGACGTAAATGTACGTCCTGGTGAGGTGGTACTTAACGCACCAGGACGTACATTTACGTCCTAAGCATAACCGCGGGCATCGGAGCGATGCCCGTGTCATGCGCGGCTGATCCCGGCTGCTAATCGCAGCCAGGGACCCGCCGGCAATGGCCGACGCCCGCGATCTCGCGGGCGTCCGCCATTAACCCCTCAGGTGCCGGGATCAATACAGATCCCGGCATCTGCGGGAGTTCGCGATTAAAATGAACGATCGGATCGCCCGCAGCGCTGCTGCGGGGATCCGATCATTCATAACGCCGCACGGAGGTCCCCTCACCTTCCTCCGTGCGGCTCCCGGCGTCTCCTGCTCTGGTCTGTGATCGAGCAGACCAGAGCAGGAGATGACCGATAATACTGATCTGTTCTATGTCCTATACATAGAACAGATCAGTATTAGCAATCATGGTATTGCTATGAATAGTCCCCTATGGGGACTATTCAAGTGTAAAAAAAAATGTAAAAAAATGTAAAAGTAAAAAAAAAGTGAAAAATCCCCTCCCCCAATAAAAAAGTAAAACGTCCGTTTTTTCCTATTTTACCCCCAAAAAGCGTAAAAAACATTTTTTATAGACATATTTGGTATCGCCGCGTGCGTAAATGTCCGAACTATTAAAATAAAATGTTAATGATCCCGTACGGTGAACGGCGTGAACGAAAAAAATTTTAAAAAGTCCAAAATTCCTACTTTTTTAATACATTTTATTAAAAAAAAAATTATAAAAAATGTATTAAAAGTTTTTTATATACAAATGTGGTATCAAAAAAAAGTACAGATCATGGCGCATAAAATGAGCCCCCATACCGCCGCTTATACTGAAAAATAAAAAAGTTATAGGTCATCAAAATAAAGGGATTATAAACGTACTAATTTGGTTAAAAAGTTTGTGATTTTTTTTAAGCGCAACAATAATATAAAAGTATATAATAATGGGTATCATTTTAATCGTATTGACCCTCAGAATAAAGAACACATGTCATTTTTACCAGAAATTGTACGGCGTGAAAACAAAACCTTCCAAAATTAGCAAAATTGCGTTTTTCGTTTTAATTTCCCCACAAAAATAGTGTTTTTTGGTTGCGCCATACATTTTATGATATAATGAGTGATGTCATTACAAAGGACAACTGGTCACGCAAAAAATAAGCCCTCATACTAGTCTGTGGATGAAAATATAAAAGAGTTATGATTTTTAGAAGGCGAGGAGGAAAAAATGAAAACGTAAAAATTAAATTGTCTGAGTCCTTAAGGCCAAAATGGGCTGAGTCCTTAAGGGGTTAAGGGGTTAAAGGGCTACTCCTTTGGAAACATTTTTTTTTAGAGGTCTTTATAAGTCAGCTGGCGCCAGAAAGTTAAACAGATTTTTAAACTACTTCTATTAAAAAATCTTTACCCTTCCTGTTCTTTTTAACAACTGTATGCTACCGAGGAAATTCTATTCTTTTTTCATTTCTTTTTTGTCTTGTCCACAGTGCTCTCTGCTGACACCTGATGTTCGTATCAGGAACTGTCCAGAGCAGCATAGGTTTGCTATGGTCAGTTCCTGTGCAAAAGTACAGGAAGGGTAAAGATTTTTTTAATAGAAGTAATTTACAAATCTGTTTAACTTTCTGGTACCAGTTCATTAAAAAAAAAAAAGTTTAAAAGTTTTCCACCAGAGTACCCCTTTAATAAACATTTTCACAAAATTAATTAAAAAATATATTATTTTCACAATTACATGGCCCCTTTATACATTTTTAATAGGGAATATTTTGTTCCCTACAATTTTTTGCATCCCTACTGCATCAATTTTTAGATTTTTTGGTACCCAACAAAATTCTAAAAAAAAACACCCTCAGGGAAACTGCAAAAGGGGCCAGAAATGCATATTCCACAAAAAAAGTAAAAACGCCAGAAAGAAAAAAAAAACGCAGGAAAAATCCATGGCAGTATTTCTGGTAATTTTTCTGGTGTTTTTACCCCTAAAAAAGTCAGAACAAAACCTCAGTGGAATCTTAGCCTTAAAAGGTTCTCCAGCCAAATAAAAAGAAAGTATCCCCTGTCCACAGAATAAGTGATCGCGTGGAATCCATATGCTGGTGCCCAGCTCTCTTCGCGTCATGCCAGAGATACCCGAGTACAACACTCAGGTGTACTAGACTCGAGCACACAGTCATGTCCCCATTTGAGTCTAGAGGTACCATATTTTTTGCCCTATAGGATGCACCTCATATAAGACACACCCTATTTTAAAGGTGCAAAATCTAGAAAAAAAAGATTCTGCACCCAACAGTGATCTTCAACCTGCGGACCTCCAGATGTTGCAAAACTACAACTCGCAGCATGCCCAGACAGCAGTTGGCTGTCCGGGCATGCTGGGAGTTGTAGTTTTGCAACATCTGGAGGTCCGCAGGTTGAAGACTACTGGATAGGAGGTAATACTCACCTGTCCCCGCCGCTCCCGACCCGTCACCGCTCGTCACCGCTGCCCTGGATGTCGCTTCATCGCTGTCGCCGCGTCCCCGTGGTGTCCCCGACGCTCCGGACATCTTCTTCCCCGGGATCCTCGCTCTCCGTCTCCTTCATTATGTCACACCGTTCCTATTGGATGACGAGACGGCGTGTGCGACGACGTGATGACGTCGAAGGAGAGCGCCGTTCAATGCAGGGGATCCCGGCACAGAGCAGACACCGAGGAGGCAGGTAAGGTCCCTCCCGGTGTCCTGTAAGCTGTTAGGGACGCCGCGATTTCACCGCGGTGGTCCCGAACAGCCCGACTGAACAGCCGGGTTAGTGTTATTTTCGCTTCAGACGTGGCAGTCAGCTTTGATCGCCGCGTCTGAAAGGTTAATACAGGGCATCACCGCGATCGGTGATGTCCTGTATTAGCAGCGTTGATGGCCGCAGGGACCGCCGCGATGGGTGTGTATTCACCGTATAAGACGCACCAACTCTTCCCCCCCACTATTCCACATTTTCCTCAGTTTAATATGATAAATATCCCTGTGCAACATAAAACAGGCCAAGGCCACCAAAGATGGACTTGATACGTGAGTAAAAGCCAGTACTATGTGAGAGCCCCAATAAAGCTGAATGCTGTGTAATTACATACATTGTCGTATATACTCAGATTCCTTAGATAATATGTATGTGAAAAGGAATTTATTGCCTCTGGCATATGCTCTGCATCACACCCTTCATAAATATATTCTCCATAATATATTATAATGTGACACACAACGTAATCCGAAAAGCCATCCATCGTACACGCCTGCGATTACAAAATGAGTGTTACCTCATATAGTTTATTTCTCCAGGCAACCGCCAACCCTGACTTGCATTCTCCGTCTTCCTCCCCCTGACCCTACAGTATTTTAAATTCCAGGTCACTGCAGGTAAATCTGTTGAGAACATACCGGTACGTAGGGAATAAAATCCCATGCAGATCCTACGTGTTCAGACTCTCCCATGATGACGGCTCTTGGTCTGTTGCCCACCAACAAAGTTTTCAAAGGTAAAAACAAGTTTTGTTGCCAGTAAATTTATCTTCCCTGAAAGGGAGTTGAGCTTTGGGTTCAGCAATGGTGTGAGGAAGTTATGGCTACATAAAATTGCTTATACTTGTAAAATCAGCACATATATATACCCAGATATTGCTTCCTAAAGAACAAGGATGGCCCAAACTATATACTCCTGATTTTGTCTATGAGCATTTATTCTGATGTAACATGGGTTGCACAGTTATGGTCAGTCACATCACCCTGATGTTAGAAATCAAGGTTATGCATGGGTCCAGTAGGTATGTTATCTTAAAGTGGTACTCCCACCCTAGACATCTTATCCCCTATCCAAAGGATAGGGGATAAGATGTCTGATCGCGGGGGTCCCGCCACTGGGGACCCCCCGCATTGTTGCATGCGGCACCCACCTGTTTTTTCACCGGAACCACTGGAGGGTCTGAGTCACAACTACGGGAACGGAAGTCCGTGACGTCAGGACTCCACCCCAGTGTGACATCACGCCCGTCCCTTCAATGCAAGTCTATGGGAGGGGTCCTGACGTCACGGACTTCCGTTCCCGTTGTCGCGACTCAGACCCTCCAGCGGTTCCGGTGAAAAAACAGGTGGGTGCCGCATGCAATAATGCCGGGGTCCCCAACAGCGGGACCCCGGCAATCAGACATCTTATCACCTATCCTTTGGACACATAAGAGCCTTGAGGTAGCTATAGGAATTGTAGAGGTAGCAGTCATACCAAGTCACTCTGCCTCATAAGTCACCATGGTAGGAGGGGGTCTTGTTTCAGAAGTTGCGTCGGGACTTATTGGCCTATTCTAAGCACTTTCTGAATGACTGTTCTCAAAAGTCTATTGGAAAATCCAGTCAAAAGGATCTTCAGAATTTTTAGCTATTTTTAAAGGGGCACTCCGGTGAACAACAATTTTTTAAAATCTACTGATGTCAGAAAGTTAAACAGATTTGTAAATGACTTCAATTTCCAGTACTTAGCTGCTGTATGCTCCCCAGGAAGTTCTTTTTTTTTTAACTTCCTTTCTGCCTGACCACAGTGCTCTCTGCTGACACCTCTGTCCATGTCAGGAACTGTCCAGAGCAGGAGCAAATCCCCAAAGCAAACCTCACATTTAGTGATGGCATTGGTTTTCAGGTATCCGGTTTCAGCTCTGAGAAGGAGAATCTACTTGCCAGATGTGAGGAACCAGCTAAGCAAGGACTCTGCTGTGAACATTACTTCCTTTTGTGGACTTCCAGTTGGAGTTAGTACTGTATGGCTAAGCACATCATGAAAAGTTTATTTAGTGTATGCTCTGCATCATGCCACAAAACTGTAAGTAAAGTATTAAAGTATCTGTACCACAGTAAGCCAACCTGTGTAGGCCCTCCACATTAGAGTCTATGATTATTGGACTGCATTCAATATCTGCAACTATTACTGTACTCTACTGTACGGTGTCCATTTTAGGACATTGTCAGTTGTCAGCCGTACCTCTGTTCTCCATCAGGTGAAACGGCGTCCCACCTCCTCCCTCGGACCAATCGCCGTCAGTCGTCAGCCGCAACTCTGTCCTCTGTCAGGCGAAACGGCGTCCAGCCTCCTCCCTCATACCAATCGCTGTCATCCTTCAGCCACAACTCCCCCATCTGAAAGTCCCTCATCCAAAACGCCATCATGCCTCAGACAATTCTCCCTCAGACGCATAGCAGAACCAATGCTGCACAGCACTGTATAGCAGAGCCGACATTGAATAGCATGTACAGCAGAACCCGTATAGCAGAGAGCCAACACTGACTCGGCTCTGCTACATGGCAGGAAGGTTTTTCGTCTGAGGGAAGACAGAGTTTTGGATAAGAGACTTTAGGATGACAGAGTTTTGGATGAGAGGGTGGTATCTCGGTACCGGATTGCATCCGTTACCTTGTGGTGAGGTCCCCAAAGTCAGAGTCCCTAGTTACAGGTGGGGTCCTCATCTATAGTTAGCCCCTTGTCACCCCTTAAATAGTTAAAACTATTCAAATTCTAAGTGTATATATGTATATAATGTATACTTACCTTGTTGTAGCATCGCCGGACCTGCGGGTCACGTAATGCGTTCCAAAACTCTATGGTTTTATGGTTCAAGGACCTTTGAAGGAAGTCAGGGGATCGCCCACCATGCATTGTAACGGTGAGTGACAGCTGACTCGGACCAATCCAAAACGGCCCTGCCCATATAAGGGAGCGGCAGCCATTAAGCGCTCTCTTTCCTCGTGGGCTGCTGATAGAGGAGAATCTGCGCAGCTGTCGTCAGCAGTGACTATGCCCAAGCCTTGCGGCAACGGCCATCTTACAGAACTGTGAGTTATTTCAATCCCTCTTAAGTCTGCAAGATCACCGGACCTAAACAGTCCCCTAAATCCGGATGGATTTCTGCATCACCCCTAATTCTAATAACCTCTTGGATAAGCTAATGGTCCACGGCATCTGTCAATCACTGCCGTACTACATAGAGACTGTATTGCTAAGACTGTTGCTGTTAATTGGATGTACCACAAGTACCTCAGTAAAGTTTATACAAGTTCAAGTTCATCTCTATAGTGGACCTTCATTCATTTAAGCACGCACCTATCGTTTCTGGGAAGGGTGGCGATAGGCCGAAGATTTACCTCAGTGTATTAACCCTCACCCTGGCATCACGAGTGACAGGGGTTAAATTAACCCCTCATCTACTGAAGCAACACTCCAACTACGCTACACCCCCCAAGGCCCTACCACAAGAGACTTTAGGATGACAAAGGAGGGAGGAGGGAGTTGCGGCTGACGCCTGACGGAGATTGGTCCGAGGGAGGAGGCGGAACGCTGTTTCACCTGATGAAGGACGGATTTACGGCTGACGATGTTCTAAAATGGACACCGTACTAGTGGGTACTTCACAAACAAGCTTGTCTAAAGTCAATAATTATGACTAATTGCTCACCGGGTTGATTGCAGCAAAATGAGAATAGTAGTACTTGCAGGACAATTGAGCAGCCACTCACAGAGGGTAAGGAGACAGGAGTAGAAACCTTCTGTATGAGTGAACAACTATTCACTCAGATGACTGCAGGCAAAAAACCTAAGGCTGCTGCCACTGACATCCAATTCAAAACACAGGATATCATAACATGGTGGATATTGATCTGCCATACCCAACACCATTATTTGTCCAAGATTGTTCTCTGTGGCTAGGAAGAGCCTGCTTTAAAAAAAAGGCCGGTTTGTAGAGCTTTACCACTTACTCTGACCCCCTTATTCTGGGCATTGGTTAGGGTCACTGGAACCCTATTACTCAGACATTGATAGCATGTTTAATTCATAGGCAATGAGTCCATAGATTATTTTATCTCACTAACACATTATAAAATCTTTATTACTTAGCAGGTTCCCAATCAGGGAACAAGCAGACACCAAGTGTTCGATGTAGCCCCCGTTCTTAGGCGACACAGTCAGCTCATGTCAATTTTACACTCGAACCATCAGATACTATTTAGGCCAGAGAAGTCACAGACTGGCAGTGCAAAGCTTGTCCAGTTAAAGTCTAATCTTATTGATTTTCCCTGAACAAACATCAGCACTTCCTTATTGGAGAGTGGCAGTAGCCTCCTAGGGCGGCTATAGGGATGTGTGACTCCCGGCCCTTTTTCTCATGGCCTGACACTAGATGAGATCACTTTGTGCCATAAGAGGGAATTTTTCCATTTTAAACAATGCACAACTATACTGTTTTGGGAAGTAATTCTTATTGTCAAGTGTCATGATAGCTTTACAGCAAACAATAGCATTTTGGCGATTCTTTTTAATTTACAACAAATCTGTTTAAATGTAATTATACTACAATACAGCTCCAAAAAGGCTAGTACCCGCTGCCAAATGTGTTTTTTATTTTTTGCGTCTCCCTCAGCACTACTGCTAATCTGTGCCAATGCAGGCAGCCTTGTGGGCAGTGCCACATGACCTATTTCTCTGTTTCCTGCCTACAACACCTAGGACAGGGTGCTCTGTAGTGGACAGGGAACCACTACACGAAAACCCGATTGAGGGGAGAGTGACTTAGCATGTGTGTCCTCCAGCACTCAGATCAGTAGGTGGATGTGAATATTAATATATGCTTTGAACACCAGGTGGCGCCATACTGTGTAAGTTAGTGTCATCATAGGATTATTTATTTATGTTTATTCCATATATTGATAGTTTATCTTGATATTTACTCAAAGGACAATCTTTTTAATTCCTTTGAATGTTAAAGAGAATCTGTCAGCCCATCTGCACACTATGACAGATAATGATGTAATAACATAAATGTTCGGTTTTCCAAAGCTGAAAGCCTTTGGAGAAATGATAAAATAAGGTTTCTATTTCAGGCTTAAAGGGGTACTCCGGCGCGATCATGCACGCGGCACCCCGTTAGTAATCAGTCCCCGGAGCGTGTTCGCTCCGGGTCTGATTAAGGTCGACCACAGAGCCGGCGGCGTGTGACGTCAAGACCCCGCCCCCGTGTGATGTCACGCTCCGCCCCTCAATGCAAGCTTTCGGGAGGGGGCGTGATAGCTATCACGCCCCCTCCCGTAGGCTTGTATTGAGGGGCGGAGCGTGACGTCACACGGGGGTGGGGGCATGACGTCACACGCCGCCGGCTCTGCGGTCGACCGTAATCAGACCCGAAGCGAACACGCTTCGGGGACTGATTACTAATGGGGTGCCGCGTGCATGATCGCTGGCGTCCTCAGCTGCGTGACTCCCGCGATCAGGCATCTTGTAAGATGTGTAAGCACCAGAGTACCCCTTTAAGTATCAAGGAGGTGGGGAAAACTGCTAAAGCACTGCAGTCAGTAGGGGCTCAGTTGCAAATGTGACCGCTGTGACCTGTATTGTTACACAGTGCCTGAAACATTTTATTGTACTGGTTTAGAGTGAACCCCTGTTTTATTCATCCTAAAAGTACAGTAACCCCCCCCGACATGCGATGGCCCCGACATATGATTAAATCGACATACGATGCTTTTATATGTCGTGGCCATCGCATTAAGTGCTATCCGACAGCGCAAAATGCTTAAGCTGCTGTCGGATAGCAGTTTAAGCATCCTGGACAGGTTCACTTACCTATTCCCACTGCTCCGGGTCCACTTCCCGATCCTCCGGTGTCTTCTGCATCTTCTCCGGGCCCTGGGCCTCGCTTTCCGGCGTCGTTATTACGTCGCTGCGCACGCCGTCCCGGCGCAGCAACGTAATAACGTCACCAGAAAGCGAGGCCCAGACACCGGAGAAGATGCGGAAGAAGCCGGAGGATCCCAAAGAAGACGCCGGAGCAGCGGGACAGCGTTGGGACCCCCTGGGACAGCATTGAGAGCGGTGAGGACGCGGTCCGGAGCGGCGGGGACAGGTGAGTATTAAATGCACTTTTTACATTGCATGAATCCCTCAACATACGATGAATTCGATAAACGATGGGTCATTTGGAACGAATTACCATCGTATGTTGAGGGACCACTGTATACAGTCGTCCCTCAACATACAATGGTAATCCCTTCCAAATGGACCATCATTTGTTGAAACCATCGTATGTTGAGGGATCCATGCAATGTAAAGTATAGGACAGTGGTCTACAACCTGCGGACCTCCAGATGTTGCCAAACTACATCACCCAGCATGCCCGGACAGCAGTTGGCTGTCCGGGCATGCTGGGAGTTGTAGTTTTGCAACATCTGGAGGTCTGCAGGTTGTAGACCACTGGTATAGGAAGTTGTACTCACCTGTCCCCGCCGCTCCGGACCGTCACCGCTCGTCACCGCTGCCCGGGATGTCGCCCTCTATCGCTGTCGCCGCGTCCCCGGGGTGTCCCCGACGCTCCGGCAAGGCCTCCGGGGGACCGTAAACGGCTATCTGGAGGCAGCTGAAGCAGTCTGCGCTGCCGGATAGCCGTTTATGCGATGGCCCCGACATACAAAAGCATCGTATGTTGATGCTGCCTTCAACATGCGATGTCCTCTGAAAGGCCCTCGTATGTTGAAATGATCAGAGGAGACTATCCAGGGGTGAACTACTTACCTTTATGCTATACATGATTTATATGCTGAATGCAATAAAATACTAAACAGTATGCAGTTAGCTGTTTAGCGCCCCCTAGTGGCCACTGAAAGCAGTATCATTTAATTTTACATTTTTCTATAAAAAGGATAGATCCCTGCTAAAGGCTAGATCTACACACATTTTTGCAGCACTACTGAAAGATGTTAACTATTAAGTGACCACTACATTCCACAAGAATACATATTCTTGTGGAAATTCTTTGTGTGTTAAAATCAATAATGCTTCATTAAACCAAATCTCAGTCGAAATCATGTCCAATAATGGCCTTTTTCAGAGAAAACCTCGCTTAAATGTACTGTAGAATGTACTGTAGATGTAGGTATGCTGCTTCTGGCTATCTGGGCATCAGGGGCGTATATATAGAGGTAGCAGATGTAGCAGTCGCACCGGGGCCCTGCTGCAAAAGGGGGCCCCAAAGCATACCTGTATTTTAATTGGCATTAGGGTTGCCACTTGGCTGGTATTTTACTGGCACATCCTGTATTTTGGCCACCCTGCTGATAATTTTATATTAAAAATACCAGCAATGCAATGGCCGGTATTTATCCAACCAATCCTCCAACTCCCAGAATGTTGCACCATATACTATACCAGTGTTTCCCAACCAGAGTGCTTCCGAGCATGTTGGATGTTATAGTTTTGCAACAGCTGGAGGCACCCCTGGTTGGGAAACATTGACCTATACTATATACTACTATATAGTCCAACATGCCGGGAGTTGTAGTTTTGCAACAGCTGGAGGCACCCCTGGTTGAGAAATACTGACCTATACTATATACTACTATATAGTCCAACATGCTGGGAGTTGTAGTTTTGCAACGGCTGGATGCACCCCTGGTTGGAAAACACTGACCTATACTACATACTACTACATAGTTGTAGTCTACATGCTGGGAGTTGTAGCTTTTGTTTGGGGCAGCTGCTAAGCTACAGTCCGTATCAGGGCATGCTGGGAGTTGTAGTTAGTAACTAACTGCAACTCTCTAATTTAATTTTAAAAAGCGATCAAAAAGTCCCATCAAAACAAAAATTGTATTGTTAGAAACTACAGATTGGGGGGCAAAAAAAAAAAAATTATAGGGGTCATAATAGGACAAAATTTCCCACACATATGTATTAATGTATCCTGTGATGTCACGCATAATAAATTAATTATGCAAATTAGCATGGCCGGCATTTATTTTTTATTTTTTTTGCAAGAAAGGTGGCAACCCTAATTGGCATATGGGGCCCTGTTGCAGATTTTACATTGGGGGCCCAGATGCTACAACCTACGCCTCTTCTGGGCATACTGGGAGTTGTAGTTTTGCAACAGCTGGAGACCTACAGGGTGGGGAACACTGCTCTAGAAGAACCTTATCCAGAATACACATATAGTTAAACAAGGATATGATACGCTGGCCTGAATGACGTCTCCGTGCATTTAAAGTATTGTAGGTAATCTCATGATAAATGCCGTGTGTACAGGACTCCTTTGCAGGAGGGTTTAACTTGAGACACGATACACATGGCCCAGTGTATACTACCACATGGTCTATGTGGCGATATAAAGACCTCCTCTACAGCCGAGTGCACTGATATCAGCTACTTTATCTGCAGTTACATAAGACTTTCTGTCGGTATAATAGACATCCATAGTATTGTGTAAAGATTACCTTATTTCCAGCAGAGAATATATCCCCAGGAGGTGACTGACGCCATTGTGCGGCCTAATCTCCATAAAGTGATATTCGGCTCCTCTGGGTAAGTTTTGGAGTCCAGGCTGTTTCCCTAGCACTGAGCTGTTTTTTCTGTGAAAGTTTGTCAGCGTCTGTTATCTCTCGCCTTGGCTGGGTTATGGATTGTTGGTGAAAATCTTTGCCTGGTACAGTAGTGTTCTCTTTGCTTTCCAGGCCAGGAATTTTTCATTGAATAATTTTTAACTAAGGCTTTGGGAGGGAAGCCGGGGTCTTCCTACATTATTCACTGCTCAGCCATGTAGAGAGAACCTGGACAGGCTCTTTATTTCTTACATTTCTCAGTAAGGTGGAAAATAAAGAAAACTTCTGGATATAGTTTATTAACCCTGGATTGTTATCTAATGTAGATCTCAGATATCGGAACCATGTGCAGGCCATATTACTGTGAGTCTAGAGTCCCTAATACTTCTGGGAGGTAGAGTTGCCACCTTTCTTTATAAAAAAAAAAAAAAGATAAAAAAAATACCGGCCATGCTAATTTGCATAATTAATTATATAATCGTAATATCGCAGGATACACATATGCGGGGGAAATTTTGTCCTATTCTGACCCTTATAACTTTTTTATTTCTCCTTATATGGGCCTGTATTAGGGCTATTTTTTTGCGACCAGATCTGTAGTTTTTAACAGTATGATTTTTGTTTTGATGGGACTTTTTGATCGCTTTTTTTAATTAAATTCTGGAGTTGCAGTTAGTTACTAACTAAAACTCCCAGCATTCCCTAATATAGACTGTGGCTCAGCAGCTGCCCCAAACAAAAGCTACAACTCCCAGGATGTTGGACTATAGAGTAGTATATAGTATAGGTACGTGTTTCCCAAGCAGGGGTACCTCCAGCTGTTGCAAAACTACAACTCCCTGCATGCCCGGACAGCCGTTGGCTGTCCGGGCATGCAGGGAGTTGTAGTTTTGCAACAGCTGGAGGCGATCTGGTTGGGAAACACTGGTATTGTATATGGTGCACCATTCCAGGAGTTGGAGGATTGGTTGGATAAATACCGGCCATTGCATTGCCGTTATTTTTAATTTGCGAAGATCCGTCCGGATTTAGGGGATAGATAAGGTCCGGTGATCTTGCAGAGTGCTTAGGGATTGATACACTCACGATTCTGAATAGATCAGCCATTGCCGCAAGACAGCTGCGCAGTTTGACAGTCCGGGAACAAGAGAGATGTTGCTTGCTTGGCTGCACAGGAACAAGAGAGAGAGAAATGGCCGCCGCTCCCTTATATGGGCAGGGCCGCTCTTACTGGTCCAAGCAACTGTCACTCACCGTCACAGGGAGTAATGGGTGAAATACGTCACAGGGACCTCCAAAGGTCCTTAAGCATAAAACCATATAGTTTACCTGACCACGTGACCCGCAGGTCCTGCTACACTCCGTACAGGTAATTAACCATTTAGATGCATTTGTACAATCCTATATATATATAAATCCTAAATAATTACTAGATAACTAATACCTAGATGAGAGGTGACTAGGGGTGGACTAGACAATAAGGACCCCCACGTCTTAGGGACTCTGGCTATGGGGACCTATACACACAGGTACCGGATAGGATGCGTTACCAGGACACCACAAAATAAAAATACCAGCAGGGTGGCCAAATATCACCCAGATGGCAACCCTACTGGGAGGACATGCTGGGACATATTGTCCTAAAAACAGTACCACCCCTGTTGGCAGGTTGTGTGTCATAGTAAATCTTGGCTTCATTCACTTCAGTGGGACTGAGCTGCAATACCACAAACAACCCGGAGGACAGATGGTGTGCTATTTTTGGAGAAAAAAATTTAGCTCTGTTTTCATGTTTATCCCTGATAATCTCTTTAAAGGGGTACTCCGGCACTAAGACATTTTATCCCCTATCCAAAGGATAGGGGATAAGATGCCTGATCGCGGGGGTCTAGCCGCTGGGGACCCCCGTGATCTTTCACGCAGCACCCCGCTACCATCAGCCCCCGGAGCATGTTCGCTCCGGGTCTGATGACTGCCAATCACGGGGCCGGAGTATTGTGACGTCATGGCTCCGCCCCCTCAATGCAAGCCTATGGGAGGGGGCGTGATCGGCAGTCATCAGACCCGGAGCAAACATGCGAACATGCTCCGGGGCTGATGGTAACGGTGCGCTGCGTGAAAGATCACGGGGGTCCCCAACAGCGTGACCCCTGAAATCAGGCATCTTATCCCCTAACCTTTGCATAGGGGATAAGATGCCTTAGCGCCGGAGTACCCGTTTAACTAGTAAAGTGAACACAGCACATTTTTTATTAATTGTTTTCCATTTTTTTGGCATGTATTCAAAAGCAACAAATTATTATTTTATCATGCATTGACAATTTTTTTTTTAATCATGCATTGACATATTGTAGCCTTTGCCGAAAGAATTTACATGTCAAATCCACTCAAAAATGCATTTCCATCTATGAAGATGGCATATTTCCGAGCAGTCCTAGTGCTGGCATATTCTGCCAGCGCCGCTATTTGTGGAATGTCCACTCGGGTTTACTGGACACACATTTTGAAAATTTTCCTTGCAGCTACACTGCACAAATTCATCATATATTCCAATACAATTTGATAAATGAAATCATGTTGGGCCCAGAGATGGCACAGCATGCAAATAAGTTTCCGACACAAGCAACATGTTTAAGTGAGGGCCTTCCTTACTGTGTATTTACTCATCATAGTCAGATCACATTGCAGCTTGTGAATTAACCCTTAGAGGGGTACTACTGTGGAAAACGTTCTATTTTTTTTTTATCTACTGGTGCAAGAAAGTTAAACAGATTTGTAAATTACTTCTATTAAAAAAAAATCTTTATCCTTCCAGTACTTATTAGCTGCTATATAATACAGAAAAAGTTTTTTCTTTTTGGATTTCTTTCTTTTTTCTGTCCACGGTGCTCTCTACTGACACCTCTGTCCGTATCAGGAACTGTCCAGAACAGGAGCAAATCCCCATAGCAAACCTGTGCTGCTCTGGACAGTTCCTGATACAGACAGAGGTGTCAGCAGAGAGTACTGTGGACAGAAAAAAAAAGAAATCCAAAAACAAAAGAACTTTCTATGTAATACGCAGCTGCTAATAAGTACTGGAAGGATAAAGATTTTTTTTAATAGAAGTAATTTACAAATCTGTTTAACTTTCTGGCACCAGTTGATTAAAAAAAATGTTTTCCACCGGAGTGCCCATTTAAGATTCATGTGGTAAAATAATATTTTTGAATTAATAAGGCTGGGTTCACACTAGCCTAATACAGGCGCATCTTTATTTATGTATGACCACTGCAGGTCTTGACTTCACTGCAAATAATGACCCGAACTGACAACTGACGGCCTGTAAGATCACTCTATCAGACTCATCTGCCACAGTGTGCCACAAGAACCTGCCAGGGGTGTCACAGGATTCCAGTGGGGGAGATGGCGACTTAACACTAGGACGCCTGTGACTTATCAACGTCACTGGTGTCCTAGTGCAACTTAGGCTTTGGGGCCTCTGGGCCACAGGCAGCATCATGCCTGCAGCCACTAGATGCCGTGGGTGCCTCTTTTTTTGGTACACTCACACAGTGATGTCATCATGCATGTTATGAAGGTAGAGACACTCTCAGACTCTAGTGGATCAAGAACTACTCTGCAATGGAGCCAGGATGGTAAATATGCAGCATAGCTAGCCACTTGGTGGAGTCAATAAACTATATGTACCAAAAATGGTGCTTAAAAAAAACTACTAGGGTGGGCTTTAGGCAAAACTACAACTCCCGGCATGCCCGGACAGCTGTTGGCTGTCCGGGCATGCTGGGAGTTGTAGTTTTGGAAAACCTGAAGGTCCACAGTTTAAAGACAACTTTTATCTTCTGTGCCTGAGGCATATCTACTTTTACCAGTGCCCTAGCTTAAATGGGTACTCCACTGGAAAACATTTTGTTTTAAATCAACTGGTGCCAGAAGGTTAAACAGATTTGTAAATTACTTCTATTAAAAAATCTTAATCCTTCCAGTACTTAGCTGCTGTACACTACAGAGGAAGTTCTTTTCTTTTTGAATTTCTTTTCTGTGTGACCACAGTGCTTTCTGCTGACACTCTTTTTTATTATAAAAGTACAAAACACAAAACAAGTTCATTTCACTGTAACAAAATTAACAAAACTGAACATAACAACAAACTATTCATCTCAAAATAACAACTTAAACCGGCCAGCCCAGATAAACCAAAAATAAATAAATAAATCATTACCTACTATAGTCCAACACACACACACACATACCTAATGAACATAAATAAAGCTTTCCTCGCTGGGATCAAAAACTAAAAATATCCAAACTAGGAAACATAACCACACTGCCCCCCCCCCCCCCCCCCTAATAACAAGACAAAAAAAAAAAAAAAATGTCTAGCTGCCGTAACAAAAATAATCCAACTTGGATAACAAAATATATATTATTTTTTTATACATCTATATTTTTTTTCCTTTTTTTATATACTATATATATATATATATATATATATATATATACATACATACACATACATACACATATCCACATACATACACATACACACATACATACATATATACATACACACATTTTTTCTTTTTTTTTTTCTTTTTTGTTTTTTAACTTCCCCTACCCTCCAACCCCCCCCCCCCCCCCCCCCCCCCACCCAAACACACATACATATACCCACAAACTAAAACTAATCCACACTGGGACACAAACATAAACATAAGCACAGACATAAATATAGTGTACTCTTAACACAATGCTATAATAACTGAAAACTGGTCCGACTGCCTTTCTCACAAAATAATTATGACATTATATAAAAAAAAATAAAAAATAAAAATAAATAAATAAATAAAAAAATTTTTTTTTTTTAAATTATACATAAAATCATACAGAATATACATAACAAACCACTTAATAACACAGAAAAACAACCAACCTATACTAAACTATCCCATCACCCACCACTCCCTCTGGACATGGGTCAGAGTCCATAGGTCACAGTTTTTGTCCACAACTGACCCATACCGGACCCCCAAAATAGTACCCACTGCAACAGTCCAGTCCTGGGTACACACCACCACCACCCCCCAAAAAACCCCCACCCAACCTAAAATACACCCCTACCCACCTAATGTAAACAGACCAATATATACAAAACAATATATACATATTCTACAACAAAGCAATATTAACAATACAATACACAAAAACCACAAGGCCCAAGTTTGGTTGCCTGCAAGCCCTTTACAATCCATCCATAGAAAACAAAACAAAAGGCTAAGGTGACATGCATAGCCCCCCACCAGGAAGAAGGATGGCAATCCTGATAAAATTAAATTGAAATTCCTCTCCCTTTCAACCTCTAACCCTATCACTATCCCTTCATGAAACTGACCCTATACTCACCCTAAGATATATACACTATCCCTGGCCAAAATAAGGTACTTCACCTTAAGGGCCTAGTACCTAGGGCACATCAAAAGAAAAACCTCTCCATAGGAGAGAAGCCCTACTGGTACCAAGACTGCCATACTCCAAAGACCTAATCTTCCCAAGGTCACCGGTGATATTCCTACAGACCTCCACCTCGGAGAGGATTTTCTGTTGGGTTGACACTAAACACCGTGCGTTCCACGTGTAGTACCTAACCACTAAACTAATTAAGAATAAAGTGCCCCGGTCTCGGCCACCCAGGGACCTGAATGCCCCATAAGCCCACTCCGGATAGGTAAGGCCGGCAAGTTGACTCCAGCCGATGGAAGCGCCCACCCGGTTGTAAACCCCTATATTAAAGGGACAATGAAGCAGGAAGTGGTCCATGCTTTCCAGCGTGTCCCCACACTCTTCTCGGGGACATCCCCGGTCATCAGAGTTCCTACACTTCAGGTTGTCCCTTACATATAGCTTCCCCTGAAAGCAGCGCCAGGCCAAGTCCCAAAACTTCTGGGGGATCCTTTTCATGTTCAAAAGATACAACCCCACCCTCAGATCCCGACCTGGGCAGTCCCTGAGCGCCAGAGGCCTCTGGAAGTGGGTCAACAGAACCCGTTTGTCAAGGAACTGTCTTGACTGGGTCCTGATCTCCCACACTCCCAGACCCCACCGACGTATCGCCTTCAGAGTCGGGGTAGCGTAAGCCGGAAGATATCCATGGGGCGTACGGAGGTCCTTCACTTGCCCTCCTGTCTCCCATTCCTGGAAGAAAGGCCGAAACCATTCCCTGCAGGAGAGTACCCACGGAGAAGCCCTCTCTGACCAGAGGTTTGCGATGTTGGCTTTCAAGAAGGTGTTCGTAAAGAACACCACAGGGTTTACCATAGATAAACCCCCTAGTCTCCTCGTGCGGTATGTAACCTCCCTCTTTACTAGGTTCATCCTGTTCCCCCATAGCAGTTGGAAAAACAGGCTGTAGATCCTAGTGTAGTAAGCCTCTGGCAAGATACATACACTGCCCAGATAGATAAACAAGGGGAGCAGGTACGATTTGATCAGGTGTACCCTTTCCCTGAGGGTCATAGACCAACCCTTCCACTGATCCACCTTCTGAGCGGCATCCTGGAGCTTACCATCCCAGTTTTTGGTGGGATAATCATCCTGGCCGAATGTGATGCCTAAGACTTTTGCTGATTCTTGGGGCCCTGGAAGGGTGTCCGGGAGATCAAACATGGGATCCCCCCCTCCCAGCCAGAGACTTTCACACTTATCCCGGTTGATCTTAGACCCGGATGCCTCCGAGTAGCGGTCCACCTCCGACATCACCACACCGACCTCCTCTCTCGTGGAGACGAAAATAGTGACATCGTCAGCGTACGCCACCACTCTCTGGGTGACAGCCGGCTCCGCCAGACTCATCCCGACTCCCGCCAACGGCCCACAATCTACCCTCCGGATGAAGGGATCGATTGCGAACACGTATAAAAGCGGGCTCAAAGGACAACCCTGACGGACTCCGGACCCCACCTCAAAAGAGCGGCCAGACCACCCGTTCACCAGCGGGAAACTCTCTGCCCCTGCATACAAGATCTTAAGCCAATTAACAAAAGTAGTTGGTAAGCCATATCTCAGGAGGACGGACCATAGGTACTCGTGGTTTACCCGATCAAATGCTTTGGCCTGATCCAAGGACAGCAAGTACCCCTTCCAAAGACCTGCACTACTCCGCTCCACTGCCTCCCTGACACTAAGGACAGCACTTAAGGTGCTTCGGCCTGGAACAGAGCAGTGCTGAGCCCCCGAAAGGAGCCGGGGTGCAAACTTCACCAGCCGATTAAACAGTATCTTGGCCAGAAGCTTCCTGTCCGTATTGAGAAGAGCTATGGGCCTCCAATTCTCAATCTGGCTAGGATCTTTACCCTTTGACAGAAGAATCAGGGCTGACCTCCTCATTGACTTCGGCAGAGTACCCGAGGAGAGACACTCATTGAATACCTCAGTCAAGAGGGGAGCTAAAGACTCCTTAAAGGTCCTGTACCACTCGGATGTTAAGCCATCCGGACCTGGCGACTTCTTGGGGGCGAGCCCCTCGATCGCCAGTCTCACTTCCTCTTCCCTGATTTCTTCTGCCAAAACATCAAGAGAGGGGTCTACCCCTGGCTCAGGAATGGTTTCAGTCAGGAAAACCGACATCCTGTCTCGATCTAGATCCTTCCTCCCCAAGAGGTGCGAGTAGAAGGATCTGACGACCTCCAAGATCCCTGATCTGGACCGATTCAGAGATCCTGTACTATCAATCAGTCCTGAAATGACTTTACTACTCACTGACATCTTACAGTTTCTGTAAGGGTCGGGCGAGCGGTACTTCCCGTAATCCCTCTCAAAAACCAAAGATGTGTGTCTATCGTACTGACACCTCATCAGCAAGGATTTCACTCTGGAGATATCCTCTCGGCTACCTCCAGTCGAGACGAGAAGCTCGAGTTTCCTCCTCAGACCCTGATACAAGCGATACCTGTTCAGGGACCTGAGGCTCGAGAGCTGGCGGAAGAACCCTGCAACCCGCTTCTTGAATATCTCCCACCACTCTGACTTACTACTACATAGGTCCAGTAAAGGTACCTGACTCTGAAAAAAATCCTCAAAGGACTGTCTTATCTCCGCTTCCTCCAGAAGGGACGAATTCAGCTTCCAATAACCTTTTCCTATCCGGGGGGTCTCTGAAACATTCAGGGAAAACAAAATCATACAGTGATCGGAGAACTCCACCTCAACCACGGACACTGCAGAAGAGACGGCTTCCTCCTTTAAATAAAACCTATCTATCCTAGACCTGCGACTACGTTGATGATAGGTGAAACCCGCGTGGCCCGAGGGGCTCCGGATGTGGGCGTCCTCTAGGCGAGCTTCTCTAGTTATGCTAATCAGTGCCACACTATCACAAGTCAGCGGACTATTGGAGCCTCCCCGATCTTGGGACCTCGTGACATTATTGAAGTCCCCTCCAAAGATCACTTGCCGACTCGTAAAAAGAAAGGGCTTAATCCTCATAAAGAGATCTTTACGGCCCCGCTTAGTTTGCGGGGCATAGATGTTAATGAGCCGGAGCTCTTGTCCCTTCATGAAGACATCTAAGATCAGGCACCTCCCCATTTCTAATTCAATAACCCGTCGGCATTCAACAGGAGCGGTAAAAAGGACCGCCACCCCACTATACGGCTCAGCTGCAAGAGACCAGTGGGAGGGGCCGCGCCTCCACTCTCTTCTGGCTTTTACCAGAGAGGCTAGATCTGACAACCTGGTCTCTTGTAAAAAGAAAATATCGGCTTCAACACGGCCGAGAAAATCAAAGGCTGCAAATCTAGCCGTATCCGACTTTATGCTGGCACAATTAATAGATGCCAGCGTCAATGGGGTGAGTGCCGCCATACAGGGTGATTAAATTAGACGGCCACACCCTTTACTTTTGCTTCCCTTTCTTTTTCGCCCCCTCATCCCCTGAAGAAGACGAGAGGGCAGGACCACACTTAGACCTTTTTTTGGATTCAGATTGATCCATTTGATCCCCGTCTCCATCCGGCCCCGGTCTAGCCCTGCCCTCCGAGGAAGGTGTCCCGACAGGACAGGGCCCAGTTCCCCCCAGAGGCTCTTTCTTCCTAGGCACCCCGCCCTCACCTTCCCCCTCCAAGGAGGGGGAGGAGATGGTATCGAGGACGAGGTACCGGTTTGACAGGTCAATCAGAGGGGGGGCAGTCAGGCTTCCGTTTTGGACCTGGCCCGTAGTACAAGGAACAGATGACTCTGACCTCTTCTTTCTCCCTTTCCTTTTGCCCTTATCTTTCTTTTTAGGCCTCTCCCCACTATCCTCATCCACACTTTCATAGTGGGAGGAATCAGAAAGGTCGGCCATATTGCCATCCTCTTTGCGCAGTCTCCTGATCTCCTCATCTAGCACGTTCTCCTCCAGGGCTTCAGCAGTTACAGGGCCAGCTTCAGGAGCAGGGGCTGAAGCTACCCCCGCCACCTGGGCACTCTCCAGCTCCCTACTCCTTCTACGATTTTCCTCCTGCCTTAGTTTGGCGGGGCCCTTTTTCCTCCTCACTAGCCCTGTTGTGCCCCCATCCCTGCTCGTACCCTCCCCAGCCGAGGCAACTTCACAGCTCTCCTCAGCCGGAGCGGCCGCCGCACGGGTGAAGGCGCTAGGACAACGGCTAAAAGGGTGTCCGAGGACACCACACAGGTGGCACCGGATCTGCCGACAGGATGCGGCCAGATGACCCACCCCACCACACAAAGCGCAGACCTGCACAGTACAGGCTGCGCTAAAGTGGGTGGGGCTGCCACACCTGTGACAGACCTTAGGCTGCCCCTGGTAGAAGACCTGGATCCTGTCACGTCCAAGGAAGGCGGCTGACGGAATGTGGGCAACCGTACTGCCTGAACGCTTGAGTTTGACGGAAAACGTCCAGGCCCCGGACCAGATCCCGTGCTCATCAAAGTTTTTCTTGGGCATGTCCGTCACATCCCCATACCGACCGAGCCAGGTCATGATGTCATAACAAGAAAGCGACTCGTTACGGGTCAAAACGGTCACTTTCTTGACAGAGTTCTGACGGGAAATCGCCTTTACGGTGAAATCCCGCCAGCCGGGCTCGTTCTTCGCCACTTCATAGTTTGACCAGAAGAGTTCAAGACCCTCTGGCCGAACGAAACTGACGTCAAACTCAGACGAACCGTAGGGGTGAATCAGGGCAAAGATGTCACTCGCCCTGAATTCCATCTGAAGGAGGAGCTCAACCACTTTAGCGCGAGGTGGACACGCATCCTCGCCCCTCCAAATCAGACGGACCACATTCCTACGGTTATTGTCCTGCCCGGGTGTCGGGAGGGACTAGACCACCTCCCCATTCCGCTCTCGGAAAGCCCCCAAACCGTGTCTCTCTATCCAGAAAGACAGGTCGACCTCACCCCTTCCCTCTACCTGGATCGACCTGTCACCCCTGCGTAGAGCCTCCAGGAGGCGCTGTTGCAAATGGCCCCCAGGGCCGGACGGAGACGGGGACCCCCCTGAACCCCCGGCAGCGACATTAGCATAGCTCCTGGGAGCAGTCACTGCCGGGGGGGCAGCCGGACCAGACCCAGAGCCAGAACCACTTACAACACCATTCACACCACAACTCTCAACCTCTTTATTTCCAGCCATACTATTACCACTCCCATCAACATTCACTCCACTGACACTCCCACATACACTCCTCTCACCCACAACACTACTACACCCATCAATATCACATCCTAAATTCTTGTCCTGACTAACAAATTCTGGGCTGGCTGGGACTTGTAGTATGGCTGGCTTTAGTAAAGCCCTTTGTGCTGGCTTAGCCGCTGCTGGGGTCGACGCCGATGGCTTCTCCTTCATGGCTGCTATCACATCCTGATTCTGGGACTGCCCCACCGGGCGCACCCCAGCTCCTCCCACAGCGCCAGCACCTGCTTCACCCGACTTCACAGGCTCTGTGGATAATCCCGGCGCCTGGACACTCCCCCCCCTCACAGGGGAGTGCCTTGCAGTGCCGGTAATGCCCACAGTACTCGGGGAACCGCCCCCCGAGCACCCAGGGGCATAACTCGCGCTGCCCACCATGAGCCCATCCTGCCCCTCCCTACCGGCAGGATGGGTGGGCTTCACATCTATTGCGTCTGCAGCTTTTACTGACGCCATGCTGTATCCCCCATGCTGGCTCCGTTCCACCACAGAAACGGAGTCTGGCAGTTTAGAGGACCCAGCAGCCTGAACCAGCTTTGCAGCTGGCCCAGACTGCTGGAAAGGACGGAACACATAATGCACAGTTTCCTGGGTCTTCTGTTTTTTTGCCTTTCTTTTTACTAATGTGTCATCACACTGGTCATCACCAAATGTAAAATTCTGGAGGTGGGCTGGGGATTCCTGCATCACTATAGCCCTCAGCAATCCCCCAGCCTCACTCTCCACATCACCATCCTCACTATCGCTTAGCGGTAGTGCCACCTGAGCCGGCTCTATGTAGCTGTCCTGAGTCTTAGTGGTCTGGGTGTCACAGGGAGTAGGGTCAGGCAATACATCATCCTCCACAACCTGTACACTTTCCTCCAACTTCTTCTCCTCCACCTCCTCCTCCTTTACACCAACACCACCATCCTCTCTTTCTTCACCGCCACTACTCTCCCCATCATCCACCTCCACCTTACCTGGGGACTTCATGGCGGCAAACCGATCCCGGTTCTCCATCTTCTCCCTGAAGAGACCGCTTCCCTCCAGGATCTCTGCTCTCCTCTCCTCCATCTTTGCAATGTCTTTCTTCAGGGCTGCAATCCTCTTTTTCAGTTCCAGTTTATTCTTTTTGGACCCAGAGCATGCCAGATTCTGGGCTCCACGCAGGTCCTCTCTCATCAACCTAAGCTCCCTACCGCAGCGGTCGTATTCCGCAAACCGTGCGGTCATGCGGGAGCAGTAGGTCTCGCTGGACTCTTCGGGCCCTCTCTCAGCCCACAACTCAATACTTTGCCTCCTCGCCTTCCTTCCACTGGATCTCTGGCTGGCACCCATTGCCGGAGGAGCCGAGCCTGCATTGCTGCAGACTCTGCCAGATCTTCTTCCTCCGGCCGGAAAAATGGCTGTCGCTGTTTTCTCTCCACCCCCCGCCAGCCTGGAAGAACGGGGAGTGGAGGCCAGGGGCTCCATGCAGGGAAAACTCTCCCAAGGAGCCTGCCACACCCCTGGGAAAGGTTGGTGAATCACCTGCTCTGCCTCTGGAACTCTGGAGAAACACAAAAATGGACACACCCAAAGCTGCTTCACACACAACTGCTCCTGGCTACTGTGTTCCACAGGAAGCGCTCTCTGCTGACACCTCTGTCCATGTCAGGAACCGTCCAGAGCAGGATAGGTTTGCTATGGGGATTTGCTCCTACTCTGAACCGTTCAGACAGAAAAGAAATTCAAAAAGAAAAGAACTTCCTCTGGCGCATACAGCAGCTGATAAGTACTGGAAGGATTAAAATTTTTAAATAGAATTGATTTACAAATCTATTTAACTTACTGGAACCAGTTGATATGAAGTACATTGTTTCCCCTGGAGTACCCCTTTAAGCTTACCTCACTATACAAGACAAGACTAGCTAGAGTTTTTTATATTACAGTGGATATTTTAATATTTTTTTAAAGCAAAAGGTTGCGAACTCAAGAGAATATTTACATATGCTCCAGGTGTGTACCACTGGATCCCACCTGTTCCTTTATGTAATCCTAATCTTCTACCCACAAAGCATCAAAAAACAGCTGCCCAATGGCTGAATTCTGACCCCCCAGGCTCCAATACCTGTTATCATATTGTTATCATAGCTAAGAGTATGCACAGCAGCCGGGACAAGTAAACATTTTTAGTTAGGGTATTATTAGGTGTCAAAGGGCAGTCTTAGCATTCTGCAGAATAAACAAAGACAAAAATGGTTGGTGTGTGCATCTGCTTTTTTGAACTTGCTTTTTATTCTAAAAAAGAAAAAAACTAATAAAAGCACACAAATCCCCCTCCCTCCCCCCCCCCCCCCAAAAAAAAAAAAAGAACAGAGGAAACAGAAAACACTGCACGCTCTGTGCCTGTTGTGTTGTTGGAAACTGACACCAAGCAACTCCGGGGCTGCAGGCTTTGGTGGTGTACGTCTGTACCGTCCTCTGAACATTAATTACAAAGCCGCGGTCGTAGACTCTGCAGGTGGATTAGAAAGTATTCATTCATACAAGTTTGTACAAACACCAAGTCAAAAGGGAGATGGAGTCGCTGCAGGAAAATACATTTGCTAAGAGAAAATACAGACAACAGAAAATCGAACAAAGCATTTTCACTATGTAGGGCCCTGGTCACTAAGCTGCGCGACATCCGGCTCCATAAATCTTTTTTAATATAATGACTATACATTGAGGATTTTTCTGAAGTCGGTACGAAAAGTTTGAAAGATGAAATGCAGATTGACCAACTGAGCAGCACAATATGCTCCTTTATCAGCAACAGTCGTAGATTTAGGGATTATCATTGACCAAACAGATCGATGTTGCCCTGTGTAAGGCTGGGTTCACACTATGTTTTAAGGATAGAGGAACCTGATCCAGCTGGGGGGGGGGGGGGGGGGAGTGAAAACTGGGCGCTCCCGTATCCCAGCCGGACCCGGCCCGTATCTCATTCATTCCAATGAGCCGACCGGAGTCATATAGTGACTCCGGTCGGCTCATTTTTGCCCTGTATCCGTTTTTCTGACCGGACCTACAACCGTGGTATACCGCGGTTTTCCAAGCAGAATTTTTTGAGCGTATTAAGCTGAGAAATTTTGCCCTTGAAAAATAGCCTTAGGCTAGGTATCTACTTGGCAAATTGGCTTTTCTTGGTTTCAAAACAAAAGATGAAACTGCCTTGGTCAACTGGCAAATGGTTCTGTTCCCTCTACTTTGTTTGGTCTATAAATTAGAATATTAAAGTCCTATACTGCCAAACACAAAAATCAATGACACAGTCATCCCACCACCACGACCACCACCATACGGGACCCCCTTTCAGCACTCGTGCACACAATGATTACACTCGTCAATGACAGATAGATGCTTAAAAGGCTTAGTGTATAAGTAGTCAGAAAACCATTAAAATGCTTTCTGTCTATGAGAAGCAAATATCAGCCCAAGGGCACCAAAGAACTAAAGCTTTATGATGGTATCAAAATATTTGTATTAAATTACTTTTGGAAGAGATCCATAGTAAAGCGTGTGTCTGGCAGAACGTGGGGTCAATGACGTGTGGGCCTGTACCTACATATTTTACTACATAAAAACGCAGGAATTGACAGACCTGTCACCAGCCGAGGGGAGTTATCCCTTTTATACACAGTATTACAGAGGTTTAAAGATTAGTGGTTTAACCATGAGGAATACAGATGAGATGATTCTTTCTGGAAGTGACATGACTACCGCACAGAAAAGCTGTAAACTTTATCAGTACAAACTGGCCTAAATATTTACTCATATGTCTTCCCAAAGAGGGACACTAATGAAGCCTAACTCCTCTCTATAAGCTGTGCAGAGCCAGGGGCAGACATCTGTGCAGAGCCAGGGCCGATTCAGCTGCACAAGGGCCCAGTTTGTGAGGGGGCCTGCTGCCCTTTCATACTAGCAGTGGCATACCTATGCTTTGGTGAAACCGGCCCCCCACTGTTGGGGTGCAGGTCGCCAAGGCATAGGTGTAGACGCTTGCTCCGTTAATGGGGATCCAGGACACTTGCCCTGGATCCCCAGGCAAGTGAATGCCGCTTTCAGCTGTATGCGCACAGGCGTATACAGAATCTTCTCAGTGTGAGCCGCAGTATCAGCGGCTCACACTGAGAGGAGACGTGACCTCCGCCCCCACGCAGGTGCGGCGCCGATGAGGTCAAAGGGGGAGAGATGTGGCAAAGGGGGAGATGTGACAAACGGGGGGGGGGGATGTATCAGAGGGGGGGAGATTTGACAAGGGGGGAGATGTGACAAAGAGGGGGAGGTGTGGCAAAGAGGAGGAAATGTGGCAAAGGGGGGGTGGCAAAGAGGGGGGAAATGTGGCAAAGAGGGGGAGATGTGACAAAGGGGGTAGATGTGGCAAAGAGGGGGAGATGTGGCAAAGGGGGGGAGATGTGACAAAGGGGAGATGTAACAAAGGGGGGAGATGTGGCAAAGAGGGGGAGATGTGACAAAGTGGGGAGATGTGACAAAATGGGGAGATGTGGCAAAGAGGGGGAGATGTGACAAAGGGGGAGATGTGACAGGGGGGGGGAGATGTGACATGGGAGAATCTGACAAGGGGTGGCGGGATGTGACAGGGGTGAGGGGAGAATGTGACCAGGGGGGATAAAAATTAATTGGGGGAAATGTTAAACGGGGGGGGGGGGGGGGGATATGAAATGGGCGGTGGACACGAAATGGGCGGGAGGGTCACTATTTGTTAATTATATCATAGTCACAATATTTACCTCTGGAAATGCACATTTTCCCCAAATCTAACAGCCCTACTGGCTACCTAACTAATCACATACCTAGATACTTGGCTACCTACCTACCTGGCTACCTACTTTCCTACCTGGCTACCTACTTAGCCACCTGGATACCTACCAGGCTACCTACCTACTTACATATCTAGCTACTTGGCTACCTACTTACTTACCTACCTAGCGAGTTACCTACCTAGCTTCCCAACTAATTGGCTACCCCTTTTATTTCCTACCTGGCTACCAATCTACCTACCTAGCTATGTGGATACCTACCTATTAACCTACCTACCTACACACCTAGCTACTTGGCTTCCTACCAAGCAAGTTACCTACCTACATAATTTGCTACCTACCTACTTATTTATTAGGGGGGGTTACCTCCATGAGGACGTACCTGCCTATGGGGAGACCATATAATAATGTCAATAACTTCTATTGGACAGACCTACCTAATAGGGGAACTATCTGCATACTGGGGGTATGTTTACTTATTGGTGGACCTTCTAACCTGACTACTTTTTACTGTGAGGGACACTAAGGGGGGACATTATTAAGTTTTTGGGGGCCCACAGATGGGGAGATTGTGTAGAGGTAAGGAGAGCACTGGGAAAATGTCTAGTCTAACTTGTTTGTCCTGCAAATGCTAAAGAGATGAGGCTTTGGCTGGAAGATGTCATCATGGCAGTGTGCGATGGATTGAGAAGAAAAGAGGACGATGCTGATCGGAAAAGATGTGACCTGTGAGTCACTTAAGTGTTACTAGGTGTGAATTCCTCCTCTCCACGTCTGACTGATAGGATTTTCCTATCCGCAAATATTAACCCCTTAAGGACTGAGCGATTTCACGTTTTTGCATTTTCATTTTTTCCTCCTTGCTTTTAAAAAATCATAACCCTTTCAATTTTACACCGAAAAATCTGTATTATGACTTATTTTTTGTGCCACCAATTCTACTTTACAGTGACATTAGTAATTTTACCGAAAAATCCATGGCAAAACGGAAAAAAAAATTCATTGTGCGACAAAATTGAAGAAAAAATGCAATTTTGTACATTTTGGGGGCTTCCGTTTCTACGCAGTACATTTTTCGGTAAAAGTGACACCTTATCTTTATTCTGTAGGTCCATGCAGTTAAAATGATACCCTACTTGTATAGGTTTGATTGTGCATTACCGGAAGGGTTAATTGCGTGTGGCTGAACGATTGCGGCTGCGCGCTATTAGCCGCGGGTCCCAGCTTTGAATAAGCGCCCGGACCATCCCGCTATGACAGGGACCGGACTTAGGACGCACTCATACGTCCTAAGTCCTTAAGGGGTTAATACCTCTTTCTCCGCTGTGGCCTTTCTGGACTCTGGTTCTGCAGGAAATTTCATTGAAGCCTCCTTCATCAATAAATTTAATATCCCTGTTAACCGTCTCGTCAAACCTCTTTTCATTTCATCTGTGAATGGAGAAAGACTGGTCTGCACCGTGCCTTATCATACAGAACCTCTGCTCATGAGCACTGGAGATCTCCATCAGGAGAGTATTTAATTTTTCGTATTACCCAACTGCACCTCGGAAATTCTCGGTCTGCCCTGGCTCCATCGTCATGCACCTATCCTCGACTGGGCCACTGGGGATATTAAAAGTTGGGGACCTTCTTGCCACAAACGATGTCTCAAGTCTGTTCCCACCTGTCAAGTCACCTTCGCCACGCCTTTGCCAGGTCTTCCTAGCAGCCTATCAGGACTATTCAGATTTTTTTTTTTTTTTTAAACAAGCTGAGGTCTTACCGCCACACAGACCTTTTGACTGTCTTATTGACTTGCTTCCTGGCACTACTCCACCCCGTGGCAGGATTTTCCCACTATCCGCTCCTGAAACGCAGGCCATGTCTGAATATATACAAGAAAATCTTCATCTCCCGCAGGAGCGGGCTTCTTTTTCGTTGCCAAAAAGGATGGATCCCTACGGCCTTGCATTGACTACCGCGGTCTTAACAGAATCACTTTAAACAATCGCTACCCTCTGCCTCTCATCTCTGAGCTGTTTGACCGTCTGCGCGGAGCAAAAGTTTTTACAAAACTTGACCTCAGGGGTGCCTATAACCTCATCAGAATTCGTGAGGGAGAGGAGTGGAAAACGCTTTTAACACCCGTGATGGCCACTTCGAATATCTTGTCATGCCATTTGGACTGGCAATGCCCCTGCAGTCTTTCAAAATTTTGTCAACAAAATCTTCCGGGACTTATTGTATACCTGTGTAGTGGTCTACCTTGATGACATCCTAATTTTTTCCTCCAACCTTGAGGAACACCGGCTCCATGTCCGTCAAGTGCTCCAGCGCCTTTGTGTAAACCATCTTTACGCCAAATTAGAAAAATGCCTTTTTGAATGCAGTTGTCTTCCTTTCCTGGGATACCTGGTCTCTGGACAGGGTCTTCAAATGGACCCTGATAAGCTATACGCTGTACTGGATTGGCCACGTCCCACTGGCCTGCGAGCCATCCAAAGATTTCTCGGATTTGCTAATTATTATCGTCAATTCATTCCCCACTTCTCCACCATCGTTGCTCCTATTGTAGCACTGACTAAGAAAAATGCTAATCCGAAATCCTGGCCGCCACAGGCGGAGGAAGCCTTTAACCATCTCAAAGCTGCCTTCTTCTCTGCTCCAGTCTTGTCCAGACCTGATCCTCTGAAGCCTTTTTTCCTCAAGGTTGACGCCTCCTCAGTTGCAGCTGGAGCTGTTCTCCTTCAAAGAACCGCTAAGGGAAAAAACTTCACTTGCGGCTTTTTCTCTAAAACTTTTTCGCCTCCAGAAAAAAACAACTCTATAGGAGACCGTGAACTGTTGGCCATCAAGTTGGCACTCGAAGAGTGGAGACATCTTCTGGAAGGGTCCCTTCATCCTATCACCATCTACACTGACCATAAAAATCTGTCCTATCTCCAGTCCGCCCAGCGTTTAAATCCTCGCCAGGCCAGGTGGTCGTTGGTCTTTGCCCACTTCAACTTTCAAATTCATTTTCATCCTGCAGACAAGAATATCAGGGCAGATGCCTTATCTCGTTCCACCGATGCCTCCTAAGCCGTGACCCTTCCTCAGCACATCATACCTCCTGAGTGGCTGGTCTCTTCTGCTCCTGCTTCTCTGGTGCCAGTTCCTCCAGGAAAAACTTATGTTCCTCCACGTCTTCACCTCCAGACTCTCAAATGGAGTCATTCCTCCCATCTGGCTGGTCACGCCGGAATAAAAAAATCCATACAGTTGATTTCCAGACACTACTGGTGGTCTTCAATGGAAAAAGATATGACTGACTTTGTACGGGCCTGTACTGTATGTGCACGTGATAAAACTCCACGCCAGAAGCCTGCGGGTCTTCTCCACCCCCTGCCGGTGTCTGAACAGCCATGGTCCCACATAACCATGGACTTCATCACGGACCTTCCTTCATCTCATGGCAACACTGTCATTTGGGTGGTCATTGATCCTTTTTCCAAAATGGCTCACTTTGTCCCGCTTCCTGGCCTTCCTTCTGCGCCACAGTTGGCGAAGCAATTTTTTCTGCACATTTTTCATCTCCACGGGCTTCCCACGCATATCGTCTCGGATAGAGGCGTTCAATTCATCTAAAAATTTTGGAGAGCTCTCTGCACTCAGTTAAAGATCAAATTAAATTTCACGTCCGCCTATCACCCTCAATCCAATGGACAAGTGGAGAGAGTGAACCAGATTCTTGGTGACTATCTGCAACATTTTGTCTTCTCAAACCTCTAGTACTTAACCGCTTTTCTCTCCAGGTCACTGTTCCTGCTCCTTTTTCTGGCTCCTCTGATGTCTTCTCTGTCAAGGAGGTCCTCGCCTCCAAGGTTGTTCGAGGTAAAAAAAATTTTTTAATTGATTGGGAGAATTGTGGTCCTGAAGAGAGGTCCTGGGAGCCGGAGGCCAATATTTTGGACAAGGAGCTTATCCACAAATTTTTTGGTTCCAAAAAAAGGGGGAGACCTAAGGGGGGGGGGGGTACTGTAACGCCGAGCGCTCCGGGTCCCGCTCCTCCCCCGGAGCGCTCGCGGCGTCCTGTTCATCCTTGCAGCGCTCCGGTCAGACTCGCTGACCGGGAGCGCTGCTCTGTGTCCCCCAGCGGGGATGCGATCCTCGCGGCGGGACGTGCCTCCCCGCGGGTCGCATCCCGATCATCTCACCTGCCTCGTCCTCCTGCTCAGTCCCGGGGCGCGCGGCCCCGCTCTCTAGGGCACGCGCGTGCGCCGGGTCTCTCAGATTTAAAGGGCCAGTGCACCATTAATTGGTGCCTGGCCCAATCAGTTCCTAATCACTCCCTACACATGAAAACCCACTTCCCCTTCCTGTCCTTGCCGGATCTTGTTGCCCTAGTGCCAGTGAAAGCATTCCCGTGTGCCTATTTCCTGTGTATCCAGATCCTTTGCCGTTGCCCCTGACTACGAACCGTTGCCGCCAGCCCAGACCTTCTGCTATGTCCGACCTTGCCTTTGCCTAGTCCTTGTGTACCGCGCCTGTCTCAGCAGTCAGTGAGGTTGAGTCGCTATAGGGTGGAACGACCTGGGGGTTACCTGCCGCACCAAGTCCATCCCGCTTTGCTGCGGGCTCTGGTGAATACCAGTAACCCCTTAGATTCCGTTCCCCTGGTACGGCCCACGCCCTCGCCTCAGTGACACAGAGGATCCTCTCCCGCGTTCTTCCTGCTACAAACCCGGATCCTGACAGTACGTTACTGTGTGACAAGACTTTTTTGGGGGGTGAAGCATCGCCGCGGGGGTGTTGGGGGGTCGCCCATATAGCATCTCGTCAGGAGCGCTAGCCGCCCTTGGTACGCCTCTGCATATTAGTGAGCACTCACTAATATGCCAGAGAGGCAGTAGAGAGGAGCACTACTTACCCCTCCCCGGTCTCCTCCAGACTGGGTGTATACAGTGCGCACTTTGACCTGATGCTGTACGCAGTCAGATCACGTGACTGTGCAGCGTGTGCTGAGTCAGGTCACGTGTTGGAGACCAGCAGGGAAGGCGCTCACTTCGGGACACCCATGTGGACATGGAGAGCAGCGGAGCAGGAGAGGTAAGGTAAAGAGAGGTTCTCTTTAAAGGGGTTATCCACCATAAGGTGATTTTAGTACGTACCTGGCAGACAGTAATGTACATGCTTAGGAAGGATCTGCGCTTGTCTTAGGGCTAAATGGTTATGTTGTGAGATTACCATAACTCTGTGGCTAGCTGCTTGTGAACTGGTATTTCCTGTTTGACTTTTCTTTTTTTTACTACAAATCCCACAATTCCATCTTCCTCCCTCTCACACATCAGCCACCCCACCCATTGAAACATAAATGAGCTGCATCCTTTCAAATCAGTGTGGTTTCCAATCAGAGTGCCTACAGCTGTTGCAGATTGATCTCTCTCCCACCAAGCGATCCCTCCACCCATTGAAGCAGACAGGTTCCCTGTCATCAGCTGACTAGTGAGTCATATCTCGTCCGCATTGCAAACTGGGAAAAATCTGAGACAACAGTAATTTTGTATGCTGGTAAAAATAAATATTGGGGTGAAAATCACATAAGAATTGTGAGAAAACCGTCACACACAGGTACAGACACTATATTATGAACTACACTAACTTTACGTCCCCTGTAACACAGTCAAATAAAAAAATTCCTGGAATACCCCTTGCATCTCTAGTGACCCCTCCAACATTGAGGAGAGGAGATAGAGGAATCACTCATCTAAACACTGGAGGGTTTGCTGAAGAGCGCCAAGTTTATAGGTGAACGGACCCTTACTTCTGTTACAAACTAGCAATAAAGTGTGTAATACAGATTTGTCCTTGGAGTCTTTATTAACAAGATATACTTTATTTGCATTTATATGTTTTTATCTGTATGTGTGGTTTGAGGGTGGGGGTGGCAGGCACATTCTTTGCACAGGTGCCCTCTGCTGTCTGTGCCCGCCCCTGTGCAGAGCAATATATTATTTTTTGTTACCAGCCATTGCATGCTGGGGAGAGACAAAAGATGCCCAGAAACATTATTTAATTTCCGACTAAACCTTCAGTCTTAGCAGGATTTGGCCTGCCATCTAATGTATATGGTGGTCACCAGCCTTTTTCACCAGTCCTCCCATGATATAGGGGGGTGGGGGATAAGTCACTGCTAGGGGTGTCCTATACCCTTATTGAAAACACATGTACGTTCTGCAAAGTGACAGTCTTGGCTACTTTTAAAGCAGCCAGTCATCAGTGCATCCTCCTGGATAAAACAAGATCAGGGGAGATGCGGAGTATCTAGATAGGGCACTTAATAGGAGCATTCTCCGGACACTATTAAAGAGGTATTTTACTATCCCATTGTCTATGGTAGCAACTGGAGATAGCTGAGTGCTCTACTCTTGGGCAGCTCCCATTAAGATTCAATGGAGCGATAGTACAAAGTCTGATGGGAGACTCTGATCCCCATTCTTGAGTTCATTGTGTGGTGATGCCAAAGTAGTGGTGTGACCACGGGGGGGAGGTGAAGGGTGTAGGCTGATGGGGCAGATGGGATAGCCCAGGGGCAAGGTTTTACTAACCCCAAATGTTCGTGACGCCAGAGTGTTTTTTCTGGTAACCACCCTAACGGTAGCACCAGGTAAGGGCTAACGGTAGCTTTACTGAGGTTAGACAGTTTTTAAAGTCTTTACAGCTAGGCCAGGATCCCAGAGAGTCAGCCAGTAACACGGAAAGGGCCTTGTCGCTTGCTGGGACTTGCAACACTCTTGGGTCAGACATCAATACAGCCACTCTGACTATAATTGACTTGACTAGTAATTTGACTTTGGTAGAGACAGCAGACATAGGTGAGTTGACTTACTGATAATGTGGCTGGTGTGCTGGCTTTATGGCCTCCAGGTGTAGTGGACACAGGATCTGTGATGTCTGTGCTTTGCTGATCCTCAGGATCAAAGAGAGAGATTGTAATGGTTCCCCCTTTTATAAAGAGGGGGGGGGAGCAAGAAGCCCATAGGTCAAGCTGCAGGTCAGGTGGTCAACTGGTGCTCTCTGGGTAACATAACACATTATGTGAACATAACAGGTGATACTTCCAAAGGTCCTTAACCCCTTAACGACCATGGACGTGTATACTCGTCCATGGCCCGTAGGTGCTGCACAGTGTACCCACGAGATCGCGGCAGGGACTCAGCTGTAACACGCAGCCGGGACCCTGCCGCAATGCCGGGACCGAAGTAAACTTCGGTCCCGGCAGTTTAACCCTTACAGCCGCGGTCGGAAGAGCTCCCTCTGTCTTCCCTGCAGCACCCTGCAGCACACTGCAGCGTGATCGCGGGGTGCTGTGTGTAATCCCCGGCAGGCGGGGACCTACCACACAGCCGGGACAAAAGAAAACTCGGAAGCGACCGCGAACTGTAAGGAGTTTTAACAGAGGGAGGGGGCTCCCTCTGTCTCTCTCCTGTAGCACCCCGCAACGATCGCGGGGTGCTGCTGCTTACCTGGGCAGCCAGGGGTCTTTACAAGGACCCCCAGGTCTGCCCTGGTTATTGCCTGCCAGGACGTGCCAGCGGACACACTGAGCTACCCAGCCACAGCAGTGATCTCGCCCTTGTGACTGCTGGGGGCATCCGCGGTGTGAAATATGCTGCGGATGCGCTCTGTGTGACCCTACACTTCGTCCCATTCATACTATGTTTCCGCAGTGTTAGGGGTATCCGTCAGCATCACGTCAAAAAGAGTGATGCTGACGTATACTGTAGCAGCTCCATTCATTTCTGAAGGAGACTGCTACAACATACATTGGATCCCTTTTTGACATGACAACGAGCCCCTATACTGCAGAAATGATGCCCTGAATGCCAAAGGGGGCTCCTCTCCTCGTCTTTTTTTTTTTTTATCTCAGAATTTTTTTATCAGAATTTTTTTAAGGCTCTCAGCGCACTTTTTGATCAAAACGTGTCCCCCCATCCACCACGTGGAGGTGGCCGTTTTCGGATGGGTCCCTAACATACATTATGAGTCTAACACAACTCTCACCTCTGCTGTGCATATAGCCTCTTGTCTGGGTGTTATGCTAGAACCATTATCAATTTAAAGTCCCTCCTGGGAAAAGGGGGAGGGGTGCATGGCTAGAGAGGGTGCCATTCCCTCAAAGTTGCATAAAACAAAAAACACAAATCGCCAGCACAACTTCCTAATACACGGGTGCATGCTGCTGTGGCAAATGCAAAGTATACAAACACAAAGATTGCAGCGGCACATTATATCAAAAAAAGAAAAAAAAAATGATCAGAATTTTTTATCAGATTTTTTTAAGGCTCTCAGCGCACTTTTTGATCAAGACATGTCCCCCCATCCACCACGTGGAGGTGGCCATTTTCGGATGGGTCCCTAACATACATTATGAGTCTAACACAACTCTAACACAATTCTGATAAAATGTTTTTTTCTTTTTTTGATATAATGTGCCGCTGCAATCTTTGTGTTTGTATACTTTGCATTTGCCACAGCAGCATGCACCCGTGTATTAGGAAGTTGTGCTGACGATTTGTGTTTTTTGCAACTTTGAGGGAATGGCACCCTCTCTAGCCATGCACCCCTCCCCCTTTTCCCAGGAGGGACTTTAACTTGATAATGGATCTAGCATAACACCCAGACAAGAGGCTATATGCACAGCAGAGGTGAGAGTTGTGTTAGACTCATAATGTATGTTAGGGAACCATCCAAAAACGGCCACCTCCACGTGGTGGATGGGGGGACACGTCTTGATCAAAAAGTGCACTGAGAGCCTTAAAAAATTCTGATAAAAAAATTCTGATAACATTTTTTTTTTCTTTTTTTGATATAATGTGCCGCTGCAATCTTTGTGTTTGTATACTTTGCATTTGCCAAAGCAGCATGCACCCGTGTATTAGGAAGTTGTGCTGGCGATTTGTGTTTTTTGTTTTAAGTTGCTGGTGCTGCAGTCCCTCCCTTTTCAAGTGGTGGACTCTGCACCTTTCAGAGAACTGATGGCTTGTGCCGGGTCGAGGTGGAGAGGGCCAAGCCATCATTTGTTTGCGAAGAAGTCAGTACCAGCCCTGCACAATTTTGGGGAACAGAACGCGAGCCAGTCCTTGAGCCTGTCGGTGTGTACCAAAGTGCACGGCAGCGCCAACATCTGGAGCTGTAACTATGGTCAGGGACAATACATGTCCTTTACGGCTCACTAGGTTAATGTGGCTCCTGCACAGCCACAACACCAACTTGGACAGGTCACGTCGCTTCCTCCTACACGCTCTCAGGCCATTGGTCCTGTGACAGTGTGCGACTCCGCCTCCTCATCCTCCACCATGTCCTCAGCCTGCACTTCCCAGACAAGTCTCAGTGGCCCTTCAGCATACCCTGTGTGCAGGGCACGGCGGTGTAACGCTGTTCTTCACATAGTTTGCCTTGGCGAACGGAGTCACACAGGGGAGGAACTGCTAAAAGTCATTCATAAAGAAATTGGAGCATGGCTTTCTCCACCAAAACTGGAAATGGAAACCATGGTGACTGACAACGGGAAGAACATCTTGCATGCACTATGACTGGGAAGGTTGAGCCATGCGCCCTGAATGGCACACGTGTTCAATCTGGTTGTGTAGTGAAGTGTTCCCCCCATTTGCAAGACATCCTAACAATGGGAAGGAAACTTTGCATGCACTTCAGCCACTCGTGCACGCAAAGCACACTCTCCTTGAGCTGCAGCATCAGAACGGTATCCCCCAACATAGTCTGATTTGTGATGTTGCCACACGTTGGAATTCAACCCTCCATATGTTGGAACGACTTGATGATTTCTTGATGAGCCAAGCGGATAGGGGTACTCCACTGTGTTACTTCAGTGTGAACCAGTGGCAGCTCATATGTGACACCTGCCGTTTGCTCAGGCCCTTTGAGGAAGCCACATTATTAGTAAGTCGCCAGGATTACGGGATGAACAACGTAGTTCCACTGCTTCATTTCTTACAACACCTGTTGGAAATGATGGCTGGTCAGGGCATTGGAGACGTGGCGCCTACATCTCACGGCCACATGAGCCCTGTGGGGGCAGAACTGGAGGGGGAGGGGCACAGTGAAGCACAGTTAAGGTTTCGCCAAATGGGCGGTTTTTCTAGTAATCTGACAGGAGAGGAGGAGTAGGAGAAGCCAGAGGAGCTAGAGGGTTATGAGTAAGGCGAGGCAAAGGACCCAGAAACACCGTGGCAGTATGCAGTGGAGATAGAGGCAGGGAGTCCCTCCAAGTCACTTGCACAAATGGCATGATGCATGCTCACTTGCTTGCATAGTGACAGCCAAATTGTAACCATTCGGCAGCGGGATGACTTCTGGCTCTCCACCTTATTGGACCCTTGCTACGGCCACAATATAGGGGCCTTTTTTACACCCACTGAGCGGGAGGACAAACTCTACTACTACATAAGCATCCTATGTAGTCAGTTGGTCGATGCCTATCGCCGCCATCGTCCATCCTCTCACAGGTCTGAATCGGGGGGGGGGGGGCCTGCGCTCACCGTCCACTGCCATGGCTGCTGGGGAGGGGTGGCAGAAGCAGTACCAGCTCCATCAGCCGCAGCCTGAGTCTACAGTAGCTGATGAGTACCTTTCTTCACCCGCATAGTGAAGCAACTCCTCAGCAGCAGGTAGGCCTGGAGCAGGACCTGAACCAGAAGGTGGTGGCATACCTTGACATGCCCATGCCAACACACCTTGAAGATCTGCTGGTCTTCTGGGCAGCCAAACTGTCCTGCCCGGCAAGTAGTGTACCATCAGAGCAGGTGTTTAGTGTGGCGGGGGCCATAGTCACCCCAAGGAGAACTTGTCTGCCCACAAAAAATGTGGAGAGACGGACCTTTGTGAAGATGAATCAGGCATGGATCAGCCAGGATTTCCACCCACCAATGCCGATGCATGAGAGTAGATTGACCATGGTTCCACCCCAACACTTCACAAATATGGATAGTGCCAAACATATTTAAGGCTCTGCTCTCCAGTTACAAACATTTCTCCGCATCAGACCTTTTTTCACCCACCTTCGTCACCGGGTACTGGTATTGCCACCCACCACACCACTCTGTCACCTGGTCACTTTCAGGACTCCTTATGCTGCTGCTGCCACCTCCAGGCTGTAACATTCAGCCACTACATGGGCTCCTCATGCTGCCACAAATTCCAGGCTGTGCCATTCAGCCACTATATGGTCTCCTCATGCTTCAGCCACTTCCAGGCTGCGTCATTCAGACACTATATGGTCGCCTCATGCTGCCACAAACTCCAGGCTTTGCCATTTAGCCACTATATGCTCTCCTCGTGCTTCAGTCACTTCCAGGCTGTGCCCTTCAGACACTACAGTGACCCCTCGACCTAGGATTGCCCCGACATACGATAATTTCAACATGCGATGGCCTCTCAGAGGCCATCGCATGTTGGAGGCAGCATCAACATACGACTGCTTCAGCTGCCGCTGGATAGCCGTTTACGGTGCCCCGTGAGCTCCGGTGATGGTCACTCACCTGTCCTCGGGGCTCCGGCGCGTCCTCTTCGGGATCCTCTGCATTGTCGGCGCTCATCATTGACGTCATTACGTCGCTGCGCACGCCGTCCATCATCCAATAGGAGCGGCGTGCGTAGCCACGTGATGTCGGCGGCGAAGGAGAGCGCGGTTGCCGAGGAAGCAGAGGCCTTGCCGTAGTGTCGGGGCCACCTCGGGGACGCGGCGACAGCGATGGACGGCGACATCCCAGGCAGCGGTGACGAGCGGTGACGGTCCGGAGCGGCGGGGAAAGGTGAGTACAACTTTCTCTAACAGTGGTCTACAACCTGCGGACCTCCAGATGTTGCAAAACTACAACACCCAGCATGCCAGGACAGCCGTTGGCTGTCCGGGCATGCTGGGTGTTGTAGTTTTGCAACATCTGGAGGTCTGCAGGTTGTGGACCACTGCCCTATACTTTACATTGCATGGATCCCTCAACATACAATGGTTTCAACAAACGATAGTCCGTTTGGAACGGATTACCATCGTATGTTGAGGGACCACTGTATATGGTCTCCTCATGCTGCCACAAACTCCAGGCTGTGCCATTCAGCCATTATATGGTCTCCTCATGCCTCAGCCACCTCCAGGCTTTGCCATTCAGACACTCTATGGTCTCCTTATGCTTCAGCAACCTCCAGGCTGTGCAATTCAACCACTATATGGTCTCCCCATGCTTTAGCCACCTCCAGGCTGTGCCATTAAGACACTATATTGTTTCCTCATGCTTCATCCACCTCCAGGATGTGCCATTTAGACACTATATGGTCTTCTCATGCTGCCACAAACTTCAGGCTGTGCCATTCATCCACTACATGGTCTCTCCTCATGCTTCAGCCACCTCCAGGCTGTGCCATTCAGACACTATATGGTCTCCTCATGCTGCCACAAACTCCAGATGGTCATTCAGCCACTATATGGTCTCCTCATACTGATGCCACCTGTAAGCTCTGTCATTGTGCCGCCATGGGACATGTGACTCCTTGTTAGATTTTGTCCTTTGCACCCACACGCTGGGGCCCAGGACACTAAAACTTGGGAGTGTTAGCTAAAAATTTTATTTTAAAATCCTAAATTTAAATTTCTAAATTTTATATTTAAAAATCTTACATTTCAATGGTCTCCTCATGCTTCTGCCAACTCCAGACTGAGCCATTAAGACACTATATGGTCTCCTCATGCTTCAGCCACCTCCAGGCTGTGCCATTCAGACACTATATGGTCTCCTCATGCTTCAGTCAACTCCAGGCTGTGCCATTCAGACACTATAGGGTCTTGTCATGTTTCATCCACCTCCAGGCTGTGCCATTAAGACACGAAATGGTTTCCTCATGCTTCAACCACCTCCAGGCTGTGCCATTCAGACACTATATGGTCTCCTTATGCTTTGGCCACCTCCAGGCTTTGTCATTCAGCCAATATATGGTTTACTGATGCTGCTGGGCCCGTGACATAACCTACACATATTTTATGGTAGCACTAGCTAACATAATTCTTCCATTTCAGTTTTAAAATTCATCTTTTAATCTTAGGGATTGTGAAGCCCTAGTGTCTATTCCTGCTTCCGCCTGCTCCGGGCTGTGTCATTCAGCAACTACATGGTTTAGTGATGCTGCTGGGCCTGAGACTTTACCTTAAATTCCAATTCCAGGCTGTGTCATTCTGCCAGATTATGATCTCCTCATGCTGCTGCCACCTTTAGGCTCTATCATGTGACTACTTGTTAGATTGGGTTTTGTAGTCATACAGTATTAGTTCAAAGTAAACACCAGGACATTAAACTTTGGAATCTAATATCAATCTTAAATTTTAATGTAAAAAAATTGATGTAATCTTTTCAAGACTGAGGCCCTATGGTCGTCGACGTCTTATTACCTGTGGAATTATCACAAAAATCCAATGAAACAGCTCAGAGCCATAACTGATTGAGTGAAACATTCGCACTGAGAGGCAGGGGCTGGAAGAGGTGGTATCTCGCCTGGCGGAGGACCGGCAGCTCGATGCTCACCAGTATGGGTAGTCAAAAAATGTAAATAAATTCTAATAAATTAAATAAAAATGACATGAAAAAATCTATTCATCCTCTTCAATTTTGACACCATATGGTTTCCCTGCTGCCACATCGACGCTCTGCAGCAGTGATTCTAATAGCCATGCCTGTAATCTGTATGTCATACCAAATAACTGTATTATTTCCCTAACACAGCACACCCCCTATGCATGTTAGAACAAAACAAACTGTTCTACACCCCTATTGAGGCTCTCTGTAGGCCAGAAATAGCCGTTTTTAATACAGATTCGCCGCAAATGAATTTGACCCGAAATTATTTTTTTCTGAAAATTCGACAAATTGGCCAAATCAAATTTTTCTAAAGTTTGCTCATCTCTAATGGCCATCTTCTTACAACATAAAAATGCAGCAAGGTCTCCAACCTTTGGCTGCCTGGGCATGCTCTGAGTTGTTATGGAGACCATTGGTATAGAGCAACATTCATGAAAAAGTCATGAATTTATAAACTCAGGTCACAAACGACCATGAAGTTAACAAAGTTTAACCCTCTACTTACCCATAAACGTAGCTATTAATACTTTACATCTCACTAGGGACAGTCTGCCAACTCCTAACCTTGAGGGGATGATAGTTTACAATAACATGTAATTTCAGTCCATGAAGATGTGCGTATATAGCATCTCTATTCACCAGCAGAATAATTATAGCTTCTTCTTTATTCTTCATGATAGTTATGAATATTTTCCCTCCTAAAGTCGACAAGACATTTGATATATCCCAGTGAGACCAACTAAATAATCAGACAGCAGACTCAGATCATGTTTCTTCAATGGGGCCCTAAGCCCCCCAGCAGTTGTAGCAATCCCTTTCTGATTGTCATCCACATGTCAAGCCAGAACACAGCATTTTAGAATGAACAGAGCCAGCTATGGCATCCAATTTCTGCTGTAACAATGGGAGCGCAAATTAAACTGCATGGACCAATCTGACCTCCCCCATAAGGGAATGAGACAAAGAAAAAGGACAAATGTCCAGCCAGATATTCTTGGTTTCTGACAAGTAATTTTTTTCTTACTCCAGGTTGTGTGTAGAAAGGTGCCAAGGGTTTGTTATTCAATGACAGGGAGGTCAGGACGGTTGTTGGCCCATTATGATTACCAGGCCACATATCCAATGGCTGACACTGTGTAATGCCTAGCACAGGGCCTGAGGGAAGAGCCCTGTGTCATGACACACTGCTTCAGACCCTTCATAAGGCATGACCTAGGTTTACTTAGGTCCATAATGTTGCTTAAAGGGTTTGTCAAGGATGAGAAAAAAAATAACTAACAGTGCCACACTTCAATGGGAGTTAACTGTTAACTATAATATTAGACACTATACATGCACAGTAGTCTGGGAAAAATAAACCATATTTTCTTTATTCTATCTGAATGGGATACTTCCATTTGAAAAAGTTATCCTCTATCCCCACATTTGGTAATAACTGCCTGTTTTTTGGCACAAGAATGAGATCAAAACTCTCCTATAAGGAATGGTGTGTACTGCATGTGCATGACCACCATTTTCCATAGGGCCACACTGATTTGGGGTAGAATGAATGGAGTACTGGCCACACATATGTACTGTTAGCTTAAAGGAGGTAGTAGATCCGCTGAACCTGTGTGAATGATGGCTTGGGCCGTGTCAAGGAGCAGAGTCTAAGGTGCTGCTGGTTTTCACCAGAGCCCGCCGCAAAGCAGGATGGACTTGCTGCGGCAGGCGGCAACCAGGTCACTACCCCTGACACGACTCGTCCACACAGGCTACTGAAGAGAAAAGGTGGTACAGGAGGAATATGGCAACTTGTAGTCAGGATAGCAGAAGGTCAGAGCTGGCAGCATGGTAGCGAGAAAAGGGACGTAGCAAGAGGTCAGTAGGCAGGCGGCACAGGAGCAAGGTCAGGTCATGGAGCAGCTAGGTCAGGAACACGGTAAGACAAGACACAATAAAAGTTTTCACTAGGGCACTGGGCACACAAAGATTCGGCAAGAGGTAGAGGGAGGTTCACATATTTATAGAGAAGGGACAGGTGCAAACACTAATTAAAGGCGCACTGGCCCTTTAAATCTCAGAACACTGGCGCACGCGCACCCTAGGAGGTGGGGATGCGCACACCGGCGGGGTGAAAACACGGAGGAAACAGAAGAAGGAGGAGGTGAGATTTGCATGCAGGTGCATCCCGCAATGCGAATTCGGGGCCCACCGGAGGACAGAGGAGGAGAGCACTCACTGCCAGTGTGAGCGGCCAGAGCGCTCGCTGTTACAGTACCCCCCCTTAGGTCTCCCCCTCTTTTTGGGTCTCAAAGAATTTTGGACTTTTGGAATTTTGGATCATGGTCCAAAATATTCTCTTCTGGCTCCCAGGACCTTTCCTCAGGACCAAAGATCTTCCAGTCTACTAAAAAATAACGTCTCCCTCTTACGGACTTCATCCTCTTACGGTCTTCATCGCCAGAATCTCCTTCACTGCAAAGATATCCGAAGAACCAGAGACAGGATAGGGAACAATGACTTTTTGTGAAAAACGGTTGAAAACGACTGGCTTAAGGAGGGAGACATTAAAAGAATTTGGAATACGGAGAGAGGATGGCAGACGAAGCTTGTAAGAAACTGGAGGAATATTTAGCAAAACCTCGAATGGTCCTAGGAAGCGAGGACCTAATTTGTAGCTGGGAATCCTGAAACGGATGTATTTAGAAGAGAGCCAGACCTTATCACCAGGAGCGAAAATTGGAGGAGACCGTCACTTCTTATCCGCTTGAGATTTTATACGAGAGGAAGCGTGAAGAAAAGAACGACGGATCTCCTGCCAAATGATATTAAAATCCCGACTTGTTCATCTACGGCAGGTACTCAAGAAGAAGCTGGAAGAGGAAGAGGAGATGAAGATGATGACCATAGACAACAAAGAATGGTGACGTCCTTGTAGACTCAGAATCCTTGTGATTATAAGAAAATTCTGCCCAAGGTAAAAGGTCGACCCAATCGTCCTACCGAGTTGAGACAAAATCATGGGGATAATCTCGCAGGATTTGATTAACTCTCTCTATCTGGCTGTTGGTTTGAGGGTGGTAAGCAGAAGAAAAGTCAAGCTTGATTCTGAGAAGGGAGCAGAGAGCTCGCCAAAACTTGGAAACGAATTGCACTCCTCGATCAGAGACAATGTGAGACGGGAGGCCATGAAGACGAAAGACATGCTGAAGAAAGTATTTTGCCAGCTGCGGAGCAGATGGAAGACGAGGCAAAGGAACAAAATTAGCCATTTTGGAAAATCGATCAACTACCACCCAGATAACCGTATTGTTGCAGAAAGGTGGCAAATCAGTAATAAAGTCCATTGCTATGTGTGACCATGGTGTTTCCAGAATAGGCAAAGGTCATTGAAGACCTGCTGGTCTTGTCGCGAGTACAAATAGCACAACGGACAAAATCTGTGACATCGCCTTCTAGGTTCGGCCACAAGTAATGCTGAGAAATAAGTTGAATGGACTTCCGGACTCAAGAATGATCTGCCAGCATGGAAGAATGTGCCCAATTCAAGACACTTCGTCTCCACCGAGAAGGCACAAAAGATTTTCCAGGATGAACTAGCAGAAGATTGACAGGAATAGCAGAAATCAATCGCTCAAGAGGAACAAATTGAAATTGAAGAAGAAGAAGAAATTGAACCTTGAAAAGAAAAGGGGCCATTTAGCCTGCCGGGGATTCAGGCACTGAGCAGTTTGAAGGTATAAGAGATTTTTATGATCCGTATAGATGTTAACAGGATGAGGAGAACCCTCCAAAAGATGCTGCCATTCCTCTAATGCCAGCTTAATAGAGAGAAGTTCAACATCTCCAATTGACTAATTCCTCTCCTCTTGGAGAAGAAGCCACAGGTTACAGTCTTGCCCTTGGAGGATTTTTGAGTCAGGGTGACACCATCTCCTTCAGAGGATGCGTCTACCTCCAGATAGAAGGATTTCTCAGGATCAGATCTAGAGAGAACTGGTGCTGAGGCGAAGGCAGATTTTAGTCGAGAGAAGGCCTCATCGGCCTCAGGAGTCCAATTCTTTGGATTACAGTTTTTTTTTTTTATGAGAGCCACAATCGGGGTGACCACAGAAGAAAAATGAGGAATGAACTGACGTTAGTAATTAGCAAACCCCAAGAAATGCTGAATGGCCCGTAGGCCAGTAGATCTTGGCCAGTTCAAAACTGCAGACAACTTTCCAGGATCCATCCAAAGACCTTGACCAGACACAATGTAACCAAGAAAAGGAAAACTTGATCTCTCGAATAGGCACTTCTCAAGCTTGGGATACAAATGATTATTCCTGAGGCACTGGAGAACCTGCCGGACATGAGAACGATGATCCTCCAAAGATGGATGAGAAGATCAGTATATCATCAAGATATACCACAACACATGTGTAAAGCAAATCACGGAAAATGTCATTAACAAATTCTTGAAAGACAGCTTGAGCGTTACACAAATCCGAATGAGATTGTATGCTCCCCAAAAATCCAATTTGGAGAAAATCTTGGCTCCCCGAAGACAATCTAAAAGTTCAGAAATGAAAGGCAAAGGATAGTGATTTTGATTGTAATTTTGTTAAGACCCCAGTAGTCAATACAAGGACAAAGAGAAACATCCTTCTTCCCGACAAAGAAGAAACCAGCTCCGGCTGGGGAGGAGGATTTATGGATGAAACCCTTTTGGAGGTTCTATAGAATATATTTAGCCATGGCTAGCGTCTCTGGAACAGACAAAGCATAAAATCTTCCCCGGGCAGGCGAAGTCCCTGGCTGTAAGTCAATAGGACAGTCATACGAACGGTGTGGCAGAAGAATTTCAGCCTGCTTTTCACTGAATACATCAGAGTAGTCTTGATAAGGAAGAGACAATCCCGGCATAGAAGAAGGTGTATTGATAGACTTAGGCAGGGTAGGCTCAAGTCTGTGTTTTTAGCAAAAGAATCTCCAGTGGGTGACCTCACGAGGAGTGGAGTGTGACATTGAAGCTAAGGAAGACCGAGAAGAAGCTCTGAAGTACAATGTGGAAGCACGTAGAACTCAATTTTTTCCTTATGTAACCCACCCACTTGCATAACGAGAGGTTCAGTGTGGAAAAGCACAGTACAGTTCAGGTTTTCTCCATTGACAGAGGAAATGTACATAGGCTTAGCAAGTCGAGTCACTGGAAGACGATGTTTATGGACCAGAGAGGCATCAATGAAATCTCCAGTGGAACCGGAGTCCAAAAAGGCAGAAGAGAAGAAAGATGTCTTAGCTGGAGTATAAACTTGAACCGGCGAGGTAAAACGAGGGCAGGTAGTATTCACACCTAGGGATGCCTCTCCCGCGAATCGTAGGTGCGAGTGTTTCCAGGACGCTCGGGACGTATAGAACAGTCCTTGAGAAAATGCTCCGGACTGGCACAATAAAGGCACAAATTCTCATTGCGTCAAGGGGATCTTTCCTGCAGCGTTAGGCGGGACCAATCCACCTGCATTGCCTCTTCAGCAGGAGACAAAGGAGAGGGCAGAGGTGGACACTGGAACACGGGTGCCAGACGAGGACATCGCCAAATACGGACAGGTTCTCTTTCCAGACAAATTTATTCTTGCCTCTCCGCAAAATGCACATCAATTCAAGTGGCAAAATGGATAAGCTCACTCAAGGTAGATGGAAGATGTCGTGCTGCAAGAACATTCTTGATTCTACTAGACAGTACTTTTTTTTTTTTAAAGTAACACACAAGACCTCGTCGTTTCAAGCCAGCTCAGAAGCAAGAGTATGGAATTGAACTGCGTAGTCGGCTACTGAGGAGTTCCCTTCACTAAGATTCAGAAGTGCCGTCTCGGCCGAGGAGGCCCGTACAGGTTCTTCAAAGATATAGCGAAATTCCGAGAGAAAATCCTGCAGGTTAGAAGACACCGGATCATTACGATCCCAGAGAGGAGTAGCCCAGGCCAGGGCTTTACCGTACAATAGACTGACCACAACGCCACTTTAGCTCGCTCTGTCGGAAATTGATCGCTAACTTTTGTATATTATTATGATTTATTTTGAAATGTGATATCACAGATACCACCCCCCTTGTAGGGGAGGGAACCACTGATTAATAACCTTATATAAATCTGATATTGTTTACTATTTTATATGCTTGATAAAGACCTCATTGAGAAGGTTGAAATATTGACATTGAGTATTGATGGATGTGTGAATAAAGGTCACCTTTTTTGGAATACTGGAGTGCCCCTTTGTGCTCCTTTTTGTGGATATTGGCCACACACGTGGTGTGCTCTGTTTAATCTAGGGAACATTTTGTTCCCATTTAAGGATCAGTTAGGGGCCCAGTAGTCAGACCCTCTTCGATCAGCTTGTTATCTGCAATTATGTGGATATGGGATAACATTTTCAGATAGGAATACCACTTTAATATATGTTAATTTAGTTACAAAAAATCTGCACAAATGCAATATCCTACTGCCGCAAAACATTCTTGGGTAGCAACAAAAAGAAAAAATGCATACACATTTTCGACTCAAAACAATGGGGCACAGCCTATGTTACCCTGGTTCAGATGCAATATGTTAGAGAACAATCACTGGTATAAGAACTTGCACTATTGCTAAAATCAATGCACCAAGAAGATGCTGTTGGAATGAAATGACACTTTGCATGTGAATGTAATGATATATGGAAGTGATTACAATATTAGAGCACAATTATAAGTTTATAAGGGAAGACTGTACAACTGTAAGGAAACAACAAGAAATGGGGAGGGGATAAATAAAAATGTAGGAAGGGAAACGCAAGAACAAAAGAAGCAAATTACTTCACATAGGAGATACAGAAGTTTACAATTACTTATCATATACATCATCTACATATAACACATGTACAATTGCAAACATGTTAAAAATTTAAAATTGTAAAATTAAAGGGGTTATCCACCATAAGGTGATTTTAGTACATACCTGGTAGGCAGTAATGGACATGCTTAGGAAGGATCTGCACTTGAGGCTAAATGGCTATGTTATGAGATTACCATAATATTGTGCCTAGCTTTTTGTGAACTGGTATTTCCTGTTTCAGTTTTCTTCTTTTGACTACAAATCTTACAATTCCATTTTACTCCCTCCCACACATCGGCTGCCCCACCCATTGAAACATGAATGAGCTGCATCCATTCAAAAGACCAGTGGTTTTCAATCAGGGTGCCTACAGCTGTTGCATTCGTTCTAGATTGATTTCTCTCCCACCAAGCGATCGCTCCACCCATTGAAGCAGACAGGCTCCCCGTCATCAGCTGACTAGTGAATAAGGTCTCACATTGCAACCTGGGAAAAATCAGAGACAACAGTCATTTTGTATGCTGTTAAAAATAAATATTGGGGTGAAAATCACAGAAGAATTGTGAGAAAACTGTCACACACAGGTGCAGACACTATATTATGAACTACACCAACTTTACAGCCCCTGTAGCATAGTCAAATAAAAAAAAATTCTGGAATACCCCTTTAACCCCTTAAGGACCAGGGTTTTTTCCATTTTTGCTCTTTCCTTTTATCCTCCTTACATTTTAAAAATCATAACTCTTTCAATTTTGCACCTAAAAATCTATATGATGGCTTATTTTTTGCACCACCAATTCTACTTTGTAATGACATCAGTCATTTTACCCCAAAATCTATGGCAAAATGGAAAAAAAATCATTGTGAGACAAAATTGAAAAAAAAAACTGCCATTTTGTAAATTTTGGGGGCGCTTTATTCTCTTAGTTCTCTTTATTCTGTAGGACCATACGATTAAAATGATACCCTACTTTTATAGGTTTGATTTTGTTGTACTTCTGAAAAAAATCATAACTACATGCAGGAAAATTTATACGTTTAAAATTGTCATCTTCTGGCCCTTATAACTTTGTACTTTTTCCGCGTATGGGATGGTATAAGGGCTAATTTTTTGCGCCGTGATCTGAAGTTTTTAGCAGTACTATTTTTGTATTGATCTGACTTTTTGATCGCTTTTCATTCATTTTTTCATGATATAATAAGTGACCAAAAATGAGCTGGGAGTTGTAGTGGTGAAACAGCTGGAGGCACTCTGTATAGATGAGCTAAGGGCGAAAGTTGCACAGATCCATCCTGCTAGTCCGACATCCACGAGAGCAGCAACCCAAGAAAGCGATAATTGGCTACAGCTCCCTTATATGGGCAGGGTCTGGACTTAAGCTCACTGGTCCATACAACTGTCAATCTCCTGTACAGAGAGTTGTGGGTAACCATGTGACCCAAGGACCTCCAAAGTTCCTCCAACATACCATAGAGGAATTAACATAGTCACATGACCGAAGGTCCTGCGACGCTAACAAGGTAAGTACTAATATACACTATATGAAGTATACACACTATTAAATATATACATAATAACATTATAAAATTAGAGTAGAAGGAGGCGACTAGGGGCTGTCCCACCTAGGGAACCCTACCTGAACATAGTAACTCTGACTTTGGGGACCACCATACAAGGTACGGTATGCAATACGGTACTGGGACACCACAACAAGAAGGGGTTAATACTATCTGCCCCTTGGGCCATCACATCTGCCTTGCATCTACCCTGCACCTCACACCCAGACACTATAAAAGTCTATGCAAGAGAATGTGATCTGGACAAGTAGGGAAACACCTAGTGGCAGCTTTTTTAAACACAAATAAAACATAAAATAGTAGTAATAGTGTGGTAACTGCCTTGGGGTGTGGTGTAGTGGGGGTGTTGCTTCGGTATATGAGGGGTTAATTTAACCCTTGTCACTCGTGATGCCAGAGTGAGGGTTAATACGCTGAGGTGAATCTTCGGCCTATCGCCACCCTTCCCAGAAACGATAGGTGCGTGCTTAAATGAATGAAGGTCCACAATAGAGATGAACTTGAACTTGCATAAACTTTACTGAGGTACTTGCGGTACATCCAATTAACAGCAACAGTCTTAGCAATACAGTCTCTATATAGCACGGCAGTGATTGACAGATGCCCAGGACCATTGACTTATTCAAAGATTATTAGAATTAGGATTGATGCAGAGATCTGTCCGGATATAGGGGTCTATTTAGGTCCAGTGATCTTGCTGAGTTAACAGGGAATGAGATAACTCACAGTTTTGTAAAGATGGCCTTTGCCGCAAGGCTTGGGCCTAGTCACTGCTGATAACAGCTGTGCAGATCCTCCTCCATCAGCAGCCCACGAGGAAAGAGAAAGAGTAATGGCCACCGCTCCCTTATATGGGCAGGGGCAGGGCCGTTTTGGATTGGTCCGTGTCAGCTGTCACTCACCGTTACAATGCATGGTGGGCGATCACCTGACTTCCTCCAAAGGTCCTTGAACCATAAAACCATAGAGTTTTGGAACGCATCACGTGACCCGCAGGTCCTGCAACGACACAACAAGGTAAGTGCACTCTATCCACATATCTACACATTGAACTTGAATAATTTTAACTATTAAAGGGGTGACAAGGGGCTAACTATTGATGAGGACCCCACTGGTACCTAGGAACTCTGACTTTGGGGACCTCACCACAAGGTAACGGATGCAATCTGGTACCGGGACACCACAAACCCCCTTACTTAAAACAAGTCGACCCCGACGCCTGTCCCCTAAGGCAGAGAGACTAGGGCAGGTAGAACAGAATTGCTAAGTAGACATTTTTAAAACATTTTTAGACTAGTAATCCTACCAGACACTTATAAAGGCTTCCAAGACAATTATGAAGCTATCTAGACCTTTAGTTTCTAGCTTCTTAGACATTTTAATTAAGCTTACTATAAATTTTAAAGTTTACTAGACAATTAGGCAGCTATCTGACATTAAGTTGCTAGTTCCTAAAACATTTTGTTTTAGCCCTCTTATAGTGTTGCTCGCGAATATTCGCAATTCGAATTTTAATCGCGAATATTGCATATTCGCGAATTCGCGAATATTGCGAATATAGCACTATATATTTGTAATTAGGAATATTCATTTTTTTCGCATATGCGAAATTGTTTGCGCATATGCAAAAATATATGCGCTTATGCACATATTCGCAAATATTTAGCCATCCCTTATTTAATGGTATAGGGAACTGTGACAAGTGCATTAACTCTGTGAATTTTTGCCCTTTGGAACTAATATGCCCATTGTGGTCTATGGGATCTCACGGCATGTAAAACGGTAAGTTAAGCAGGACTGTCTCGGCAGCACAGTGGATGGGAGACCACCACGGAGTCAAGTCCCAGGGTGGAACAGAGTATTACAGTGTTGTGGTTTAACTTTACTTTCCTGGAAAAGCTGCTGAGTTGCCCATAGCAACCAATCAGATTGCTTCTTTCATTTTTCACAAGGCCTCTGCAAAATGAAAGAAGCGATCTGATTGGTTGCTATGGGCAACTGCACAACTCTTCCTCTACACTGGTGTTGATGAATCTGCCCCATAGAGGGAGATTAATCAAAACCTGTCCAGAGGAAAAGTTTCTGAGTTGCCCATAGCAACCAATAAAATCGCTTCTTTCATTTTTCACAAGGCCTCTGAAAAGTGAAAGAAGCGATCTGATTGGTTGCTATGGGCAACTCAGCAGCTTTTCCTGGAAAAGTTTCTGAGTTGCCCATAGCAACCAGATTGCTTCCTTCATTTTTCAGAGGCCTTTTCAAAAATGAAAGAAGCAATCTGATTGGTTGCTATGGGCAACTGCATAACTCTTCCTCTACACTGGTTTTGATGAATCTCCCCCATAGAGGTAGATTTATCAAAACCTGTCCAGAGGAAAAGTTTCTCAGTTGCCCATAGCAACCAATCAGATTGCTTCTTTCATTTTTCACAAGGCCTCTGCAAAATAAAAGAAGCAATCTGATTGGTTGCTATGGGCAACTCAGCTGCTTTTCCAGGAAAGTAAAGTTAAACCACAACACTCTATCCCACCCCGGGACACAAACCAGTGGTGGTCTCCGTTCCACTAAGCTGCTGAGACGGTCCTGCTTATCTTATTGTTTTAAATGCCGTAAGATCCCTATAGACCACAATGGGCCTAATGGTTTCAATGGGCAAAAAATCACAGAGTTAATGCACTAGTCATAGTTCCCTATACCATTAAAGAAGGGAGGGCTCAATATCCGCGAATATGCGCATATGCGGAAAGCCAGTGTAGAGGAAGAGTTGTGCAGTTGCCCATAGCAACTAACTATTGATGAGGACCCCACCGGTACCTAGGGACTCTGACTTTGGGCACCTCACCACAAGGTAACGGATGCAATCCGGTACCGGGACACCACAATAGTTTAAGAAGACCCAAATAGAAAGGAGATATAAAAAGCCAAATGAGGAAAGCAATGAAAAGAAATAGGGGGAGATTTATCAAAACTTGTGCAGAGGAAAAGTTGTCCAGTTGCCCATAACAACCAATCAGATTGCTTGTTTCATTTTTCACAGGCCTTCCTAAAAATGAAAGAAGCGAGCTGATTGGTTGCTATGGGCAACTGGGCAACTTTTCCTCTGCACAGGTTTTGATAAATCTCCCTCATAGTATGTAAATATGAGTAGATCCTTTAACCCCTTAAGGACCAGGCCATTTTACACCTTAAGGACCAGAGCATTTTTTGCAATTCTGACCACTGTCACTTTAAACATTAATAACTCTGGAATGCTTTTAGTTATCATTCTGATTCTGAGATTGTTTTTTCGTGACATATTCTACTTTAACATAGTGGTACATTTTTGTGGTACCTTGCATCCTTTCTTGGTGAAAAATCCCCAAATTTGATGAAAAAATGAAAATTTAGCATTTTTCTAACTTTGAAGCTCTCTGCTTGTAAGGAAAATGGATATTCAAAATAAAAAAAATTTTGGTTCACATATACAATATGTCTACTTTATGTTTGCATCATTAAATTTATGAGTTTTTACTTTTGGAAGACACCAGAGGGCTTCAAAGTTCAGCAGCAATTTTTACATTTTTCACAAAACTTTCAAACTCACTATTTTTCATGGACCAGTTCAGTTTTTAAGTGGATTTGAAAGGTCTTCATCTTAGAAATACCCCACAAATGACCCCATTATAAAAAGTGCACCCCCCAAAGTATTCAAAATGACATTCAGTAAGTGTTTTAACCCTTTAGGTGTTTCACAGGAATAGCAGCAAAGTGAAGGAGAAAATTCTAAATCTTCATTTTTTACACTCGCATGTTCTTGTAGACCCATTTTTTGAATTTTTACAAGGGGTAAAAGGAGAAAATTTTTATTTGTATTTGAAACCCAATTTCTCTTAAATAAAGAAATACCTTATATGTCTATGCAAATTGTTCGGCGGGCGCAGTAGAGGGCTCAGAAGCGAAGGAGTGACAAATGGTTTTTGGGGGGCATGTCACATTTAGGAAGCCCCTATGGTGCCAGAACAGCAAAAAAAAAAAACCCACATGGCATACTATTTTGGAAACTAGACCCCTCGGGGAACATAACAAGGGGTAAAGTGAACCTTAATACCCCACAGGTGATTCACGACTTTTGTATATGTAAAAAAAAAAAAATAAATGTTTTTACATAAAATGCTTGGTTTCCCCAAAAGTTTACATTTTTAAAAAGGGTAATTGCTCAAAATTTGAAGCCCAATTTCTCCTGATTCAGAAAACACCCCATATGGGGGTGAAAAGTGCTCTGCTGGCGCACTACAGGTCTCAGAACAGAAGGAGTCACATTTGGCTTTTTGAAAGCAAATTTTGCTCTGGGGGCATGACGCATTTAGGAAGCCCCTATGGTGCCAGAACAGCAAAAAAATACCTCACATGGCATACCATTTTGGAAACTAGACCCCGCGGGGAACGTAACAAGGGGTAATGTGAATCTCAATACCCCACAGGTGTTTCACGACTTTTGCATATGTAAAAAAAATATTTTTTTTTTACATAAAATGCTTGGTTTCCCAAAAATTTTACATTTTAAAAAGGGTAATAGCAGAAAATGCCCCCAAAAATTTGAAGCCCAATTTCTCCTGATTCAGAAAACACCCCATATGGGGGTGAAAAGTGCTCTGCTGGCGCACTACAGGTCTCAGAAGAGAAGGAGTCACATTTGGTTTTTTGAAAGCAAATTTTGCTCTGGGGGCATGCCGCATTTTACCTAAAGTGCTTGGTTTCCCCAAAATTTAACATTTTTAAAAAGGGTAAAAAATATGTAAAAAAAAATAAAAAAATTCTTACCTAAAATGCTTGGTTTCCCAAAAATGTTACATTTTTAAAAAAGGGTAATAGCAGAAAATACCCCCCAAAATTTGAAGCCCAATTTCTCCCGATTCAGAAAACACCCCATATGGCAGAAAATATAGCAGAAGATACCCCCCAAAATTTGTAACACAATTTCTTCCGAGTACTGCAATACCCCACATGTGACCCTAAACTGTTGTCTTGAAATACGACAGGTCTCCAAAGCGAAAGAGCGCCATGCGCATTTGAGGCCTAAATTAGGGACTTGCATAGGGGTGGACATAGGGGTATTCTACACCAGTGATTCCCAAACAGGGTGCCTCCAGCTGTTGTAAAACTCCCAGCATGCCTGGACAGTCAGTGGCTATCTGGCAATACTGGGAGTAGTTGTTTTGCAACAGCTGGAGGCTCCGTTTTGGAAACAGTGGCGTACCAGACGTTTGTCATTTTTATTGGGGAGGGGAGGGGGCTGTGTGGGGGTATATGTATATGTAGTGTTTTTTACTTTTTATTTTATTGTGTGTTAGTGTAGTGTAGTGTTTTTAGGGTACAGTCACACGGGCGGGGGTTCACAGTAGTTTCTCGCTGGTAGTTTGAGCTGCGGCAGAAAACTTGCAGCCGGATACTTACTGTAAACCTCCGCCCATGTGAGTGTACCCTGTACATTCACATTGGGGGGGGGGGGGGGGAGAGAAACATCCAGCTGTTGCAAAACTACAACTCCCAGCATGTACAGTCAATCAGTGCATGCTTGGAGTTGTAGTTTTGCAACAGCTGGAGGCACACTGGTTGTGAAACACCGAGTTTGGTAACAAACTCAGTGTTTTGCAACCAGTGTGCCTTCAGCTGTTGCAAAAGCTACAACCCCCAGCATGTACAGACAGTGGAAGGGCATGCTGGGACTTGTAGTTATGCAACAGCTGGAGGCATACTACTTCGGCTGGGGATTGTAGTTATGCAACAGCTGGAGACACACTGGTTTGCTACTTAACTCAGTGTTTCACAACCAGTGTGCCTTCAGCTGTTGCAAAACTACAACTCTCAGCAGTCACCGACAGCCAACGGGCATGCTGGGAGTTGTAGTTATGCAACCAGCAGATGCACCACTACAACTCCCAGCATGCACTTTAGCTGATTGTGCAAGCTGGGAGTTGTAGTTATACAACAGCTGAAGGTACACGTTTCCATAGAAAAAATGTGCCTCCAGCTGTTGCAAAAACTATGCCCATAAGGAAATGCTGGGAGCTGTGGTGGTCGGCCTCCTTCTGTTGCATAACTACTGCTCCCAGAATGCCCCTTTTGCATGCTGGGAGCTGTTGCTAAGCAACAGCAGGAGGCTGTCACTCACGTCCAACTGCTGATCCACGCTGCAGGTCAGTCCCTCGTCGCCGCTCCTGGGGCCCCGATCCCAACAGGGACGCTGGGGATCGGGGTCCCCAGCTGCCGGGGTCCACGTCCCGCACCCGATCACGTCCTCCAGAAGAGGGGCGGAGCGGGTTGCGGGAGTGACACCCGCAGCAGGTGCCCTGATTGGTCGGCCGGTAAACCGGCCGACGAATCAGGGCGATCGTGAGGTGGCACCAGTGCCACCTCCCCCCTGCTGGCTATGGCTGTTCGGGGCCATCAGAGATGGACCCAATCAGCCAGTAATTCTGGGTCATTGGAGACCTGATTGACCCGGAATCCGCCGCAGATCGCTGGGCTAAATTGTTCAGCGATCTGCGGCCATCGCCGACATGGGGGGGGGTATGCCTGGGCGATATGCCGCGATGCCTGCTGATCGATATCAGCAGGTATCGGGCACCGGCTCCGCTCCAGCTGGCTGCGGGGGGGCCGGGAATGGACAGGATGTACTCCTACGTCCTCGGTCCTTAAGGACTCGGAAACGGGGGCGTAGGAGTACGTCCATTGTCCTTAAAAGGTTAAGTAACAAGTAATGTTTTATATATATATATATATATCAGAATGCTTGAAAGTAACCCATGGGAGCCATAGTTTATCATGTTTATCCCCTCGGTTTGTGGTCATTGTACCTCCATGAGGTGAATATAACCTAATTCCTTCAGACATTACATTATAGATGAAGGACGAGTAGATTTCCACAATCTAGGTATAAATGTTCTAGCCACCTAGATAAAGAACTGGGCAAAATCTCTTTGAGTGCATCATAGAGGCATATCTAGCAGTCAGCAATCTCTCACCAAGAGGTACACTACCCAAAAGTATCCTCTAAGGGCAAGACCCAGTGTCCCAGTGTCTTATCAGACCACACATGTAAATATATACATCTGCATCCAGAGTTTTTCAGGAATCCAACATTTCCATCGCATTGCGTCATTTCTTTTGCCAATGAGCACAAAATTGGGTTAGTAGAAACACTGCATACATTATGTTCATTTGGTATTACTTTTAACGATTTGTGCTGCACCTTAAAGGGGCATTCTGGCTTTATACATTTTATCCCCTATCTGTGATGGGGGCTGCATCGAGATTGCGGGGGGTCCCCAGCGGCAGGACCCTCGCGATTATACATCTTATCCCCAATCCTTTGCATAGAGGATAAGATGTATAAAGCCCCTTTAAGAATACCCCTTTAAGAGTAGTAGTAGTGCGGCCTACAAATTAGGATTTTTCAGCCTGCCAAAACAATGAGATCTGTTGACTGAAAATCGTCAGACAAGGTGACAACAATCATATGGCACTATATAAATTTGATGTGAAAGCCCCATTTACTTCACTGCTATCGTATATAAGGCTGCCATATATTGTAATGTAACATAAGCCCTGCTCCTATTATACAATTAAACAATCCAATATATTAACCTGCCATGTTAAATAGTTATAGATGACTAATGCAAAGCATTATAGGAAAGCCTCTGTCTGTCATGGGAGCTTCAGCCGTGATCTGATTTACAGGAATAGTTGTAAATCATATAAGTAAACATAGCAATTAAATCGCTAAATGTAATTACAGGCATTTAATCACAGAGGATATAATTAGGGCACACCTATGGCCATAAGGCTTAGTGCCTCATCTTTTGTTTGAGCAGAGATAAGGGACCCTCTCTGAAGATCATTAGTCAGCTTTTACTAAGACCCCATCTGCTTCCTAGCTGGGTGTTAATAGAGACACTTGGGGTAACAAGATCATCCATGGAAATCCAGACATCTATGAATTGTACATAATATATGAAGAGTGCATATGGCGCTTCAATAGAGGCGTTCAGGCATGCAGAATTACAGCCAAGCCATGTAACATGTTTATTTCATAGCTGGCCATTGCTGTTTGTGAATAGTAGGTTCTTGGCTGATTCCAGAAGACATACTAACCATCTAGGGTTGCCACTTTTCTTGCAAAAAAATTCTGCCCATGCTAATTTGCATAATTAATTATATATGTTTGACATCACAGGATACACATATGCGGGAGAAATGTTGTCCTATCTCTTTTTTTTATTTCTCCTTATACAGGACTGTATGAGGCTAATTCCCCACCTGCCCCCCCCCCTCCCCCCACCGATCTGTAGTTTTTAACAGTACCATTTTTGTTTTGATGTGACCTTGCTTATTTTTTTAAATTAAATTCGGGAGTTGCAGTCAGTTACTAACTACAACTCCCAGCATGACCTGAAACAGCCTGAGTCTCATCAGCTGCCCCAGACAAAAACTACAACTCCCAGCATGTTGGACTATATAATAGTATATAGTATAGGTCAGAGTTTTCCAACCAGGGGTGCCTGCAGCTGTTGCAAAACTACAACTCCCAGCATGTTGGACTATATAGTAGTATAAAGTATAAGTCAGTGTTTATCAACCAGGGGTGCCTCCAGCTGCTGCAAAACTACAACTCCCATGCCCGTACAGCCGTAGGTTTGCAACAGCTGGAGGTGCTCTGGTTGGGAAACACTGGTATAGTATATGGTGTAACATTCTGGGAGTTGGAGGATTGGTTGGATAAATACCAAGCATTGCATTGCCAGTATTTCTAATATAATAATACCAGCAGGGTGGCCAAAATACCGGCTGTGTCGGTAAAATACCGGCCAGGTGGCAATCCTATGACCACCTGATATCCATGTGTGGTGAGCCACGGGGTGTGAGGTGAGGTGTAAGGGGGCAGATGTTATGGCCCCAGGGGTGGATGGTATTAACCTCTTCTTGATGTGACACCAGGGTTTGGCATTATAACCACCCAAAGGTAGTACTGCTAATCCTAGGTTAGGCAGGCGCAATAAAGAGTCCAAGGCCAGGTTAAGGATAACAGTAGCTTTAATGATAGTACAGTCTATGCAGATCAGCCAGTGTTCCAGAGAAGGGGCCAGTGACAAAGGGGGGCCTTGCAGGCTTGTGTGGTGTCCCGGTACCGTATTGCATCCAGTACCCAGTGTAGAGGTCCCCAAAGTCAGAGTAACTACGTTCAGGTAGGGTTCCTCAGGTGGGACAGCCCCTAGTCGCCTCTCCTTAAGTTTAACTTGTATATTAATAAATGTATATATTAGTAATTCTATCTATATTATATAGGAGTGTATAGTACTTACCTTGTTCAGCGTCGCAGGACCTGCGGTCATGTGACCAAGCTAGGACGCAGGACGGTGTGCTACGCAACTTTCAACGACACACTAGGCCTCAAAACCTACGGCCTCAACAGAACCAAAAATCGTGAGTCTTATACTAATTTCTGCTAATGCTAGCCTGACTACTGGACCGCAACTATTTCCCCTAAATCCAGTGGAGCAGCGCAATAGTCTAGAGACTCTTAAAGCTAAAGTCCCAACCATTGTCAATCTCCAAAAGGAAGCTGTATTGATGAGAGACTGTTATGTTGATGAAGTGTACAGAAAATCTTCCGTAAAGTAAACGCTGTTTACAGAAGCTTTCCGGTTGTGGACAATCCATTATTACTAACTACTTAAACTCAGTATCATCTACCTCCCTATCGTTCCTGGGAAGGGCGGCGGTAGGAAAAGCTTTATTGAGGAGCCCTCACCCTGGCGTCACGAATAGCAAGGGTTAACAAACACCCTTTTTACCTGCACAGCTACACTCCCCATACCATACACCCCCCAGGCTACCACACTTGCTGGGACTTGCAATGGCTTGACAGACTATAATGCAGGCCACGGTGACTATAGATGACTTGACTTGATTGAGAAGCGATTTAGACTTGAGGCCTCCAATGGCTGGACACAGGCGCTGGAACCCTTCACTGCACTGGACCTCAGCAGGAACTCAAGAGCATAGAAAGAGCGAGATTACAGCCCCTCCCAGTATTATATAGAGGGGCTGTACAAGGAGCCCATAGGTCACTTGGGAGGTCAGCTTATCACCGGGGTTCTCTGGGTAACAATACAATCATGTGGTACAGATTTAAAGGTATATTACACTTATAATAAATCACTACACATAACCTGTAAATACTATAGGGTTTGCTGCAGGAGAGCCCCAAGGACACACCAGGGACTCTGCCTGACAGGGCAGAAGTACAGTACAGCAACATCCCGTACTGGGACATTACACATGGATAATAGGAGACTCAGAATCTTTTTGGGCCCTTTCACATGGGCTGCTGAGAGACAAGCAAGAGCTCAGCGCTGAGACTTCACAAACAATGGCTGGATCGGTCATGTGAATGGGATCGGCCGAAGAATGAGCATTCTCTTGTACATTGGCTGATATCTGTTACACAGGCTCATTATCAAGAATGAGCATTTCAAGGAGAGGACAGATGCCCAATAAAAGGCACAAAAAATGACCTTTAGCAAGAGCACATAGTGGTTACAAAGAGCATCTCTAGCTATGGAGGGCCCAGCATGTGTTTATATTGCAGCACCACTTCAATGGATGTTGCTCTACAGTAACGTCACCGGTGTCACCACTGAACAATGAATGATGCCAAATGTTTCCAGAAAATTCATTTTGTATATCCCGTATCCACAGCTCTGCTGAATAGCTGATCAGTGAGGGTGCTCCCCAGAAATCAAACTTTGATGGCTTATCCTGAGAATTAATTCAATTAATTCCATAAGTCGTCAAGCAAATAAAGCATACCTAATGCCAGAATATCAATTTTTTTGGGAGATCCCTGAAAAAAATTGAACAAAGGCCAATAAAAGAGCCCCATCCAACCCAAAATACCACCAATAAAAAGTAAAGATCACTATACAAAAAGACAACAAAAAAAACACTACAACATTTTTAGTAGAAAAGGGATTTTTATTAAATAAAAAAATAAAAATGTCAGTCTCCCTAGGAGAAGTTTATATTGCATTCATTTGATTGCATCCATAGATAAATGCAATGTATATTCACTGCATTGATCTATGTGATTAGTGCTCAGAAAATTTGTCACAGCAGAAACTGAGGCCTAACAGGTGAGATTATATTGTGGGGGTGTAAATCAGTCCACTCTAATTATAACACATCTACAGTATATACTGCTGTGATGACCCGATCACTATTGATTGTGGTATCTAAACAGTTAAACTAATGGCACCTGAGTGATCATTACTGGCAGATAGCAGGTGAAACACGCCGGGAATGGTGCAGGTACCGTTCCTGAGCTAGCACCATGCTTCCTCACTAGATCCATGTTGTAACTATATGGCATTGGTTAGAAAGGGGTTTTTCTTGCGCTAACCTCTTTAGGGACCAAATGTTGTCTACAAAAAACTATGATTGGTCTGTTTTCCAAATGAACAGTAAACTTTTTGTGGTGTTCCGGTACCGGATTGCATCCGTTACCTTGTGGTGAGGTCCCCAAAGTCAGAGTCCCTAGGTACCGGTGGGGTCCTCATCTATAGTTAGCCCCTAGTCACCCCTTTAGTAGTTAAAATTATTCAATTTCTAAGTGTATATATGTATATAATGTATGCTTACCTTGTTGTAGTGTCGCAGGACCTGCGGGTCACGTGATGCGTTCCAGAACTCTATGGTTTTCTAGTTAAGGACCTCTGGAGGTAGTCAGGTGATCACCCACCATGCATTGTAACGGTGAGTGACAGCTGACATTGGACCAATCCAAAACGGCCCTGCCCCTGCTCATATAAGGAAGCGGTGGCCATTAATCTCTCTCTTGCTCCTGCGCTGCTAATGAGGACGGATCTGGGCAAGGCTGGGCTGTTCTGATGTGCACTCCTCTCTTTGCTCTTAGGATCCATGTCATTTGTCATCCTTCTGCTGTAAGATGCCCCCTGTGATGTAATGGCGGTGCGGACTCTCTGTCCACATTAATAACACACATGCTTAGTTGGGCTCCACAGTTTTACATAGATTATTGGACAGATAAGGTTTTGTACACATGTACAAGCCCCATATCTTTCCTCCATCTCACCACTCCTGAAAAACTCATTGGAGGGTAAGGTGAAGGAATATGTGGGTAATTGATTATTTGGGTTAGGGGGTTGTTTTGTAGGACCTGTATGGCAAAGCACATGCACTGCTTCCTCCTCAGAAACTCACTTCTCACTCAGCATGTGACTCTCTTGTACAGCTCTACGCAAGACTATGTTCAATTTTTTTGCTGACACATTGAAAAACAATAATTAATGAATCATAAAGATTATATGTATGTTTACAGCCCAAAAACCAAAATGAAAGACATTGGTAGCATTCACTATGAGCTATAAGATAGTGATAATTTCATGACTAGGCGATTGTATAGATCCGCTTGACCTTTTTGTTAAAACTAAAAGTAAAAAAAGTTTTTAAAAAGTAAAACATTTTTTTGAAAACGTCCCCCCCAATAAAAATTTAAATCACATTTTTCCCCATTTTACAAAAAAAAGTGGGAAAAAATAATACTTATTAAAGTATTGCCACATGCGTAAATGTCCGATCTATCAAAATATAATGTAAGTGATCCCGTACAGTGAACATAAAAAAAATAAAAAAATAAAATTGCTGCTTTTTAGTCCCATTACATTCCCCCTTAAATGTACAAAAAGCGTTCAAATAGTCACTTATACACCAAAGTAAAACATTAAAAAAAACTACAGGTTATGGCACAAAAAATGAGCCCACATATAGCCCTGTATACAGAAAAATGGAAAAGTTAGAGATTATCAAAATAGGGTGATTTTATACATACTGATTTTGTAAAAAAAAAAAAAGTTTGAGATTTTTTTAAGGCAGTAAAATAATAGAAAAGTATGTAAACATGGGTATCATTTTAATCATATTTACCCACAGAATAAAGAAAACATGTCATTCTTACCATAAAGTGTACATCGTGAAAACAAAACCTTCTAAAATTAGCAAAATTGCAGTTTTCATTTACATTTCCTCACACAATTAATATTTTTTTGGGTTCGCCGTACATTTAATGGTAAAATTAGTAATGTCATTACATAGTACAATTGGTCTCGCATAAAACAAGCCCTCATTTGGGTCTGTGGATGGAAAAATAAAAGAGTTTTGGATTTTAGAAGGCGAGAAGGAAAAAAAGAAAAAGCAAAAATAAAATTGGCCTGGTCCTTAAGGGTTTAAACAGTGCAAATACAAACTGTAATTAACCCTGAGATACTTATTGGCAAGAGGGGGACTTGAAGGCAGTTTGTCTAATCTCCTACTGTGCCATTGATCATACAGTCCCTGATCCAAGGGCCCCACTTTCAGAGACTCCATTGTCCCTTTTCCACAGGTATCCACCCCAGTTCCCCCATGGCTGGTATAGCTGGGCTGCCGCTCACCATTCTCCTAAAGTGCCTCCAATTCCCCCCTCAGCTACTGCCGCTGTGACAAACTACACCCTTACACCCGGGACCACCCAACCCCCCCTGAAAAAATAGGGCAGGCAGGAACTTCCAGAAATATCACAGGCACATCAAATTTAAAGAGAGTGGAAAAATGTCTTCCTTTTTCACAAGTTGAGGAATTTACATACACTGCCCCCACAGCTTCAAGTGGAAAGGCCAGCTCCAGTCTCCAATCCACTGGCATTCCAGCAGTCTTTAGGTCCTCTGGTAGGCCTCAGATCTACTCTTTCTACAAAGGCCAACAGCCACCAGAACCTCTTATGGGCTATCCACACTTACCTGATTTGGTGTTAAATTTCAGCCTCTTAACAACTTTTAAGGCCCATCCAACTAAGTGTAAGAGTACTGTGCTGCACATCTTCATCGCCAGATGACTCCATCTTCTAAAATTAGCCTCTTTCAAGGCCTAAGCCAGTGCCTGTGGTGGACATGGCAGAAGACCATCATTCCTGCTAACACACGGGAATCAAACATGGTGATGCCTTATAATCCTGCCTGGCTGCCTCCTCAATACTTCACATTATAAAGTGCCAGGGAGGTGACCACATTGTCCTGCTTGACAATTATATTTTTTAATAAACAGGTATTCCCACCTTGGCCTATTGTCAGGATAGAGAAAGACTGCTTGCTAATGTAATGTCCCAGTACGGGATGATGTGGCCCTGTACTGTCCTCCTGCCCGGTCAGGCAGAGTCCCTGTAGCATACCCCCATTATGTATATAGGTTTGCCTCATCTAATGTACTGTTGCTTTATTGTTTGTACCACATGATTGTTACCCAAAGGGCTCCAGTGACCAGGTGACCCCCCCTCCAAGTGACCTATGGGCTCCTTGCACAGCCCCCAACCCCCCCCCCCCCCCCACTATAACCATGGGAGGGGCTGCAATCTCTCTCTTAGCACATTGCTACTTCTGCTTAGGTCCAGTGCAGTTGTCTCAGTGTCTGTGTCCAGAGCATTGGAAGCCTCAAGCCTAAAGTCCTGCAGCCACAAGTCGGTCATCAGTAAGTTAAGTCATCTTATTGTCAATCACAATCTCTGTAGGTAAAATCAGGTTACATATACAGAAAGAAGAGGTGAGTATATCACATGAATGGTGCCCCTTGAAAAAGCCATTAGCGAATAGTGATGAGCGGCATTGCTCATATTCGAATTCGCAATATTTTGCGAATGTATAGACGAATATTCATCCTATATTTGCGAATTCATTATATTCGCATATGCGAATATTCGCATATGGGAATATTCTCATATTCGCGTATTCGAGGAAGAGTGCATTTGCATCATTCTAGTTGGCCCACAAGTGAAAAGAAGGAACATGCGCATATGCGAATATGCGTATATGCGAATATGCGCATATGCAGGAAAAAGCTAATATTTGCCATTTCGAATATATAGTGAATCTATTCTCGAATTTGCTATATTCGCAATAAAAATTTTAAATGCGAATATTCGCACTCAACACTATTAGCGAAAACGCGTTCTTTCAGCCTGAATCCATTTGCCTTATATGTATTGCATACATTTTTGCGCTTGGTCTATACTGTGTGCATCACTTACCAGTGATTTTGTACACATTGGTATATATTATCATGTAGATTCTCTGTCCTCCTATGCCATTCATGTGATATACTCACCTCTTCTTTCTGTATGTGTAACCTAATTTTACCTACATCTATGTTATGTTATTGTGTGTCATTTTTTTAATAATGCTTAATAAAGATCAATATTTTTTGTTACCATTTTTGGCCTTCATGTTCGTTGAAAATTTGTATTAGCGGCCTATGGTTTACTATAAGACAGTGCCTTTGTTGTATCGCTGACAAGTCACCATCTCTGTCAAGTCGTCCATCTGTAGTCACTGTGGCCTGTGGTTAGTCTAACTACTGAAAGTTCCAGCAAGTCTGCGAGGTCCCCCTGTGTCACTGGTCACCTCCTTGGGATATTTGGCTGAACTGCAAAGACTATATCACCTGTCTTGCCTCAGTAAAGCTGCCGTTATCCTTAATATGGCATTGGTGTCTTCATTGCCCCTGCCTAACCCAGGATCAGCGGTATTACCTTCGGGTGGTTAAGGCTAAACCTGGCTTCACAACAAGAAAGGGTTAATACCATCTGCCCCTTGGGCCATAACATCTGCCCTGCATATGCCTCGCATTGCACCCCAACTCCACACTTATACATCATAGCAGTATATAGCAACACAATACAGAATAACAGCAGCACATTGCAAAAGTCCCAATACAATTGTCTCTTTATGTTGGTGCACACAGTGTTGGGATGTGACCTCCAATAACCACAGCGTTAGGGGAAAAAATACATAAAAAAATAAAAATAAAGCACCCAACTGGAAATAGTGCTGCTGTTTTTATTTTATTTTCTATTTTATTTTTTTTGTAATGCATGGAACACCAGAATGGGAGCAGAGGATTAACGGTAAGAAGTTAGGTGCTTCCAGGTAGATAGGTGCCCCCTGGTAGGTGCTTCACAGTATGCAGTTAGATGCCCCTGGTAGACATGTGCCTCACAGTGACCGACATTTATCATTGTCTTTAGACTGTTTTTTGTGTCTACAAAAGGCACAAAAAGGCGCAAGCAGGGTTTATTTGCGCCTTTTTGCGCCTTTTAGTTTACACATTTCTGCTGATTTTGAGTTGCAATCCACTGATTTTGGCAATACACTTGATATGGAAGGGATTTATGAACTGCACCTTTTTGTAAAAAGGCGCAAAAAAGGCGCAAAGCCACTGAAAAGTCTCTAAAACTACACCAGCCCAGACCTGGCGTAGCTTTTTAGTGTATGTGAAGAGAGAAATTTCAGAAAATGTGACCTGCACAAAATGTATCAAATGCTTTGTGACCATTTTATAAATGTGGTGCTCCTACACATTACCAGCACACAAAAAAAAGGTGCAGAAAAATGCTTCACTTACACCTACAATGATAAATGTGGGCCTGTATGTAATCAGGTTCCCCCTGGTAAATAGGTGCCCTACAGTATATAGTTAGCTGCCCCCTGATAAATAGGTGCCTTATAGTACATACCGTATTTTTCGCCGTATAAGACGCACTTTTTCTTCCCCAAAACTGGGGGGAAAAAGTCGGTGCGTCTTATACGGCGAATACACCCCTATCGCGGCGGTCCCTGCGGCCATCAACGGCCGGGACCCGCGGCTAATACAGGACATCACCGTTCGCGGTGATGCCCTGTATTAACCCTTCAGACACGCCGATCAAAGCTGACCGCCGCGTCTGAAGGGAAAGTGACACTAACCCGGCTGTTCAGTCGGGCTGTTGGGCCCACCACGATTTCACCGCGGCGGTCCCGAACAGCCCGACTGAATAGCCGGGTTAGTGCTTACAGGACACCGGGAGGGACCTTACCTGCCTCCTCGGTGTCTTCTCCGTTCAGGGATCCCCTGTATGGCCGGCGCTCTCCTTCCTCGTCATCACGTCATCGCGTACGTGCGTCGGCGTGCGTAACGACGTGATGGCGGCGACGGAGAGTGAGGATACCCGGCCGGCAGCAGAGATGTTCCGGAGCGACGGGGACACGTAGACAGCGATGGAGCGACATCCAGGGCAGCGGTGACAGGTCCGGAGCGGCGGGGACACGTGAGTATTACCTCCTATGCAGTGGTCTTCAATCTGCGGACCTCCCGATGTTGCAAAACTACAACTCCCAGCATGCCCGGACAGCCAACGGCTGTCCGGGCATGCTTGGAGTTGTAGTTTTGCAACATCTGGAGGTCCGCAGGTTGAAGACCACTATTGGGTTCAAAATCTTTATTTTTTTAGATTTTGCCCCTAAAAATTGGGTGCATCTTATATGCCGGTGAGTCCTATAGGACGAAAAATACGGTAGTTAGTACAGACAGATGGGTGAAATTTCTGGGTGGCAACTATGATGTCACCTACCCTTGCCTACCCTTTATCCCAGCCCAGGCTGTTTAGAGAGCGTGGCTGTATTTGTTGGGTATTTTCAGAATACATTTTCATCTATGGCCACTAGAGGCTGCTGACAGTTAATGTATAACATTGCACTTCACTGAATATCTCCCCCATAGAGAGTAGACACAATAAACAAACATTTTGGCTTCTTTTATTGATAGATATTTGTAGACCACCCACAATTTTGCTACAAAATAATAGATTTACAATAACCAGCTGTCTGCCATTACAGTATAGAGACTGTAAGTAGATTGGACTGTTTTTATTGTAAATATGATACCCAATGTATAAGAGTGCATGCACACCACGTTTTCACTGTACGGGTCCCGGATCCGGCTGGGGGAGGGAAAAACCATCCATTGACTTTAATGAGCCGACCAGAGTCACCGTTTTACTCTGGTTGGTTCATTTTTGACCGGACCTAAAAATTTATTATTACTAAGATTTACAAAAAATGGTCAGGAAATGGTCAGAAAAAAAAATAAAACATCCAGTGGGGGGCAAAAATATCTTGTTGATTTCAGAGGTTAGATGAGAATTGACAGACTGGTTCGAGATGATCGAAAGGGAACAGTAACTTAAATAACTACTCATTACAACCAAGGTATGCAAAATACCATACAACATGTTTAACCTTAAAGCAGATGGGCTACAGCAGCATAAGACCACAACGGGTGCCATTCCTGTCAGCTAGGAACAGGAAACTGAGGCTACAGTTTACACAGGCACCAGAATTGGTCAATTAAAGACTGGAAGAACAAGTCTTGATTCCAGCTGCAACATTTAGATGGTAGGGTAAGAATTTGGCATAAACAGCATGAAGGCATGGATCCATCCTGCCTTGTATCAGCAGTTTAGGCTGCTGGTGGTGTAATGGTGTGGGGGACATTTTCTTGGCACACTTTGGGCCCCTTAGTATAAATGTGACATCCTACCTGAGTATTGTAGCTGACCATGTCCATTCTTTGTGACCACAGTGCACTGATCTTCTGATGATACTTCCAGCAGGATAATGCCCCATGTCACATGACATCATCTCATACATGACAATGAGGTCACTGGACTCCAATGGCCTCCACAGTCACCAAATCCTAATCCAAAAGATCACCTTTGGAGATTTGCAACATGGATGTTTAGCCACAATGAATGAAGGCAAAAGGTCCAACCTGGTCCTGGAACAGTGTACCTAATAAAGTGGCCAGTGAGTGTGTGGTGCCGGGGTGTTGCAATGGTGTAGCAGGGTCTGGTGGTATTAACCCCTGATTAGTCGTGACGCCAGGATGTGGTTGTTTCGGTGTAAGGCCCTGCCGACAACCAACCCAGAATCGGCAGGCAATAAAGGAATGTCCACAGAAGGAATTATGAAAATAACTGGAACTTTCACTTGGAATTCTTATTAAACAGTCTTTACAAATATGCAGTTTCTCTAGAGGCAACTGGAATGCAAGATACCTCACAGGCTTGCTGGGACTTGTAGTATTGAGAATATCTATGCAGGCCACTGTGCTACTAATATTATTCTTGAGTTGAGTAGTAGTCACTAGAATTGTAGATAGAGCTTGATAACTCACATTTTGAAGTGGCTACAGGATCTTTAGGCTTTGGCCTAGATTAGATGAATTTAGATAGTACAGGTATTGTGCTTTCTTATGAATCCAGGAATCAAGAGCGAGAGTTTAGAGACTACAGCCCCTTATATAATAGGGGGGCTGGACTAAAGCCCATTGGTTGCTGTTAGGATTCGACAGGCTGGATGTGGATCCTCTGTGTCAGCGAGGGATTGGCGTGGACCGTGTCAGTGGACCGGTTCTAGGTTGCTACTGGTATTCACCAGAGCCTGCAGCGGGATGGTCTTGCTGCAGCGGTAGGAACCAGGTCGTATCCACCGGCAACGGCTCAACCTCGCTGACTGCTGAGAAGGCGTGGCACAGAAGGACTAGACAGAGGCAAGGTCAGACGTAGCAGAAGGTCGGGGCAGGCGGCAAGGTTCGTAGTCAATGGCGATAGCAAGAGGTCAGGAACACTGGTAAGGCAAACACTATAAACGCTTTCTCTGGCACAAGGCAACAAGATCCGGCAAGGAAGTGAAGGGAAGTGAGGTTATATGAGCAGGGAGCAGGTGGAGGCTAATTAGACTGATTGGGCCAGGCACCGATCATTGGTGCACTGGCCCTTTAAATCTTAGAGAGCTGGCGCGTGTGCGCCCTAAGGAGCGGAGCCGCGCGCGCCAGGACGTGACAGCCGGGGACCGGGACAGGTGAGTGACTTGGGATGCGATTCGCGAGCGGGCGCGCCCTGCTATGCGAATCGCATCCCCGCCGGCAGTGTCAGTGCAGCGCTCCCGGTCAGCGGGTCTGACCAGGGCGCTGCAGAGAGAGGAACGCCGCGAGCGCTCCGGGGAGGAGCAGGGACCCGGAGCGCTCGGCGTAACATTACCCCACCTTAGGTCTCCCCCTCTTTTTGTCCGGTTGTCGCTCCACAAGGGACGAGAACATTGGGAGCGATTGTAGAGTCTCCTTCTGGAGGACAGATAAGTCCTGGGTATACACATCAACGGCAGGCAGTTCAGAAGGAGTGGGAATGGGGAGGGGGGGCAGAGTGTTACCAGGACAGGGGCAATGAGGAGGAGACACTGAGGTTTGACTGACGGGACAGGGAGCAGACGTGAGGCATTTTTTGTGGCAAGAAGCACCCCAGCTCTTGATCTCCCCGGTGGTCCAGTCAAGGGTAGGAGAGTGGCGTTGGAGCCATGGCAGACCGAGGAGGACTTCAGATGTGCAGTTGGGCAAAACAAAAAATTCAATTTTTTCGTGATGCCGTCCATTGCTCATGAGCAGGGGTTCTGTGCGGTAACGCACAGTGCAGTCCAACTTTACTCCATTGACCGAGCAAATGTAGAGTGGCTTGACGAGACGGGTCAGAGGGATGTTGAACGTATTAACAAAAGAGGCCAAAATGAAATTTCCCGCAGAACCAGAGTCCAAGAAGGCCATAGCTGAGAAGAAAGAGTTGGCAGAAGGAGAAATCCGCACGGGCACAGTGAGACGTGGAGAAACAGACTTCATACCAAGAGACGCCACACCCACGTGAGCTGGGTGCGTGCGTGCATTTCCCAGACGTGGAGGACGAATAGGGCAATCCACCAAGAAATGTTCGGTACTAGCGCAGTACAGACATAAATTTTTATCTCTACGGCGAGTCCTCTCTTCATGTGTCAGGCGAGACCGATCCACCTGCATAGCCTCCTCGGCGGGAGGCACAGGGGTAGATTGCAAAGGATACTGTGAGAGAGGTGCCCAGAGATCAAGGTCTTTTTCCTGGCGGAGCTCCTGGTATCTTTCAGAAAAACGCATGTCAATGCGGGTGGCCAAATGGATAAGTTCTTGCAGGTTGGCAAGAATCTCTCATGCGGCCAGCACATCCTTGATGTTACTGGATAGGCCTTTTTTAAAGGTCGCGCAGAGGGCCTCGTTGTTCCAAGATAATTCAGAGGCGAGGGTACGAAATTGGATGGCGTATTCTCCTACAGAAAAACTTCCCTGGACCAGGTTCAGCAAGGCAGTTTCGGCAGAAGAAGCTCGGGCTGGTTCCTCAAAGACACTACGAACCTCAGCGAATAAGGACTGTACAGTCGCAGTGACAGGAAACCACGGCAAAGTCTAGAGTCCCCATCAAATTTGTCCGGCAGGGACAAGCGGAGGCCAGGAGCGGGCACTCGCTACGGAGGAGGTGCAGGAGCTGGCGGAGGAGATGGTTGCTGCTGTAGCTGTGGCAGAAGTTGCTGTAGCATGGCGGTCAACTGCGACAGCTGCTGTCCTTGTTGGGCGAACTGTTGTCCAAGTTGCTCTATCTGTTGAGACTGCTGCGCGACCACCGTGGTAAGGTCAGCGACAACTGGCAGCGGGACCTCAGCGGGATCCATGGCCGGATCTACTGTTAAGACTCGGCAGGCTAGATGTGGATCCTCTGTGTCAGCGAGGGATTGGCGTGGACCGTGTCGGTGGACCAGTTCTAGGTTGCTACTGGTATTCACCAGAGCCCGCCGCAAAGCGGGATGGTCTTGCTGCAGCGGTAGCAACCAGGTCGTATCCACCGGCAACGGCTCAACCTCGTTGTGGAGGCTAATTAGACTGATTGGGCCAGGCACCAATCATTGGTGCACTGGCCCTTTAAATCTTAGAGAGCTGGCGCGCGCGCGCCCTAAGGAGCGGAGCCGCGCGCGCCAGGACGTGACAGCCGGGGACCGGGACAGGTGAGTGACTTGGGATGCGATTCGCGAACGGACGCGTCCCGCTATGCGAATCGCATCCCCGCCGGCAGTGTCAGTGCAGCGCTCCCGGTCAGCGGGTCTGACTGGGGCGCTGCAGAGAGAGGAACGCCGCGAGCGCTCCGGGGTGGAGCAGGGACCCGGAGCGCTCGGCGTAACAGATGCTAAGCCTGTGCTTCCTGTGTCCATGGCACTCTGGGTAGTGTCACATGACAGTGGTTCACATGACTAACCTTTATACATTTGTACAACTTTATGTATAATGAACAATATGTACACAACACATTTACAATGCATTAACAGAAGGTGAGCAAGGGGTGAACCCTGCAGGAGAGCCCTATGGACTGCAGGGACTCTTCCTGAGAGGACTTAGGAAGGGTAAATATATATATTTTTTAAGTCAAAGATATGGAGAGGTGTGCACCCCTCACTGGTGTGGATCGCAGTTTGGCGCTACAAGGGGGCACAGATGCCTGTCACAGATGCAAAGAGGGCAGAGACCTGATGAAGCAAGGGGAGCCTTGCGAAACGCGTTGTCTCTGTATGTATTTTACTCAATAAACCTGTTTGGTTTTACCTCCGCTGCAATCCGTGCATCTGTGACAGGCAGCCACCTTGTAGCACCGTCATTTGTTTGGGTGAGTAATGAATTCTATGTAGCTTTTACTGTTCGGGATGCCGCAATTTCACCGCCGCTATCCCGAACAGCTCCCTGAGCTTACCGGCATGCTTTCACTTTCACTTTAGACACGGCGTTCAACTTTGAACACCGCGTCTAAAGGGTTAATAGTGCGCAGCAGCGCGATCAATGCCACGCGCTATTAGCCACGGGTCCCGGTTGTTGTTAGAGGCCAGGCCCGACCCCATGGCGTGGCCCCGCGTTATAGATCGGAAGCGGACTCATGACGTACCGGTTCGTCATGAGTCCTTAAGGGGTTAAATAACCTTGTTAGTGTTTATAGAGCCTGACTGATGGACATTTGAAAAGTTATGCCCAGGACTGTTATAAAGCAACCTTCACTTTGTCCCTCTGTCTTAGGGGACAGACGTCGAGGCCGACTTATCTTAAGTAAGGGGGTTTGTGGTGTTCCGGTACCGTATTGCATACCGTACCTTGCATGGTGGTCCCCAAAGTCAGAGTTCCTACGTTCAGGTAGGGTCCCCCAGGTGGGACAGCCCCTAGTCGCCTTTTCTTTCTAGTCTTGTAATGTCTAAATGTACATATTTAACATAATGGGCCTCATTTTCTAAGCTGAAACCGACCAGTTTTTGTCTGGTTATTTTGTCTGAGACATGTCTGCCCCAGTGTGCGCCAGTGTGCGCCTGAAAAATTTGACAAACCCGAAAAGGCGGCGTGGTCTGTCACAAAAGGGGATGCGGCCAGCCAAAGGGGGCGTGGCTTCACAACCCGACCGATTTACTATGGAATTCACAGAACATCCTGTGGGTAAATGGCTGGAAATATCGACCTAGAAAAAGCTGGTCAGAAAATGTTCCCGACCTTCCCCAATAGTAAATAGAGAGGAATCCTGCATGTCTGAAACAACTTTTCCCACTAGTAAAAACCCGAAACTCTTAGTAAATGAGGCCCCATGTATATTAGTATGCTTAACTTGGTAGCGTCGCAGGACCTTCAGTCATGTGACTATGTTAATTCCTCTATGGATGATGGAGGACCTTTGGAGGTCCTTGGGTCACATGTTTACCCATAACTCTTTGTACAGAAGATTGACAGTTGTTATGGACCAGTGAGCTTTAGTCCAGTCCCTGCCCATATAAGGGAGCTGTAGCCAATGATCGCTCACTTGGGTTGCTGCTCTCGTGGATGCCAGACTATTAGGACAGATCTGGGCAACTTACAAAGACAAGCTAGGCCAGAAGCCTGCCGGCCTCAGCCTGAAACTAAACCGTAAGTTAAAATCTCAATCCCCGCTAAAGCTAGTGTGATTACTGGACCAAATCTAAACCCCTAAATCCAGTGGATCAGCGCAACAATTACCTTCCTAAGCTCAATAGATTTACGAGGTCCCAACCACGTGTCAAGCTAATAGACTCTGTTATATGGACTGTTCCTGTTCATTATTGCATAAAACCTTCAGTAAAAGTTACGACAAGTTTCTGCAAATCTCCAGTTGTTGACAATCAATTATTTCCTATCTCCCTATCGCTCTTGGGATGGGTGGTGGTAGGACAAGCATACAGAGAATAGCCCCCACCCTGGCATCACAAATAGAAAGGGTTCAGCAAGCACCATTTAGTAACCGCACAGTTACACCCCATATACCTTACAACCCCAGGCTACAACAAAGGGTTAATACCACCAGACCCTACACCATTACCGCAACACCCAAGACCACCACAATATCTGCAAGGAAAATTGGCACAGAGGGACCTTCACCCACCAAAAAAAAAAGTATCTATTTTTTGAAAAATATAATAATCTATCTCTTATCTATCTATTTATTTAGCACATGACATTAACAGTGACCCTTATGTTACACAGAAAGCTTTTGACAGAAGCATTATTTGGCCTACACTCCTTACTGCATGTAACTTCACTGCTCTCCTAGATTTCTATGTATTTAGCTATCTCATATCTATCTCTCATATCTATCTCTCACATCTATCTATCTATCTATCTATCTATCTATCTAACCAAAGAATAAGTTGGCCAGCACTATTAATTCCAAACAATTGTAAAGACCTGGCTTGAAGGTGCAGGCTGCTGGGCTAAATATACAGCAACAATAGAATAAAGCAGCACACTGCTAGCACAAAGATATAGATGAAACATGAGTATATAGATAGAACATGAAAAGCTAAACAGCTGTAATGCAATAAATGAAGATATGAAACTATGAAATTATGAGGTACTTAGCTTGCAAATTTGCACCTGCAAGCCAGGTTTTTACAATAGTTTGGAATTAATAGTGCTGGCCAACTTATTCTTTGGTTGTATTACACATACGGGGGAGTGGCTACCTCCATGTTGGCTCTTGCACCCCACCCACCTCTATTAGGTGTATATAAGGTGCCTTGGATGTTTCAGACCTTGCATGCCTGCTGTACTGTTCACACAGAGGCATATTCACAGTGTAGGGTCCATCCCAGAATAAGGTCACCTTACCGTGGTGGGACGGTCCACGCTATTTGGCGCCAAATTTGCAAGCTAAGTACCTCATAATTTCATAGTTTCATATCTTCATTTATTGCATTACAGCTGTATAGCTTTTCATGTTCTATCTATATACTCATGTTTTATCTATATACTCATGTTTCATCTATATCTTTGTGCTAGCAGTGTGCTGCTGTATTCTCCTGTTGCTGTATCTATCTATCTATCTAAAATCACAAGGTAGGCAGCACAACCTCATTTGTCCACATATAGTAGGTAGGGGTGCAAGCAAAAAATGAGATCCCAGTCGCAGACCTCATCCATCGATACAATGCTTAGAGAATAGCAGCACTCCCAAACAGCATATGGTGAAAAGAACAGAGCTTTATTGGCCCATGTTAGTGCAAGGTTTCGATGGTATCACACCATCTTTATCAAGCATGATAAAGATGGTGTGATACCATCGAAACGTTGCACTAACATGGGCCAGAAAGCTCTGTTCTTTTCACCATATGCTGTTTGGGAGTTCTGCTATTCTCTAAGCATTGTATCTATCTATCTATCTATCTGATATCTATTTATCTATTCAATCTCAAGCAGTGTTCACAGGAGAGCTACATTTCAGCAGCCTCAGGCTATGTTCACATGCCAGAATTTCCGCAGAATTTCCGTTTGATTTGAATAGGATTCTGCAGCACCGTGCACACGGCGGAATTTCAGTGCCAAATGTTTCTGGTGCAGATATTCTGATGCCGGTGTCCACAGGGAGAATAGACCTGTCCATTTTTTCTGTGGACTCTGTACAGAATGTATAGCCGTCTACGAGACACCACAGTCTACAGAATGTCTGCGTGGAGATTTTCCGTGTGGACATTCTGACGTCAGCCTCACACTGCCTTTCTTAGGGATAGACTAGTGATATGTGTTCAGCTTCAAATATACCTTAGCACATACAGAGTTAATCAATTTATAAGGATTTGTCAATAGCCATTATGGAAGATGGTTGGACCCCTGCTTAAAAATTCAGAGGTTATTACCAAGGTTCATCTAGGGTTTTATATAAGGACAATTGTCATCTGCAGTCACAACCATCCACCTGTTATTTACTTCACTACTGATGATACTATTGGCATTTCCCTCAACCCACCACTAGATGGCACTCTCTAGCTTTCAGCTTTCTCTTTTGTTAACTGTTGGATGTTTATTTTACCAGGTATTTCTAAATCCGCCTTATGTTTTTGGGTGTTTAGCCTGATTTTTATGTAAAAGTACAGTATATCTTTGCCATCTGCACAATGTTTTGTCTGATTTAGACAGAAGCCTAAGCTAAATACAGCTCCAATGTGTTGACATCTGCCTGTATAATGGAGAATGCCATGCTAATGTCATTTCTGCACTAACCTAGTTCCCCAAGGTGTTTTTCTTTCTCATAAACAGCACTCACAACAAGGATGGCACTCTTTATGTTCCAGGTCTTGAAATGTTGGGTTTGAATGCACATTCAAATAATATGTATATAGTGGATACAGGAAAAAATGGATGTCCAGCGCAGACTTATTAATAAAAGTCCAACTTCAGGACATTGCTGTAAAAGTAACATGTTAAAGGTGTCTTACAAATGGACAAGACTAAGGGTGTCCATTTGTAAGTCACCTGAAACGCATTACTTTTACTGCCATGTCCTGAAGTTGGACTTTTATTAATAAAGTATGTCGGTTTTGCATTCTACTCTGCGTGGACATCCATTTGTGGTGTCAGGGGAGGCAATGATGTTACAGGGTCTGGTGGTATTAACCTTGGATTTGTCGTGATGCCAGGATGCGGTTGTTTTGTATGGAAGGCCCTGCCGACAACCGGCCCAAAAACGTCAGGATAATAAACGGAATGTCCACAGCAGGATTTATGAGATAACTGGAACTTTTACTTAACTTCTTGTGCAAACAGTCTTTACAAACATACAGTTTCTCTTAGGTAACCGGGATGCAGGTTCCTCACAGGCTTTGCTGGGACTAATAGTCACGAGCTTTAAGCAGTCCACTGTGCTACTAATTATAGGATTTGAGTTGAATAGTAGTCACTAGAAATTTGTAGATAGAGCTTGGTAACTCACGGTTTTAGTGGCTGCTGGTTCTTTAGGCTTTGGCCTAGGTAAGATGAATTGAGATATGGTGATTGTGCTTGCTTTGTGGTCAGGAACTAAGAGAGTGAATTTAGAGACTACAGCCCCTTATATACTAGGGGGCTGGACTATTCCCATTGGTTTCAAAGCCTGTAGGTCCTGAACCCAGAGATCTCTGGGTACATCACATGACATTACCACATGACCAGACCCCTGTGGAATGGACGGACTCTAACTGAGGGGACTTAAGACAGGGACAGGACATTTTTTCCTGTATCCGTTGGGTGGGTACTGTCCCACACCGTCCAAGACGCAGCGGGATTTTCGGGTGAGCTGGACTGCTTTCATATATCTTATTGTGTATAGTGGATGTATCTTTAGCTGCTGGATGCAATTCTTGACCTTGGTAAGGGGACCTAGGTCTATAAAACTTATTTGAGTAGAGGAACAGAATTAGGTCATGGCTACCTGATGACATTGGTTGTATAACATCAAGTCTCATACAAGTCAAACAACGAAAAAATTTTTGCAATTTGTCTGCTATCTGCACAGATATTTAAAGTGAATCTGACAGCTATTTCACCCGCAATCAACCTAATATACAGTGTTATAGTGTGGATAAATAGCTGTAAAAAGAAGGATAATGTGGTGGACCACTGGGTGTAATGGTGGGACCACAGGTGTAGCGGTGTGAGTGGTGGGATCAGATGGTATTAACCCCGGGGGCTGGATGGTATTAACCTCTAGTGTTCGTGACGCCAGTGTGGTTTTCCGGTTCCGGAACACCACACACCCGGATTCTCTGCTATCCCAGTTGCTAGTAGTGAAATGAAAATCCACAACCAGTTATGGTCAAACAGAGGCTTTACTGAGTATAAGACAGATGGAATTATCTTCACAGCTAAGGCCAGAATCCCAGAGAGGTGGCCAGGACCCAGAAGGACCTCGCAGCTGGCTGGACCAATATACTTGTAATTAACTTGACTTGAGATTGGACTTGACTTGACTATATGCAGGACCTGACTAGTTTTAGCGACAGTACACGTAGACTTGAGGCTTACTGGAATGACTAACTTTTGGGATCTTCCAGATGCTGATCACTTGCAATGAGATCTCTGGTGGTTGCTATCTCAGTAAAGACTGATGGTACAAGAGAGTGAATTGTAATGGCCGCCCCTTTATATAGTGGGGGGCTGGACGAAAGCCCATTGGTCAAGCTGCGGGTCATAGGTTAAGCTGGTGCTCTCTGGGAGAACATGTGACAACAAATCATGTGACTGCATAGCATAACATGTGACAGACTTGCACAGGTCCTTGAGACCTCCAACAGGTCCTCTGCACTACCTATACATAAGGATACTGTCTAGGCATTAAAGTGATATACACAACATTATGGAACAACAAGGGGAGACCTTGTAGGGGAGCCCCCAGGTCACTGAGGATCTCAACCTGACAGGGCCTAAGGGTAGTACAGGACCATGTCCTGTACTGGGATATCACAGTAACTTACATTATTAAGTAAGATATCTCCAGAGTTATGCCCATTACAATCTCTTTGCCATTGTGCTCCTGCGTGCAATGGAGGAGGCCTAGCTCCCCTGCCTCATCAATATTCACTCCCCGGCCCGCCCTTTCCGTAATGTGAGATTTGCCAGTTGTAGCGAAAAGCTAAGTGCTCATTCCTCCGTAGGCTTTCATGTTACAAAAGGAGGTGGGCCGGGGAGTAATTATTGATGATGCAGGGGAGCTAGGCCGCCTCCACTGTACGCAGGAGCACAATGGCAAAGAGATTGTAATGGGCATAACTCTGGAGATATCTTACTAGTGTTGAGCGGCATAGGCCATATTTGAATTCGGGATATTTCGCAAATATATGGACAAATATTCGTCATATATTCGCTAAATTCGGATATTCGTAATATTCGCGTTTTTTGTCGCATATGCGAAAATTATCATATGCGAAAATTTGCATATAAAAAATGTGCATAAGCGAAAATTCGCATATGCGAAAATTAGCATATGTAAATTTTCTCACATGCGAAAATTCGCACGCCAGTCTCACACAGTAGTATTAGAGCCTTCTTACACCACACAAGCTGGAAGCAGAGAGGGATGATCACTGTGATGTGTACTGTGAAAAAAAAAAACGAATATTCATAATTACGAATATATAGTGCTATATTCGGAAATATTCGAGAATATGCGATATTCGCGAATAAAATTCGCATTGCGAATATTCGCGAGCAACACTATATCTTACCTAGTAATGTGAGTTACCTTTGTTTTTACAGCTATTCACTCGCACTATAACACAGTATATTGGGTTAAGTGTGGATGAAATAACTGTCAGATTCACTTTAAGGGGAAGAATTTGGCCAAAATTCTATTGATTTAGCATTTGCAATCTCCATTGATTTAGCATTTGCAATCCTCTCTAACACAGAAGAAAAAGCATTTTTTTGTGACTAATGCATCATAATTGCAGCTAAATTCACAATGTTGACTTGGCGATGGCTCAATACAACATTGCATTATGACACATGTTCTAAAATGTATAGCCTCTCTGCCTCAGACTGCAAATTGGCCTAATGTTAAAGTTGTTTTTAACAGGTGATTTTTAAGGTGTTTTTTTTACAGAAGCAACACTATTTTTGGCCATTATTTAACTTGGTATATGGATCTATTTTAGCAGGTTTATGCTCTACAGGCTTCATCTCTAATTTGCAGTTCTCCCAGAGCTGGTGGGTGGCGCCTCTCCTTCCCCTTCCATAGATTTGTATTGCTTGTCTTTTAGACACAGGACAAAGCTGAGATGATTTTCAGGGAAGAGTTGAGCAGCAGAAAAGTAAATGGGGCATGGATGAAGAAGGAAAATGTTTGATGATAGGAGAAAGAAGCCTTTTTATCAAATAGGATATATTACAAAGTTTCCTGTATTCACTTGTACTATTGATCTGTGAAAAGTTTATTCAAACGGCAGTGTCTATTTAAATATCAGCTCATTAATAATATCTAGTATAGTTGGAAGCATTGTTTGCTTTTTGGCTTTGTTCAGTTAGGCTGGGTCCACACTTCAGAATTTCTGGCCGGACAAAATCCAGCCAGAGATACTTCCAGCCAGCGCTGACTGAATCTCCGGCTACTGCGGCGTCGGGGCTATGAACCATCTGTGTGCGGGGTATATAAATCAGTTGGTGACACCAGGGCACCTTTAACCTACATGGTCCGAGGTTGAGATAGCTTCTGTACCCAGCGTTCGCTTAGAGCATCGGGTTCAGCGCCAGAGGCTTGTGATGTCACGGCCGCGCCCCCTTAATGCAAGTCTATAGGAGGGTGCATGATGGCCGTCACTCCCCCTCCCATAGACTTGCATTGAGGGGGCGTGGTCATGACGACACTAGAGGGGCGTGACGTCACGAGCGTGGCCCACCGTGACGTCATTAACCTCTGCCCCGCATCACCAGTCATCCGGCATGGTGCGAAGTTCGCTCCGTGCACCGGATATCTGGGGTGCTGAAGCAGAGATCGCAGGGGTCCCCAGCGGCGGGACCCCCGCGATCAGACATCTTATTCCCTATCCTTTGGATAGGTGATAAGATGTTTAGGGGTACAGTACCCCTTTAAGCTCTATTAGCGTGCTGCTCGTACGCCCCAGTATACATCAGATTCCCTTTCGGACAGGTTGCTGATGTATACGTTGAATGTACATAACCAAAGAGATGTGAACTTATGCTCCACTGTTTCACTGACATCTGCAGTAATGTAAAATCCACCTCCTGTCTCATCAAGGCTTCTCTGTCCCTCCTCTGGACATTATTCTGTAATTCTGCTTGTTCGGATTAGCTGCTATGTACAAGCGCAAGCCCACCACATAGAAAATGAATGCATGGAGTACTGATTCCATTTACAGCAATGATAGCGTGAATATAAACCAATAGTCAAGATCAGGTGTCTGGGTATATGCTGAGTGTTGTACTTTCGCAACAGCTGGATACACCCTGATTGGGAAACACTGATATATGGGGAAAGGAAGCAGTGCATGAAGTCGATAGGCCGTCTGTGTAACGCACTGACCTGTCGGGTCCTCCTGAGTCTGGCTAATACACGAGAAACTCACCTCTATTAAAGGGGTACTCCGGCGCTAAGACATCTTATCCCCTATCCAAAGGATAGGGGATAAGATGCCTGACCACGGGGGTCCCGCCGCTAGGGGGTCCCGATCTTCTACGCCGCACCCCGTTAGAATCAGCCCCCGGAGCGTGCTCGCTCCGGGTCTGACTGCTAGCGATCACAGGGACGGAGCATAGTGACATCACGGCTCCGCCCCCTCAATGCAAGCCTATGGAGGGGGCGTGACAGATGTCACGCCCCCTCCATAGGCTTACATTGAGGGAGCGGAGCGTGACGTCACACGGGGGCGGAGCCGTGACGTCACTATGCTCTGTCCCTATGATCACTAGTAATCAGACCCGGAGCGAGCACGCTCCGGGGGCTGATTCTAACGGGGTGCGGCATGGAAGATCACGGGACCCCTGCGGTCAGGCATCTTATCCCTATCCTTTGGATAGGGGATAAGATGTCTTAGCGCCGGAGTACCCCTTTAACTTAGAATCCCCCTAAGAGAATATTGAAAAATTGATGTTCTGAACCAGAGAACCCCTTTAATTATGTATTATCTTCTGTTGATTATTTAAAGGAGAAGTGCTATGAAATACATATGCTCCGCAAGGTGGACGTTTAAATCCATTTACAAGTAACACAGAGGTTAATAACTCCTGGCGGAGCTGTGTGCCAGAAAGGCAAGTAATATTGGATAAGGAGAGAGAAATGGACAGAAATCAGCAATAATAATGTCTCAATAAACACTTCTCCGTCCCTCTCTGATCACCTATCATTGTGATATTTGAACAGAGGCAGACAAGCCGTAGAAGTAAGAAAAGATCCTTTCATGCTGTAAACGCGTGGCTTTTAGAATAATTGAGCGAAATGCCATATCTTAACTTAAAAGATGGCTGCAAAATGTCACACGTACAATAACTGACATTTCAGCATAAAGAGGTAAAAAAAAGAAAAGACACTTAGGGCGTCACATAAAAAGGAATCATTAGGGGCCGTGGGCTGATGGCACCGAACAAAGACTGCGGCCGGAGAAACATTACGGCCCCGTGCTCTTCAATTCACATTATACATTAGGGGAATAAAACGAAACAGCTGTAGACTGTCCCTGATGTAAAGCGTAATACGGCGGCTGGAGAAAGGACTTTTACTGGCGCATTGTAATTAAAGGAAGTCTCAGAGTCATTCACATCGTTTTATATTCCTATTAAAGCTGAACTTTCAATGTATTTCTAGTTATTAGTTTCTAGTCTTTCCCAGGCTGTGTCTTACATTGAATGAATGGAAACCTAAGAGAAGTGTGTATTGTTCGCTTCCAGGGTGCATGTGGGCTGTTATGTGGATATTGCACAACTTTCTATTGTACAATAATTAACTGGGAAAAAAAAAATTAATAACAAGAAGCTAAACTGCAAAACATTTTATAATATGCAATATAAATATGTATTTAAAAGGAACATACTATATGTGCAGTGTATGGAATATTGTACGGTTTTACATGCTACATATATACTAATAACAAGAGCCAACCTCTAGGGGGCATTGCAGTAGCATGCAAGCTATTAGGCCATGTTCACATGGCAGAAAATTTTTAGGATGTCCGCCCAGAAAGCACGGAATATGCCAGTTCTAGGACCGCTCAAAAATGCACCATTTCCATATACTTTTCCAGGAGGATTATGCCGGTGGAGGCTGGAATCAGGATTTCCACCATTAAACAATTCTGCCATATGCTTAGTGAAAACAATGGGATTCTGCTGCAACGAAATTTCAGAGCAGATTTTTTCCAACATATTTGTGGTGTCGGGGTGTGAGGTGCAGGGTAGATGCGGGGCAGATGTTATGGCCCAAGGGGCAGATGGTATTAACCCCTTCTTGTCATAACGCCAGGGTGTGGTTTAGCCTTAACCACCCGAATGTAATACCGCTGATCCTGGGTTAGGCAGGGGCAATGAAGACACCAACGCCATACTAAGGATAACGGCAGCTTTACTGAGGCAAGACAGGTGATATAGTCTTTGCAGTACAGCCAAATATCCCAGGGAGGTGACCAGTGACACAGGGGGAGCTCGGAGGCTTGCTGGGACTGGCAGTAGATAGACTGACTTTAGTGCAGCCCAAGGTGACTACAGATGGACTTGACTTGACAGAGATGGTGACTGACAATAAGATGACTTGACTTACTGATGACCGACTTGTGGCCTCTGAAAAATGAAAGAAGCGATCTGATTAGTTGCTATGAGCAACTGGTCAACTTTTCCTCTGGACAGGTTTTGATAAATCTCCCACTAAATGTGTGACCACGTGTCCTATGTATAGTCCTGTTTATGTAAACATTTTAATATATTAAACAAAAACTGCTTAAAATGTCTTATGATCTTTGTAATATTGATATATCTGTTTAAAGGGGTTCTCCGGTGCTTAGACATCTTATCCCTTATCCAAAGGATAGGGGATAAGATGCCTGATCGCGGGAGTCCCGCAGCCTGCGACGCCCGTGATCATGCACGCAGCACCCCGTTTGTAATCAGTCCCCGGAGCGTGTTCGCTCCGGGTCTGATTACGGGCGACTAGAGGGCCGGCGGCGTGTGACGTAACGCCAACCACCCCCCCCCCCCCCCCCGTGTGACGTCACGCTCCGCCCCTTAATGCAAGCCTGCGGGAGGGGGCGTGATAGCCCCTCCCGTAGGCTTGCATTGAGGGGCGGAGTGTGACGTCACACGGGGGTGGAGGCATTATCACGCCCCCTCCCATAGGCTTGCAATGAGGGGCGGAGTGTGACGTCACACGCCGCCGGCCCTGTAGTCGCCCGTAATCAGACCCGTAGAGAACACGCTCCGGGGACTGATTACAAACTGGGTGCCGCGTGCATGATCACGGGTGTCCCCAGCTGTGGGACTCCCGCGATCAGGCATCTTATCCCCTTTCCTTTGGATAGGGGATAAGATGTGTAAGCACCGGAGAACCCCTTTAAACATATCCTATCTGTTTGTAATGTCAGGCCATGTTCACACTACAAAATGTCCACAGCGAAAATCTCTGTGCGGACAGCCGTCTCCTTGACGGCTAAGCATTCCATGCGGTGTCTTCAGAAAGAATGAATGTGTTCATTCTTTCTGCGGATACAGAATACGGAATTTCCATACTGGAAACATGCTGTGTGCACAGCGCAGCAGAATCCTGTTGAACTTAGGGAGACTCTGCTACAGCGGAATGCCCGTGATGAATTCCACATTGGAAATTCTGTTGTGTGAACATGGCCTATTTCCTTAACCTCTTAAGCAGGGACGTGCACACATTGACAAGAAAGGGAGCTTGAGCTCCTGCCCTTTTGACACTGGGCATCATTATGTGGGAATTTAAATAAATAAATATGAGATGTGCCCTTTTTTCATTTCAGGCCCTGCCCCCCAAAATGTCTGTGCACGTCCCTGCTCTTGAGGACCCATGACGTACCGGTACGTCATGAGTCCGCTCCCGTTCTATATAATGCAGGTCGGGCACTGATCGCAGTGCCGCGCGCTATTAACCCTTTAGACGCTGTGTTCAAAGTTGAACGCCGCGTCTAAAGTGAAAGTAAAACAATGCCAGTTAGCTCAGGGAGCTTACATGACAGCCGGAGGGTCCCTACCTGCCTCAATGCTGTCCGATCGCCGAATGACTGCTTAGTGCCTGAGATCCAGGCACAAGCAGTCAAGCGGCAGAATCATCGATCAGTGGTTTCTTATGAAAAACCACTGATCAATGTAAAAGAAAAAAAAACTGTGTAGATAAAAATAAACATATGTGGTATCGCCACATGCGGAAATGTCTTAACTATAAAAATATATAGTTAATTAAACCGCACGGTCCCAAAAAGTCCAAAATAGTGCATTTTTGGTCAATTTTAATATCATGAAAAAATGAATAAAAAGTGATCAATAAGTCCTATCAATTCAATGGTACCACTAAAAACTTCAGTGCAAAAAGTGAGCCCTCATACTGCCCCATACGCGGAAAAATAAAAAAGTTATAGTGGTCAGAAGATGACAATTTTAAACGTATACATTTTCCTGCATGTAGTTATGATTTTTTCCAGAAGTACGACAAAATCAAACCTACATAAATAGGGTATCATTTTATTTGTATGGACCTACAGAATAAAGAGAAGGTGTCATTTTTACCAAAAAACGTACTGTGTAGAAATGGAAGCCCCCAAAATTTACAAAATGGCAGTTTTTTTTTTTCAATTTTGTTCCCGTTTCGCTGTAGATTTTTGGGTAAAATGACTGATGTAATTACAAAGTAGAATTGGTGGTGCAAAAAATAAGAGATCATATGGATTTTTAGGTGCAAAATTGAAAGAGTTATGATTTTTTAAAGGTAAGGAGGAAAAAACAAAAATGCAAAAACTGAAAAACCCCGGGTCCTTAAGGGGTTAAGCCACACCTTATTTTCTGTCTGCCAACACAAAATACTCTAAGGCTAGGTTCACACTGTGGAATTTCTGGGCAGAATTTCTGACGGAGATCGAGCCAGCGGCACTAGAACTGCATGGACTACATTGCCGTCCCCAAAGATGGCAATGCATTTCTGAGCAGATCTCCCAAAAGATCCACCCAGAAATGCATTGTTAGCGCCTCCGGCTCGATCACCGGCAGAAATTCTGCCCAGAAATTTTGCAGTGTGAGCCCAGCCTTATAGTGCCCCTCCTGAGACTAGACTCTGGATCCGCTCCTGCAGGCACCAACACTTTATCCCCAAGTGGCGCAAGCTGCTGCGGTACAGATAGTAGTAACAGTGAGCCCCACCCTCACTGATTCCAAGCCACCTCAGGTGTCTTGGAACACCCAAGTCAGTTCCTTGGAGGGGGCACAGTCACGTGGTCCCAGCTACATGTCTCAGCCCCCTAGAAAGCACCTTGATAGGCGAGGCTGGGATAGAAAGTTTCCAGGATGACCTCACCTGTTCTACTATTGTTTTCCTACTATTCAGTTGTGATACTAACATTGTTCTGTGGAGTACCACTATTGTTTTGCAGGGTTCACTGTAATGGTTCAGTGATGTGCTTGGCTGACTAGACAAGAACTACCTGTAACCAAAATGCGAAAGCTTATGTGCCGCTTAAGCCGTGATCCTTTACTACAGACTCTTGAGTTGCAGAACTGTAGAGCGGTACTATAATTTACCTAAAAAGATAAATATATTGTTTATTGTTGTTGCTAGCGATGAGCGAATCGATGCTGACGAACCCTAATTCGTTACGAATTTCATGAGATATTCGATTTGCATGTATGGTAAACAAATCAATATAACTGCTAGTTCACTCTTGCTGGGAGAAGTAGCACTCACCGATGGGCACCTTGAGCACAGGCATCAGGGTAAAGAGCCTCAGGTAGCCCGATCCACACTAACCTCCAGTAAAGCAGTTGTAAATTCGAGAGATCTTTACCTCAGGTGGAGTAGAGGATAACTACGCCCTGGCATCACGAATACCAAGGGTTAATAACATCTGCCCTAAGGGTAACAACATCTGCCCTTTATCACACCCTCAATACATGTATATATATATATATATATATATATATATATATATATATTCATTTTGATTTCTTCATTTTGATTATTTGATATATTCACTTTGATGATGTTTTGATTCTGATTCTGCAATACCGCTGTAGTCAATCCCTAAGCGAGAAATTAACCTGAACAGTCTTCATTATGGGCCAGCATGGTTTGTTATATAAAAATGTCTCCTAGCAGTCTTACAAAACAAATCAGCTCATATGGAAGAATTGTACAACTATTATACTAGTTTCCAATTACTAACACCAAAAAAGAGAAAAACCAACCTACTATAACAAGCAAGTGGGAGTGCACCAACTAAATAGGAACGCCGAAAATGTGTACCAAACAGTGCACACAAAAACATGAAATCATTGTAAATCCATATACTTTATTAAATACAAAAAGTTAAAAATATACATAGAAAGGTGCAGAATACATAAAAAGGGCACTGAATCACCATGGAAGGGTAGGTATAAGTCATAAAGCAAAAAAATAACATAAATAAATGGCAATACGGGTTATGTATGCAAGGAAACCTCGGTATAAGACTATGACAAACATAAGTCAATTGGAAAAAAACAGGGCCCAATGCCTAATCAAGAATGCCAGACCATACCTACCAACCCCAACGATCGTTTCGCTTCTAAAGTGCTTCCTCAGGGGGTGTCTTCCTGAGGAAGCACTTTAGAAGCGAATTCTTGATTAGGCATTGGGCCCTGTTTTTTTTCCAATTGACTTATGTTTGTCATAGTCTTATACCGAGGTTTCCTTGCATTCATAACCCGTATTGCCATTTATTTATGTTATTTTTTTGCTTTATGACTTATACCTACCCTTCCATAGTGATTCAGTGCCCTTTTTATGTATTCTGCACCTTTCTATGTATATTTTTAACTTTTTGTATTTAATAAAGTATATGGATTTACAATGATTTCATGTTTTTGTGTGCACTGTTTGGTACACATTTTCGGCGTTCCTAGTTTCCAATTACTGTAACATTCGAGTTAGTTTCCATACAAGAATCAGCAGTGGGGAGGGAAGTTTAACAATCCACATAGACATGTAACACATCACACCCAACTTTTTCAAAGGCCATGCTTGATAAGTTGGCGCCAGTAGATCCGACTCTTTTCAACCTGGAATAGAGAGAAAAAGCTTTTTCGTGTTTCTTTTCAAACATCTAAAGATGTACTGTGAGGAGCAAAGTAAGAGCAACAACATCATCACGCAATGTTTCTGCCTTTAGTGCATGAGCTTTAATGTGAGATATCATGGCGCACAATGCCTAGATGTGAAGAGGCTTTAGATGTATTTGCTATTCCATTGACAGTAAATAAAAAAGATGAATTGTATATATATAGTCTACCCATTTGAAAAGAAAACTTGCCTGTGCACCTCAGTAAATATGTTCAGTTATTCTTTTGTAAGACTTGAAAAGTAGCTGACTGAGGGAAACCATTGTCAGAGATATTAGCTCTCCGAGGATATTGCCAGCCAGTGAGTCCTACAATCTATTTTCTCCTCACTCATTTCTTAGTTTTTTAGATCAATTCAGATTTGCCAACTCTATGATCTTTGAACTTTTGCCAGGACAATTTCATTCAGTTCACTAGGTTTGGCAGATGAATTCACTGTTTTCACCAAACTAAAAGCTTGGCACTAACAAACTGGGTACTAAAATTGGTGGATTTAGCTAGTAGCCCAATCTTGATGGGTTATGGAGCAAATGTTGAGCTATCGGTGTATACCTACTGCAGATGGTTGAGGTTTATGCCTCATGACTGGATGTCAACATGGAGCAGTTACAGGAAAGCTCACAAAGGGCTGATCAATGAGCACAGTTTATGAAGGGAAAGGCCAATGGCTACTCATTTAATAAGAATAGAATCTGGGAAGATGGAAAAGAATGAAAGTGGGAAGGAGGGCAATATGTATTAAAGGGGTTCTCCAGTGCTTAGACATCTTATTCCCTATCCAAAGGATAGGGGATAATATGCCTGATCGTGGGAGTCCCGCCGCTGGGGACCCCCGTGATCTTGCATGTGGCACCCCGTTTGTAATCAGTCCCCGGAGCGTGTTCGCTCCGGGTCTGATTACTGTCGATCACAGGGTGGACGGGGTGCCGCGTGCAAGATCACGGGGGTTCCCAGTGGCGGGACTCCTGCGATCAGGCATCTTATCCCCTATCCTTTGGATAGGGGATAGGATGTCTAAGCACCGGAGAACCCCTTTAAAGGAGTAGCCCGACGCACACTTTTTTCATTTTATCCCGTAGGGCTGCAGAATAAAAGAAAACACACTTTCTCTTACCTGCCAATGAGCCCCCGGAGCTCCGGTACACTCCGGTACAGGTGTTCGGTCCCCGGGCTGTATTCTTCTTACTTCCTGTTAGCCCGGCACGTCACACCGAGCTTCAGCCTATCACCGGCTGCAGCAATGTCCCACCTCGGCTGGTGATAGGCTGAAGCTCCGTGTGACGTGCCGGGCTAACAGGAAGTAAGAAGAATACAGCCCAGGGACCGAACAACTGTACCGGAGTGTACCGGAGCACCGGGGGCTCCTTGGCAGGTAAGAGAAAGTGTGTTTTCTTTTATTTTGCAGCCCGGACTACTCCTTTAAAGGGGTAGTTTCACATGGATACACAGGAGAGTGGATAAGCGTATGATCACTGCAAACTTAACTCCTTGGGCCCGGGAGCGTAACAATACGCCCCCAGACCACTCCCTTTCTATAACGGCCGGGACCTGTGGCTAATCAGTGATGCGCGCTATTAACCCTTTAGATGCGGCGTTCAAAGTTGAACGATGCGTCTAAAGTGAAAGTAAACCATTGCCGGTTAGCTCAGGGGGCTGTTCGGGATCGCCGCAATGAAATTGCGGCATCCCGAACAGCTTACAGGACAGCCGAAGGGTCCCTACCTGCCTCCTCACTGTCCAGGCATGAGCAGTCAAGCGGCAGAATCATTGATCAATGGTTTCCTATGGGAAACCATTGAACAATGTAAAAGATCAGTGTGTGCAGTGTTATAGGTCCCTATGGGAGCTATAACATTGCAACAACAAAAAAGTGGGAAAAAAGTGAATAAAGATCATTTAACCCCCTCCCTAATAAAAGTTTGAATCACCCCCTTTTCCCTTTTTAAAAATAAACATATGGGGTATCACCATGTGAGGAAATGTCCGAATTATAAAAATATATCATTAATGAAACCACACGGTCAATGGCGTACGCGCAAAAAAAATCCAAAGTCCAAAATACTGTATTTTTGGTAATTTTTTATATCATGAAAAAATTTATAAAAAATGATCAAAAAGTCAGATCAATACATAAATGGTACCGCTTGACTGCTCATACCGCCCCATACACAGAAATGGGGTCAGAAGATGACAATTTTAAACGTATACATTTTCCTGGATGTAGTTATGATTTTTTTCTAGAAGAATGACAAAATCAAAGCTATATAAGTAGGGTATCATTTCAGTCGTATGGACCTACAGAATAAAGATATGGTGTCATTTTTACTGAATGTAATGTACTGCATAGACACGAAAGCCCCGAAAAGTTAAATTTTTTTCTTCAATTTTGTCGCACAATTGTTTTTTTTTTCCGTTTTGCCGTAGATTTTTGGGTAAAATGACTGGTCATTACAAAGTAGAATTGGTGGTGCAAAAAATTAGCCATCATTTGGTAAGGAGGAAAAAACAAAAGTGCAAAAACTGGAAAACCATCCATCCACAAGGGGTTAAAGGGGTACTCTGCTGCAAGATATTTTATCCCATATCCAAAGGATAGGGGAAAAGGTGTCTGATCTCGGGGGTGCCACTGCTGGGGCCCCCTCCCATAGACGTGAATGCCCCCTCCCATAGACATGAATGGAGGGGGTGTGACGTGATGCCCCCTCCCATAGAAATGAATTGAGGGGATGTGGCGTGACATCACGAGGGGTGTGGCCGTGACATCACTATCATGGGCTCCGAGCGTCCGGCTCCGAGCGTTCTGAACTAAATGTTCCAATCAGGACCTGCAAGGGTTAACTTAGGATACTAGCTATAGCATAGGGCCAGAACCAGAAAATTTACTTTGTAAGTTATCATCACTTTTTAATAACTTGCGGCACTTTTGAATTATTACTCTTATTAATTTTACAGATTGGAAAATAAAAACTTTCAATCACGGAAGCTGGTTGCTCAGCGGACCTTGGAATAACTGTAGATGCCTACTGAAAGCTACACTGGAGAGAAGTATTAGGTAGAAACCCAGTGTTCCCTCTCCTGATTTTATAATATTAACCCCTTAAGGACCCGGGGTTTTTCCGTTTTTGCATTTTAGTTTTTTCCTCCTTACCTCCTTATAAAAAATCATAATTCTTTCAATTTTGCACCTAAAAATCCATATGTTGGCTTATTTTTTGCTCCGCCAATTCTACTTTGTAAAGACGTCAGTAATTTTACCCAAAATTTTTTACGGCAAAACAGAAAAAAAAATCATTGTGAGACAAAATTGAAAAAGAAAATGCTTTCTTGTAACTTTTGGGGGCTACCGTTTCTGCACAGTACATTTTTCGGTAAAAATGACACCTTCTCTTTATTCTGTAGGTCCATACAATTAAAATTATACCCTACTTATACAGGTTTTATTTTGTAGTACTTCTGAAAAAAATCACAACTACATGCAGGAAAATGTATACGTTTAAAATTGTCATCTTCTGACCACTATAACTTTTTTACTTTTCTGCGTATAGGGCAGTATGTCAGCTATTTTTTTTGCGCTGTGATCTGAAGTTTTTAGCGGTACCATTTTTGTATTGATGGGGCTCGTTGATCGCTTTTTATTCACTTTTCATGATATAAAAAGTGACCAAAATACATTATTTTGGACTTTGGAATTTTTTTGACCATGCAGTTTAATTAATTATATATTTTTATAATTCGGTCATTTCCACACGCGGTGATACCACATATGTTTATTTTTATTTACACAGTTTTGTTTTTTTTAAATGGGAAAAGGGGAGTGATTCAAAATGTTATTAGGGGAGGGGTTAAATGATCTTTATTCACTTTTTTTTGCAGTGTTATTGCTCCCATAAGGGGCTATAACACTGCACATACTGATCTTTTACATTGTTCAATGGTTTCTCATAGGAAACCATTGATCAATGACTCTGCCGCTTGACTGCTCATTCCTGGATCTCAGGCACTGAGCAGTCATTCAGGGATCAGACATCGAGGAGGCAGGTAGGGACCCTCCGGCTGTCCTGTAAGCTGTTCGGGATGCCGCGATTTTGCTGCGACGATCCCGAACAGCCCCCTGAAATAACCAGCAGTGCTTTACTTTCAGTTTAGACACGGCGTTCAACTTTGAACGCGGTGTCTAAAGGGTTAATAGCTATTAGCCACGGGTCCCGGCCATTGTTAGAGGCCGGGCCCAACCCGCTATGACGCTGTGGTCCCGCGTTATAGAACGGGAGAGAACTCAGGGCGTACAGGTATGCCCTGGGTCCTTAACAGATTAATGCTGTACAATCTTGTATAATATCACTTTGATCATGGTGACTGACAGAGAAAGGATTGTAGCAAACCAAATATGGATGCAGTAGAGATAAAGCAACTGCCTCCCTCCTCAGCCAAAGAACAAATATTTTGAGTTTGGTTAGAACCCTCTTTAACCAAACCATCTCATTAACAAAAATACAGTAATAAAAGATAATTCTCTCTTTATTGCTTCTTTATGATAGCTGAGCAATAATCCAGTGTTTGAAAAATGAGTTACAACTCATCGATAGGCCCCGGGCAGTATTGATTTATGAACTGAAGACAAAGATTTCAATCTGTTGTTTACAGCAGTAATAATTAATTTTAATCACAGACATTTTATATTGTTTATATCTTTGTCATGATTAATGCTTATCATAAATGAGATTTATTCAGTCGTTATATTATATAAACTTGTAATCTGACAGAAAATACTATTTAAATATTCACTGTAGACAAGGTTTTAGACTTGTTTTTGGTTAACATTTGGCATGTGACCTACCTGTTCATGTTGGTGAATGGAATCGTATGGATTTTGTGACACTTTATGCTTAAAGAGTACCTGTCATCAAACCATATTTTTTAAACTAACTTCGATTATATTATTTAACTAATTCTAACACCCCTTCTGCCTTTAAAAAAATAATTCTGAGCTTTAAAAAGTTCTGTATCATACCTTTTCCGGCAGGAGAATGTAGGCGTTCCCCAGGATGCCCAACGTCACTGAAGCCTGCGAGAGCTGTTCCTTGTCATGCCCCCCACGCACTTCCTGAGTTTGGTCTCCTGCCAGGCTGGGAGGAGACCAAACTAACAGTTCGACTTGTGCAGGGAACAGAACAGAGCCACCTAGTGGCCTTTTTTTAAGCACATTAAAAAGGGTGAGAATTTTAACAGCAAGTAAATAGCAAAGTGTCTTATAATTACATAAGGAACAGTATATTAAAAGTTTAGTTTGGTGACAGGTACTCTTTAACCACTTAACCAATAATGGCCTTCCCCAGGTACAGTACCATAAGAGTAGGTAGGAGATGAAGGTGTACAGGCTCAAGGTCAGTGTAAGCAGTGTTTTATAATGGCACCTCTCCCCTTTTTAAATTGATAATGAATCCAGCATGTCACCCAGTCAGAGGCTATATGTCCAGCAGAGGTGTGTCACGATGCCGGCTGGCAGGTGGTGGATCCTCTGTGCCAGAGAGGGATTGGCGTGGACCGTGCTAGAGGATCGGTTCTAAGTCACTACTGGTTTTCACCAGAGCCCGCCGCAAAGCGGGATGGTCTTGCTGCGGCGGTAGTGACCAGGTCGTATCCCCTAGCAACGGCTCAACCTCTCTGGCTGCTGAAGATAGGCGCGGTACAAGGGAGTAGACAGAAGCAAGGTCGGACGTAGCAGAAGGTCGGGGCAGGCAGCAAGGATCGTAGTCAGGGGCAACGGCAGAAGGTCTGGAATCACAGGCAAGGAACACACAAGGAACGCTTTCACTGGCACTAGGGCAACAAGATCCGGCGAGGGAGTGAAGGGGAAGTGAGGTGATATAGGGAAGTGCACAGGTGTAAACACTAATTGGAACCACTGCACCAATCAGCGGTGCAGTGGCCCTTTAAATCGCAAAGACCCGGCGCGCGCGCGCCCTAGGGAGCGGGGCCGCGCGCGCCGGGACAGAACTGACGGGGAGCGAGTCAGGTACGGGAGCCGGGGTGCGCATCGCGAGCGGGCGCTACCCGCATCGCGAATCGCATCCCGGCCGGAGGTGGTAACGCAGCGCCCCGGGTCCGTGGAACCGACCGGGGCGCTGCAGTGAGGGAAGTGTAGCGAGCGCTCCGGGGAGGAGCGGGGACCCGGAGCGCTCGGCGTAACAGTACCCCCCCCCTTGGGTCTCCCCCTCTTCTTGGTGCCTGAGAACCTGAGGATCAGACTTTTGTCCAGGATATTGTCCTCAGGTTCCCAGGACCTCTCTTCTGGACCACAACCCTCCCAATCCACTAAAAAAAAAGTTCTTCCCCTGACCTTTTTGGAGGCCAAGATCTCTTTGACAGAGAAGATGTCCGAGGAGCCGGAAACAGGAGTGGGAGGAACAGATTTAGGAGAAAAACGGTTGAGGATGAGAGGTTTAAGAAGAGAGACGTGAAAGGCATTAGGGATACGAAGAGAAGGAGGAAGAAGAAGTTTGTAAGAGACAGGATTAATTTGACACAAAACTTTAAAAGGACCAAGATAGCGTGGTCCCAACTTATAGCTCGGGACACGGAAACGGACATATTTAGCGGAGAGCCATACCTTGTCTCCAGGGGAAAAAATGGGAGGAGCTCTTCTTTTCTTATCTGCGAATCTCTTCATGCGAGAAGAAGCCTGTAAGAGAGAATTTTGGGTCTCTTTCCATATGGTGGAAAGATCACGAGAAATTTCATCCACAGCGGGCAGACCAGAGGGCAAGGGGGTAGGGAGGGGGGGAAGAGGGTGACGGCCGTACACCACGAAAAACGGAGATTTGGAGGAAGATTCAGAGATTCTGAAATTATACGAGAATTCGGCCCAAGGTAGAAGATCTGCCCAGTCATCCTGGCGGGAGGAAACAAAATGTCGTAAATAGTCACCCAAGATCTGGTTAATTCTCTCTACTTGTCCATTGGATTGAGGATGGTATGCAGAAGAAAAATTTAATTTAATCTTGAGTTGTTTACAGAGAGCCCTCCAGAATTTAGACACAAATTGGACGCCTCTATCCGAGACGATCTGTGTAGGCAACCCGTGAAGACGAAAAATGTGTACAAAAAATTGTTTAGCCAACTGAGGCGCTGAAGGAAGACCAGGAAGAGGGATGAAATGTGCCATTTTGGAGAATCGATCAACGACCACCCAAATAACAGTGTTGCCATGGGATGGGGGTAAGTCAGTAATAAAATCCATACCAATCAGAGACCAAGGTTGTTCGGGGACAGGAAGAGGATGAAGAAAACCAGCGGGCTTCTGGCGAGGAGTCTTATCCCGGGCACAGATAGTGCAGGCTCGCACAAAGTCCACCACATCAGTCTCAAGAGTCGGCCACCAATAGAAGCGAGAGATGAGTTGCACAGATTTCTTAATGCCCGCATGACCTGCAAGATGGGAGGAGTGACCCCATTTGAGGATCCCAAGGCGTTGGCGTGGAGAAACAAAGGTCTTTCCTGGAGGAGTTTGCCTGATGGAGGCTGGAGAAGTGGAAATCAGGCAGTCAGGAGGAATGATGTGTTGAGGAGAGAGTTCAATTTCAGAGGCATCTGAGGAACGAGAGAGAGCATCGGCCCTAATGTTCTTATCAGCAGGCCGAAAGTGAATTTCAAAATTAAATCGGGCAAAGAACAGAGACCACCTGGCCTGACGAGGATTCAGCCGTTGGGCAGACTGGAGGTAGGAGAGGTTCTTGTGATCGGTGTAAATAATAACTGGAAATCTTGATCCCTCCAGCAGATGCCTCCATTCCTCAAGTGCTAATTTAATGGCTAGAAGCTCTCGATCCCCGATGGAGTAGTTCCTCTCCGCCGGAGAGAAGGTCCTGGAAAAGAAACCACAAGTAACAGCATGCCCGGAAGAGTTTTTTTGTAGAAGGACAGCTCCAGCTCCCACTGAGGAGGCATCAACCTCCAATAGGAAGGGTTTAGATGGGTCAGGTCTGGAGAGCACGGGAGCCGAAGAAAAGGCAGACTTGAGTCGTTTAAAGGCGTCTTCCGCTTGAGGAGGCCAAGACTTGGGATCGGCATTTTTTTTTGTTAAAGCCACAATAGGAGCCACAATAGTAGAAAAATGTGGAATAAATTGCCTGTAATAATTGGCGAACCCCAAAAAACGTTGGATGGCACGGAGTCCGGAGGGGCGTGGCCAATCTAAGACGGCAGAGAGTTTATCTGGGTCCATTTGTAGTCCCTGGCCAGAGACCAAGTATCCTAGAAAAGGAAGAGATTGGCATTCAAACAGACATTTCTCTATTTTGGCATAGAGTTGATTATCACGAAGTCTCTGAAGAACCATACGGACATGCTGGCGGTGTTCTTCAAGATTGGCAGAAAAAATCAGGATATCGTCCAGATATACAACAACACAGGAGTATAGGAGATCACGAAAAATTTCATTAACAAAGTCTTGGAAGACGGCAGGGGCGTTGCATAGACCAAAGGGCATGACCAGATACTCAAAGTGTCCATCTCTGGTGTTAAATGCCGTTTTCCATTCATCCCCCTCTCTGATGCGGATGAGATTATAAGCACCTCTTAAGTCCAGTTTGGTAAAAATATGGGCACCTTGGAGACGATCAAAGAGTTCAGAGATAAGGGGTAGGGGGTAGCGGTTCTTAACCGTGATTTTATTAAGACCTCGGTAGTCAATGCAAGGACGTAGAGAGCCATCTTTTTTGGACACAAAGAAAAATCCGGCTCCGGCAGGAGAGGAGGATTTACGGATAAAGCCCTTTTTTAAATTTTCTTGGACGTATTCAGACATGGCAAGAGTCTCTGGGACGGACAGAGGATAGATTCTGCCCCGGGGTGGAGTAGTGCCCGGGAGGAGGTCAATGGGACAATCATAAGGCCTGTGAGGAGGTAGAGTCTCAGCTTGTTTTTTGCAAAAAACGTCCGCAAAGTCCATATAGGCCTTAGGGAGACCGGATACATGAGGAAGCACAGGGACACGGCAAGGTTTACTGGGAACCGGTTTTAAGCAGTCCTTGGAACAAGAGGGCCCCCAACTCTTGATCTCCCCAGTGGACCAATCCAGGATTGGGGAATGGAGTTGAAGCCAGGGAAGTCCAAGAAGGATTTCAGAAGTGCAATTGGGGAGGACCAACAGTTCAATCCTCTCGTGATGAGATCCGATGCACATTAGAAGGGGCTCCGTGCGGAAACGTATAGTACAGTCCAATCTTTCATTGTTTACACAATTGATGTAGAGGGGTCTGGCGAGACTGGTCACCGGGATGTTGAACCTGTTGACGAGAGAGGCCAGGATAAAATTTCCTGCAGATCCAGAGTCCAAGAAGGCCACAGCAGAGAAGGAGAAGGCAGAGGCAGACAACCGCACAGGCACAGTAAGACGTGGAGAAGCAGAGTAGACATCAAGGACTGTCTCACCTTTGTGCGGAGTCAGCGGACGTCTTTCCAGGCGGGGAGGACGGATAGGACAATCCTTCAGGAAGTGTTCGGTACTAGCACAGTACAGGCAGAGATTCTCCATGCGGCGTCGTGTCCTCTCTTGGGGTGTCAGGCGAGACCGGTCGACCTGCATAGCCTCCACGGCGGGAGGCACAGGAACAGGTTGCAGGGGACCAGAGGAGAGAGGAGCCGGGGAGAAGAAACGCCTCGTGCGAACAGAGTCCATATCCTGGCGGAGCTCCTGACGCCGTTCGGAAAAACGCATGTCAATGCGAGTGGCAAGATGGATGAGTTCATGTAGGTTAGCAGGGATTTCTCGTGCGGCCAGAACATCTTTAATGTTGCTGGATAGGCCTTTTTTAAAGGTCGCGCAGAGTGCCTCATTATTCCAGGATAATTCTGAAGCAAGGGTACGGAACTGTACGGCATACTCGCCAACGGAAGAATTACCCTGGACCAGGTTCAACAGGGCAGTCTCAGCAGAAGAGGCTCGGGCAGGTTCCTCAAAGACACTTCGAATTTCCGAGAAGAAGGAGTGTACAGAGGCAGTGACGGGGTCATTGCGGTCCCAGAGCGGTGTGGCCCAAGCCAGGGCTTTTCCAGACAGCAGGCTGACTACGAAAGCCACCTTAGACCTTTCAGTGGGGAACTGGTCCGACATCATCTCCAAGTGTAATGAACATTGGGAAAGAAAGCCACGGCAAAACTTAGAGTCCCCATCAAATTTATCCGGCAAGGATAGTCGTATTCCAGAAGCGGCCACTCGCTGCGGAGGAGGTACAGGAGCTGGCGGAGGAGATGATTGCTGGAGCTGTGGTAGTAACTGTTGTAGCATAACAGTCAGTTGAGACAGCTGTTGGCCTTGTTGCGCAATCTGTTGTGACTGCTGGGCGACCACCGTGGTGAGGTCAGCGACAACTGGCAGAGGAACTTCAGCGGGATCCATGGCCGGATCTACTGTCACGATGCCGGCTGGCAGGTGGTGGATCCTCTGTGCCAGAGAGGGATTGGCGTGGACCGTGCTAGAGGATCGGTTCTAAGTCACTACTGGTTTTCACCAGAGCCCGCCGCAAAGCGGGATGGTCTTGCTGCGGCGGTAGTGACCAGGTCGTATCCCCTAGCAACGGCTCAACCTCTCTGGCTGCTGAAGATAGGCGCGGTACAAGGGAGTAGACAGAAGCAAGGTCGGACGTAGCAGAAGGTCGGGGCAGGCAGCAAGGATCGTAGTCAGGGGCAACGGCAGAAGGTCTGGAATCACAGGCAAGGAACACACAAGGAACGCTTTCACTGGCACTAGGGCAACAAGATCCGGCGAGGGAGTGAAGGGGAAGTGAGGTGATATAGGGAAGTGCACAGGTGTAAACACTAATTGGAACCACTGCACCAATCAGCGGTGCAGTGGCCCTTTAAATCGCAAAGACCCGGCGCGCGCGCGCCCTAGGGAGCGGGGCCGCGCGCGCCGGGACAGAACTGACGGGGAGCGAGTCAGGTACGGGAGCCGGGGTGCGCATCGCGAGCGGGCGCTACCCGCATCGCGAATCGCATCCCGGCCGGAGGTGGTAACGCAGCGCCCCGGGTCCGTGGAACCGACCGGGGCGCTGCAGTGAGGGAAGTGTAGCGAGCGCTCCGGGGAGGAGCGGGGACCCGGAGCGCTCGGCGTAACAAGGTGAGTGTTAAGCTCAGAATGTTTGTTAGGGTCCCATCCGAAAGGAGGCCACCTCCACGTGGTGGATGGGGGGGCACGTTTTGATCAAAAAGTGCGCTAAGAGCCTCCATGTTTTGACCAAGAGTGCTGCTGCAATCTTCTTTTTTTTTTTTTTTTGTGCACTCTGTATTTGCCACAGCAGCGTGCACCCGTGTATTAGGTAGTTGTGCTGGCTATTTATCTTTTTTTTCTTCTTCTTAGAGTTTTATAATGTTTGACATAAAATCAGGACAGAAAGAAATAAAGTGAATGGTCTGCAAAAGCCAGATCAGAAACCTAGAAGCGTACACCTTTTTACAATAATTTGGATCTTATTGCCTAGGCAGTGGACCATAAGAAAGGGGTACTTACATAGCCACAAGAGTCAAATGCAGCAGCTAGGTATTGGATAGCTTAGCTCAGTATAACAAAATGAATATTCCCCTTGTAATTTTATCACCATTCTAGCTGCCTGCAGACACCTCTAGGATGAGCTTAGCAGCTTACTGCATATTGTTTTATTATTGAGTTCCAAATGTATGCATTAAGCTCTTATGCTCCCCCTAGAGGCAGCTGCAGGCAGCCAAAATATTGTAATTTAAATCCATTTGATAACCTATGTGATTTCAAAAATATTTGTAAATCACTTCATTTACCAATAAAGCCTTCCTACATCACAAAAAAGTCTTGGCTACTACAGTAGGTGCCTTACTTCCTTCCTTTCTGTGCCTGTTGTTAGGCTCAGTCCATCTCTAGTAGCAGGATCCAGGACAACATACAGAACATGAGGGTGAGGCTTAGGTACTCTTATGCTTAGGAAAGGAGAGTCTGAGCTGTGTGATTGCAATCTGTGAGCCTCTCTGTCTCCTCCAGAGGATCCACACTGTGCCTGAGAAGTACATTAAGGCTTTAATTACTTCAATCTAATCTAATTTTTGACACCCCCCCCCATTTAGTTCTTGGTGTGTGCCTCTTGTGTAAAGGCTGGTTCTCCTACTAATGTTTGTGCACAGTTCTGCATCCTCAATGTAATTTCCCTCTTGCTTTAGTCAGCAGGCTTTTCATCATTATCAGCAGCAGCAGTTCAGTGCTTAGTGTAACATCTTCCTTGCTATTTCTTTAATTTCTCCTCACATAGCAGCTTACATGCCTAGTCAATTAGTAAATCCCTTCTTTCTCACATGTCATCCATAGTTGTGTACTGTAAATCCTCAGACCAACACAGTACCAGCCTATTCAGTCCACTGCCCTCCAACACTATTTAATAACATAGCAGAGAGGAGTAGATCCTCTTCTGTGATTGGCCAGAAAAGTTAGGACGTACATGTGTGCAAACTGATAGAAAAAAGCTCCAACCCCACTCCGAAATAGAGAGAATGAAAAATAGCTGTGCACCATGAAGGGGACTCTCAGGATCACAAAAACAGCAACAAGAGCACTAAAATCACCTGGTCTCCAGTCTAATGGGTAAATCTAACAAATTCATGCATTTTTTTTTTTTTATTTTTTTTTAAGAACAAGTCTGCTTTAACTACTGTTTATAACTATGCAGGTAATTATTCTCTAGAAGAGATTTCTCAACACAGAAGAATGAACCATGAATGACATTGTGTTATTAGGGGGAATGTTCACTTTAAGGCAGTAAAGATGTATATCTTCTTAATCTAGATTCTTTTGTTTATATCTCTTACTTCCTCATACTGTTATTATGAGGAAGTGTCTTATATCCCTGATATAGCTATGACAATATAAGTCTTTATTAATGGTTGTTCAAGTCACCGCTACAGAGGGTTTCTGTGTATGGAGCATATTTAAAGATTCTTATCAGCTGTCCAACTTCCGCTTTTGACCGCACATTAGGGGCAAGTGCTTCTTGTTCTTTTAGTTCTATACCTAGGGACATTAAGCAGAATATTCAAAATGACTGAAAATGAAGGCGCTTCATAATGGATGAGTAAGGGCCAGAAAGCATACATGGCATGCAAAATGCGGAAGGTCAGAAGGCATGTATGTAAAAACATGCCACCAATAATACAGTCTCACTTACTTTACATTCCACTTGGCAAAATTCACTTTGGAAGTGTCTGAGGTTATAAAAAAAATGTTTCCGGATTTTTTAGGAACTTTATTCCATGGGCCGAATTTAGTAATGAATGCTACCCCATTGGACACAGATACAATACTAGACACAGCTCATACACAAAAGTATCATGCTGTTCCCGGAGAAAAGTACAGATCCTTTTGTTTCTTTCAATTTTGTTTTTCCTAATTTTAGCAACCAAGCTTTGCCATTCATTTCTGAGCCCTAATGGATGTTATTGATGGCACTCAAGGGCCTACATGCTATTTTGGCAGACCATGCGACTGCTATGGGGCCCATTCTGTTTGGACCCATTCCTATTTCTTCTTCTTTTTTTTGTTTTTTTAATTCATTTTATTGAAAAGTAAAAAAAAACATTGGCATTACAAATATGAAAGGCAGACAAAAAGGTACAGACATATCAGATATACAAAAAAAACTAAGTGCATAGTGCCTGTCCAATCAACATCTAAATGATCTTTAAAATAAAAGTTAGCCGATTAAGAACCAGTAACAAAAATTAAACAAGAAGTAGGTCCGGTGTTCCGCCACACATCACAAAATTGAGCAGACACACTCAAAAATTATTGGGGTATTGACCAATAAAGGGAGTTATTGACCAATGGGTCATGGAAAGCAATGGTGAAAGGCTATGGATCCCCCTTTCTTTCATGTGCCACTATATATTGTATTATAGTCAACACACCATTCTGTACTTCTACACACACAAAATAAAATCCAACTTTTCAAGGTTCATGTTTAGGTAAAATATAAAATGTTTGAATTTACCCTATAATAAAGTGTGCAGGAGACCTTTCCATTTGTCCATTGACTCTGATTTTCCACTGGTAGAGTTCATAACTTGCCCTACCTTATTGAGAAACCCTTGGAGTTCATAGTACAGCATAATAACATGTAAATGAGACATTCTCTATGACTGTTATCAGCCTCAGCCGACTGGTAATGTTTTGTTTTTAAACATTTGTTTGAATTGCTCAGATGCGTCATTTCCACTGAATTTTTGGGTTGTGTATAAGATCAAAATGACTAATTCCCATTCAGGCTTACGCCCTCCTTGGACTAATTTCCCAAACTAGGGATCCCTATTCAAATAAAATTTTCCTTTATTTAATCATATTTAAAAAAATGTATCAAATTTGAGCAAAACTAATGTGTAATAAAAGCACAGCTATTGGATCAGATTGTAATGGAGTTTACCCTCCTATTTCTAACTCCTATAGGTGGTATATAGGCTCCCTGCTGGGATGTGCCCTTGTAATTTTCAGGAATTTTTTCCTACTAACCAGTAGTGTTGCTCGCGAATATTCGCAATTCGAATTTTATTCGCGAATATCGCATATTCGCGAATTTGCGAATATTCGCGAATATAGCGCTATATATTCGCAATTACGAATATTCTTTTTTTTTTTGGTTTTTTTTCACAGTACACATCACAGTGATCACCCCTCTCTGCTTCCAGCTTATGTGGTGTAAGAAAGCTCTAATACTACTGTGTGAGACTGCGATGCGAATATTCGCATATACGAATATTTGCATATGTTAATGTGCGCATATGCGAATTTTCGTCTGTGCACATTTATGCATATGTAAATTTTCGCATATGTTTATTTTCGCGCATGTGAATATTCGCATATGCGAAAATAAAACGAGACTATTACGAATATGCGAATATTCGCGAATATGACGAATATTCGTCCATATATTCGCGAATATTCGCGAATTCGAATATGGCCTATGCCGCTCAACACTACTAACCAGCTTTATCAAGGGCAGAGTTGTAAGTGACGCTATTCCTGGATTCCGAGGTTTAAATACGGTAGTCTCTGTTTGCAGGCATACCCTGTACCAATCAATATCCACCACATCATTGGGGTAACTCCCAAAACATGTAAACTAGTCCCTAAGTGGTTAGTAACACTTGTGTGACGCTATGCGTCTATCAATGAATCACTTATCCTCATTCCGTTCCTCATTTTGTACATGCGCCGATTATTCTAATACTGTATCAGATATCCATTTATTATGTATTGAATTAAACCTTTCTTATTGCAGACAAGGAATGAATTGATCTGTCACTTAGCTGTCTTATCTCCTTGCTTTCAACGTGGCATGAGCAATAATATGATTTCTGGTAAGCAGGGACTGCAGGTTACCACCTCACCTTTCCTTACATTAGAGAAATGTGCTCAGAATCTCTCAGAATACTTCCAGTCCCTTACTGAGATGAGCGCAACAATAACGAAGAAGGTTGATCCAGTTCCTCTCTTCCTTGTATCTTAAAGGAGAAGTATCATGTACAATAAGGGATATGTTTTGTACATGATATATCTCCTTTAAAGTGGTGCCTGTGAAGAGGGGGGCCTTGCACAGACTCAAACTATCTTAAAGGGGTACTCCACCCATAGACATGTTATCCCCTATCCAAAGGATAGGGAATAACACGTCTGATCGTGTGGGGGGTTGGGGCCTGGGGCTTCTGTGTTCGTGATGTCATGCCCCTTCCATTCATGTCTATGGGAGGGGTGTGGCGTCTACTACCCAGCAGCCAGACCCCCACATTCAGACATGTTGTCCCCTAGGGGATAACATGTATAGGGGCGGAGTACCCCTTTAAGCTGAGGGTTCCTTCTATGTGGTAGCTCCACAGTAAACACAACGGTAAAAAGAGTTATGCAGACATAGAAAAACATAGCTAATTTATTCTAAAACAGCACCACACCTGCCTTCAGGCTGTGTGTTGTACTATAATTTGACTCCATTCCAATGGAACTAAGCTGCAATACCAATACCCAATGACAAGAGTTGTGCTGTTTTGGGAAGAAATCAGCTCTATTTTTCTAATCATGGAAACCCCCTTTAACTTAGTGTGGTGCACAAGGAGTTACTTGTAGAAGGGACTGCTGTAACTTGTAATTCTCCTCTTGACACTAGAGAGGATACAGTTATGCCACACATGGCTTGAGTAGTTATTGAGTCCCAAAAATATTTCATAGACTTTCACATAATTTTGTCAATAAAAAGGGGGTTCCCCTGAAGCACACCCCAATACTGTGGGAGGCAAGTGGAATTTGGATCACTCAAGATGGTGTAGCCGGTGCAGGAATATCAGACACAGGGAGACGAGGGGGAGGAGGAGGAGGTGGAATGGGTCTTTACTGGGAGACTTTGCAAATACTTCCAATACCATACAGAACAGTCATTCACTCCCAATACTGATGACATGTACAAGAGCTGCTGGTACAGTGTGTCACTAGTCCTTACTGTCAATGATGCTGGCTTCCGGGAAGTAGCGTGCAAGTGGCCCTTGTTGCCGTACAAGCCTTAAGAATTTACAAAAATGTCTCCACTCATGTTATATGGTCCTGCAATGCAGATTACAAGATTGAGCTTAAAGTCTTTACATGTATTGCATATTATGTGCAGGTGAATGATTGTTCAAGTCACAAGTGGTTTCCTTACTTATGAATGCAGTATCCTGTCCCAAGTTTGCCCTCCTGGCTTAGGAAAGAGCACATGTACTCTACTCTACAAATTTATGCCTTAAAATCTAATGAGCAGTATTTCTGTGAGCCTAGGTATAGCTACACCAGGTATACCTCCAACGTATAAGACACACTGTCACTAGTTCTGTCTACAAGCAAGTCCAACTCTGTGCCTAGCAAGTAAGGTCCCACTGCAATGATTGTTTAGCTTTTCAGTATTTTCTTCCAAGAAGGTTATGTTTTTCCACTAGATCTTGCTTTGCCTCAGGTCAGACCAATGCCAGCCTGTTAATTTAGGGAAACTTCACCTGAATGCACATCTTAGAGTGTCATGTCACAGTTTGCAGCAAAAGTAAGTTAAGTGGAGTTTTTCAGACTATCTTGCCACATTTCCATCATGGGGAAAATTCATGTTCAGTTAGCTTAAATATTTAAGACAGTTTTCCAGTAATAGAAGATACCTGTGTATGGTGTCAAAAAGTATAAAGCAACTAATAAAGCAAAGTAAGAAAGCAACTTACTAATATAATGTTTTTAGCCAGATCTTTCAATATCAGATGTGAATGCAGAGAGCTCCCTGCTTTTCTCCTCTCTTGTCTGCTCAAAACAAGACCAGTGATGTGAGCAGGGGAGCTTGTATCACTGCTCATTAGATTTTAAGGCAGCAGGAAGCCTTTCTCAGGTAAGACAGACAGCAATGAGTCTGTTCTATTGGAAACTACTGTGACTGAGAAAGGCTTCCTGTGGTCTTAAAATCTAATGAGCAGTAATAGGAGCGCCCATCTTTACATCACTGGTTTTATCCTGAGCAGACAGGAAGGGAGGGGAAGCAGGGATGGGAGCTCTTCAGATTCCTGCTTTTTGTGTAGGGGGAACAGCTTCATATTATGGGGTTTACCAAGAAACTCTGTGTTGCACCACTCAGCCAAGTGACATTTCTAAAAGGGACTACTACCCTTATTCCTACCCGCTTATCCCTCCCATATCTGCATGGAGGGCCACAGGGACTTGGCACATCTGTGCAGCAACCTGCACACTCTTTTTCCAGTCAGCCAGCTAAATATTTTGTCTATGGATGTTTACTGTGGCTTCTTCCACCGGCAGATTACAAAAGTGAGGGTTGGTTTGTCTGAAGTTCCAGCACTGTGGACACTTTTGACACAGGTTATCCTCAAGGTGCAGAAGGAGAGTTTACTTTTATGTAAGAACCAAGGAACATGCTCTCAAGAAAAAGTGTAAACGTGTTATGCTAAAAAAACGTGCACAAAGGATGCGGTCTATAGCAAGCCCTTCTCTGAAAGAAGAGAGGCCCCCCAACAATCCTGCGGGGTTCCAGGTTCAATGTACTTTTTCGCAGAAGCTACTAAGGGACCACAAATGCTCCCAGCATCCACCTAGGTGTTAACCAAGGCATCTGCCCGCAGAGCCGATAAACGGTTGGTGCCCTGCCAATGCAGGGATACCTGGGGTTTTTGTGGGGAGGTGAGGAACCTGATCGCCACACACACACACCTCCCCTAGACTGCCAGGAGGGACACTGAGAAGGGCTACCGCACCCTGAAAATCCTGTGTAAAAAAACAACATGTAAAAAGTGACATAAAAGAAATAAGTGAATGTGTGCAGATATACTGCCCGGACATCAGTCCGGATCTACAAAAATTTCTCTGATCCTAGCCAGAAGACCGGGAATCAAGAGGTTACTCTCTAACATTTGGGTTAATTTCCATGAGCTTATTGTGCTTGATGCTGTCTCTCTGGACTCCACCAGTCCTCTCCACTCAACTTGCTTAGGCCGCAGGGCAGTCAATCTCTCTCTCACTCTCTCTCTCTGTCCATCTCTCGCCATATCTTAGGGCTGACACTTAAACAGCCCAAACACTCAATGCCTCCCAAACTTTTGCGGTCACTCTTGCTGTCTATTTCTCTCCCTTCTCTCTTGGATTTACTGTAGCATCCTCAGATTATACTGGATATACATCTCAGGAGCCTGCAAACAAAGAACTTTTGGCACTTTGTACTTTATATAGGGCATTTTGGGCCATTGTCCATTCAAATTTTCCTTTCTTATCTATGTCAGATTTACATATTAAATAGACACAATACCCAATAAAGTCTTGATACCAGCTCACATAAATATTAACTTTTTGATTGAATTAGTAGCCACTCCTGTTCGATAGAGTATGTAAATATACAAAGTGCAAAAAAATTATACTGATAGCATTAGGCATAATATCATTACAATACTGTAGCAGACCATCTAATGATAATTTCTTTATATGTGGTAGGCTAGTACAACTCTACCAGCTGCTACACCAAAATTAAGTCAGGTGGCCGTAGAGTCATGTGGTTTGCTGGACAGTAAATGTGTGTCTTGAGTGCAGTAGGCTTATATAACTTAGTTTTTACATTGCATATACATTTGTTTGTATTTTTCAGTTTTTTTTTTTTATTGTATTCACAAAACAATTTAAAGAGAGCAGAATGCAGCCACATGTCAACCTTCTAGCCAGTGGCTGCAAGAGATGTCCCAACTCCATCCCCCAAGCCCTGGACGAGAGGTGGAACTTCTTTCTCTTTAGTGCAGTCAGAGCCTGGCCAAAATCAGGAGAGCTCCTGTAACCACATAAGGAGACTGCAATGGTACGCCTTAGGTGTAGCTAAAGTTAGGCACACCTCAAACAAATTGCCCACAATTCCCTTACAGTCTACAAGCAAAATCCACACCTGTTTTGCTTAGCGAGTTCCACTGCAAGGATAAAATATCTCAAAAGCAAGAAGTACAGAAACAGGGAAGCATTAAAGTAAGATACACAATGGCTTTATGCAAGTACACTGAATGTTGTTTTGCCTCAGGTTCTGGTAGAGTGCCTCACCATTAAGTTGAGGGAACTTCTCCTAGATGCACATTTCTAAGAGATAAGAGATGTGTTGCAGCCTTGTCCATAGGAAGTAAGTGGAGCAAAGTTTTACACTTTTACCATGGTTCATCCCTGAGAAGATCCTTGTCCAGTTAGCACAAGCTACTGCAACATAGAGTCAATGTGCATCTACAATAGACATATACAAGTACATGTGCAAAAAAAAAAAAAAAAAACAACTTGACTTACCTCCTTCCAATCCCCTTGTCCTTCCAGTCAGGGCTGGCCTTAGGTGTTCAGGCGCACTGTGTGAGCCAACCTTGTGGCACCCCCCCTCCCCCCCATTACCCCATAAACATACACAAGGAAAAAAAAATCTTTGCAACAACACTGGGAGTTGTAGTTCATACACCAGTGTTTGGCACACACACATAACAGGGACTATAACTCCCAGCATGTTTCATTCAGGAGTCCCCCCCCCCCCCACACACACACACATAGAAATGATCCCCAGTATGATATTTATTCCCCTGCAGTCTATACATCCCCAGACCATGTAATATGTCTCCTTCACGCACAGAAATTATCCCCAGCCTGTGCAGTATGTCCTCCTTCACACACAGAAGTCATTAGGGAGGTGAGGAGCTGTACATCCTCTCTCCCCTCCCCCTGCTCTGAGTTTTCCCCATGCAAACTTGCAACCTCCCCGTGGTAAGTTAGGTTCTCTGGAGACAGAGCAGGGGGAGGGCAGGGAGCTGTGTACGTCCTCTCTCCCCCCCCTGCTCTGTCTTCTTGTCTAATGCAGAGCTGCATCCTCCAGGAGGGGAAGATAAGGGGTCATGGCTTAATTATCTCATGCAGACGTGCGACATCAGGCTCTGCCCTCGCTCCTCCCCACTCTAGCTTAGGAAAACTTTGGGGTTCGACTTTTGCATGGGTTTGAAAATCTCACCTCACACCGGCCTGTTACACTGCGAGCTGTTTCGGCCACCCGGCGCCCCTATTGCTATGGCGCCCTGCCTCCAGTATTCCTCCCTTGGCCTCCCCTGAGATCTTCTTCCTGGTGCCGAGGGTCGACGCGTCAGACTGCAGCTCAGCTATTCACTGGCCACAGTGATGTCCCATCTCGGCTAGTGATAGGTTGAGCAGCAGTGTGATGTATTGGGCCCGGCACCAGGAAGAAGACAGGGGTTGGGGCTAAATATGACACACTGCCTCTCAGGCAATCACTGGTCAAGGCAAGACATTTGCTGCACCTAGCTATTAGCTGAGCTTCAGTCTGATGAGTCAATCCCTTGACTCAAGGAAGGAGGACAGCAGCAGAGGCAGCAATACCGGAGGCACCGCAAGATCGGAGGGTGATAACTCAAGGGGTTAGCCTGGGCAGGATTTTGGGAAACTGGAAAAAGTTTAGAGCCAGATAACCCCTCTAAGCAAAGAGTACGATTAAGGGTATGTTCCCACCTGGCGTATTTGCTGCATATTTGCTGCTGCATATTTTATTTTCCCATTGAAGTCAATGGGTAGGAAAATATGCAGCAGCAAATACGCAGCAAAATATGCCACCTTAACCCCTTAACGACGCAGGACGTATATTTACACCCTGCGCAGGCTCCCGCGATATGAAGCGGGATCGCGCCGTGATCCCACATCATATCGCATCGGTCCCGGCGCTCATCAACGGCCGGGACCCGCGGCTAATACCACACATCGCCAATCGCCGCGATGTGCGGTATTAACCCTTTTGAAGCGGCGGTCAAAGCTGACCGCCGCTTCTAAAGTGAAAGTGACCCGGCTGCTCAGTCGGGCTGTTCGGGACCGCTGCGGTGAAATCGCGGCGTCCCGAACAGCTTGAAGGACACCGGGAGGGCCCTTACCTGCCTCCTCGGTGTCCGATCGGCGAATGACTGCTCCGTGCCTGAGATCCAGGCAGGAGCAGTCAAGCGCCGATAACACTGATCACAGGCGTGTTAATACACGCCTGTGATCTGTGTAAAAGATCAGTGTGTGCAGTGTTATAGGTCCCTATGGGACCTATAACACTGCAAAAAAAAAGTTAAAAAAAAAGAGTTAATAAAGGTCATTTAACCCCTTCCCTAATAAAAGTTTGAATCACCCCCCTTTTCCCATAAAAAAAAATAAAACATTGTAAAAAAAACTAAAAATAAACATATGTGGTATCGCTGCATGCGTAAAAGTCCAAACTATAAAAATATATCATTAATTAAACCGCACGGTCAATGGCGTACGCGCAAAAAAAGTCCAAAATCCGAATTTTTGGTCACTTTTTATACCATTAAAAAATGAAAAAAAAAGTGATCAAAAAGTCAGATCAAAAAAAAAATCATACCGATAAAAACTTCAGATCACAGCGCAAAAAATGAGTCCTCATACCGCCCTGTACGTGGAAAAATAAAAAGTTATAGGGGTCAGAAGATGACATTTTTAAACGTATACATTTTCCTGCATGTAGTTATGATTTTTTCCAGAAGTACTACAATATCCTATATAAGTAGGGTATCATTTTAACCGTATGGACCTACAGAATAATGATAAGGTGTCATTTTTACCGAAATATGCACTGCGTAGAAACGGAAGCCCCCATAAGTTACAAAATGGCATTTTTTCTTCGATTTTGTCGCACAATTATTATTTTTTCCGTTTCGCCTTGCATTTTTGGGTAAAATGACTAATGCCACTGCAAAGTAGAATTAGCGACACAAAAAATAAGCAATAATATGGATTTTTAGGTGGAAAATTGAAAGGGTTATGATTTTTAAAAGGTAAGGAGGAAAAAACGAAAGTGCAAAAACTGAAAAACCCTGAGTCCTTAAGGGGTTAAAGGGGTATTTCAGGGAGTACATTTTTAATATTTGTGTTAAATTGAAAAAAAAAACTATACTTACATTTACCTCAGTTCTTCACTGCCGCTGTTCTCACTAAGCCCTGGTCCTGCAGCAGAGAACTTTCAGGTTTAGGTTTGGCACATGGAATTGACCACTGGACCAATGAGGGACATTTATCAATGTTTGCTTATGTATTCTTTATTTTAGTAATTTTTTCCTTACTTTTTTTTTTGCTTATGTGTGACTTATTTATCAACTGGTTTCAGCCTCTGATAATTTTCTTTCACGTAAGCAATTTTTCCTTTTTTACTTTGGTAGTAGCTTTTTCTGCTCCATGTTTGAGCTTGAGTAAATGTAGTCAATTTTTAACCCTGTTGCGACGTTTTTTTTGCGCAGTTGCGACTGTCGCAGTTAATAAATACCTGACTATCTGTAATCCATTTTAAAATTATTACCACGCAGTTAATTTTTGGAAACCTTGCTTTTCTCGCTTTCCAGTCAAAATGTCGCACGAAATCGCGTAGTCGCAGTTGCGACAATTTTGCAACAATTATAGTAAAGAAAACCTGACTAAACCCGTTGATAAATGTCCATAAATAAGTGGCAGAAACAGTGTCCCACCTGAGCCGCTGAGTGGGCAATTCCACATACTGACACAGAAACCCAGATGTGTGGAACAAGAAAATACTAACCAAAACGAAAGCAATGTCCAACAGCTTCTACATGGTCACTTCCTATGGTCAGTGTAAGGGCATGTTAGCTTTAGACAAAAAACAATGTGATTTTTCTATTTTGAGTCAGATGTTGCAGCAGTTTTTATTTCAGTTACACAGTAAAAATCCCGCCAACAAACATACTAACCTCTTTATAATAAAGAACCAAGTGTTTTTTTTATTTGGTTGGTAGATGTGTGATTTTTTTACGGGTGAAAAAAAATGCATGAAAAAACACTCTCAACATAGATACATTTTTGTTCAATACAATAAGTAATCCTTTTTAACTGTTTCTTTTGGTCTCAGGATATATACACAAACTGTATGGTGACATGTAACATAGAACAATCCAAAGTATATCAAAAGACATAAGAGCCGTAGAGAAAGGATAATCTCATGCATTAGTCAGATACACATATAATCCACCAAAACAGGCTTTTACATGATGCACAGTATCATAAAAATTGAATGGATAAATGCAGGACTAAACAGCTTTAAGCACAACAAAAGAGATAAGACTATGGCCATGTTTTCACAATTTTCATGAAAAATGCCCATTTGTTTTAATGGCTGAAAATACCAATAGAAAGTGATTGCTGTTTTTCCAGCCACTTGAATTACAGGCATACAATGAATGTGCATATAGAATAGTGTTGAGCGGCATAGGCCATATTCGAATTTGCGATATTTCACGAATATATGGACGAATATTTGTCATATATTAGCAAATTCGCATATCCATAATATTCGCGGTTTGCGTATGCGAAATTTCGAATATACGAAAATTTGCATATGCCTTCTTTACATCACACAAGCTGGAAGCAGAGTGGGATGATCACTGTGATGTGTACTGTGAAAAAAAAAACTGATATTCGTAATTGCGAATATACAGTGCTATATTCGCGAATATTCGCGAATATGCGATATTCGTGAATAAAATTTGCATTGCGAATATTCGCGAGCAACACTAATATAGAACTCAAAAGTTCTTAAAAATGTAATTGAACAGTAAATCACCATATATTATGAAGAAAAACTGTGCGTAATAGCTAAACATAGTGTAATGTATTTTGCACGTTATATAATAGCCTCAAACTAATAGGTATCTGATATGACACCTGCTTGAATTCTTAATATATGTCATAATGTGTGCATGCTTTAGGAGTTTAGGATATAGTAGATAATCTTCTCGATCGACTAATTGAGAATAATGAGATGGCTGGAGTCATAGTAAAGTAATGTCATGCTCCAAGCAATCCCAAAGCCATAATTAATCAGCAATCATCATAATTGATTTATTTGTCTTATGAATTGTGCCGTATTGCTTTAAATAGAGACGTTCTAAACAAAACACATTCCCTTGATAAATTATGTCCCTGTCAAGAAGAGAGAAAATCTTTACAAACCATTTTGTGCATTACAGAATTATATTATGTGTAACTAATTCATTCCATTGCCTTGTGGTGTCTTTTCTGCTTGGATTGCAAAAATAGATTTAGTTCAAACATCGTTGTAATGCTCATGAAATGGCACAATTCATATATAGGACCCCATTCCCAGTGACCTGCAGTGCTGATCCATGTACTCTGCTTCTCCTGAGGACTTCAGTACCCAAAGCAAGTCCTGTGAGTTATCCCCTGAATATCCACTAGCCTAGCTGGAACTAAAGTACTTGGGGAAGATGCACGTAGGGGGGCTTCTACAATGAAGGGGGCACAGAGGGGGTGCTACTTTAAAGGGGGCCCAGAGAGGGGGATACTACTATATAGGAAGCACAAAGGGGTCTACTACTATATAGGAGGCACAAACAGTGGGGGCTACTACTACATGGGGGGTACTATATGAGGCCTGTATGGAGCCTAATAGCAAATGGTGGCAGTGTGAGGGTATTTCTTCTATATTGTAGCAAGCACAGTGTGGGGCCAAGCTACTATATAGGGCAAAAAAGGGGCATAAATACTGTGTGGGGGCAGTGTTACTGTGCAGGGCAGTAAACATGGGGAATTTGTGTAGAGATGGGGATGGTACTGGAGAAAGGAGACAAATATGTTTGCCTGGTGAATTCTGTGGAGACGAGTCATGGCTGGAGAAGTCTTTCTGACGGTCTGGGCCAGATGGAGAAGATTAGAGAGTTGTATTTGTGATCACCTATACAGTCTTCAGAGCATTAGCGTACAGCTAGTATTTGCCTTTATATGGTCCCTTTGTATGGAAATATTGGTCTTTGTATAGCAGATTTTATTCAGTATCAGTATAGTGGTATAAGTCATTTGTCAGTAGTAATGGTAGTTGTCATGGTGTGGTGGCATAATTTGTACATTGTCCCTTACTGGAAACACACAAAGCTAGCAGTGTGAACCTGTGCACATATACCATTTTGTTTGGAGGTGCTGACCCTTTCAGAGGTAATGTTGGTATTAGTATACTGGATTTGGCCATTAATATGTATGGTAATAATATTTTCTCCTTGTATACTCTTGTTATTTGATCATTGTATGACCATTATTTAGAGGTATCCAGAGGTATCCAGTATACTCACTGTATAGAAACCTTAGCTATTGTAACATTATTTATATGTGCATGTTTTTAGTTTTTATTTTGTAACCTCTGATTCTCGGGGGAAGGAGGTGCCATCTGGATCCTCCTCGGGTGCCTAATACTCTAGGTAAGTCTCTGCCATGTCCCATTGTTTTAAATGAGAATCTACATTTTAGCACTTTATAAATAGCATTCGTAGAACAGAGGGGGGGGGTACCAAAATGCCCCCCCCCCCCCTCACAGTGTTGGCTCAGTCTATTATCCTTCACAGATAGAGGAACCCAGTGCTAACAAGGTCGCTCCACTTTCCCTTAAAGGGGTACTCCACTGCTCATCGTTTGGAACAAACTGTTTCGAATGCAGGAGCTGGGAGCTCGTAACGTCATAGCCCCGCCCCCATTATGTAACTCCCTGCCCCCTCAGTGCAAGTCTCAGTGCAAGGTTGTGATGACCGTCACGCTCCCTCCCATAGACTTGCATTGAGGGGGTGGGCTATGATGTCACGAGCTCCCGACTCCGGCTCCAGTGTTGGGAACAGTGTGTTCTAAACACTGAGCAGTGGAGTACCCCTTTAAGCCTCACTCAGACAGCAGTATTGTACTCATGTTTAACAATCCATATTCCAAAAGTAACATACAGACGCATCATGGTTCTGCTGTACCAAACCTACAGTACCATAAATATCGTTATGGACCCAAGGAGGGTCCGGAATAAAGATTGTTTAATAGGAGGGACAAGTAATACTTGGGTCAGTTCCTTAATTCTTTGCTTAAAATTTTCTAGACTGATCTGATAAATGAAGTTTCCTCACAAGTGCAGATACTCTAGTAATAGACCGAGCCTCTGTTGTACGTGCAGCTATGAGTGACTGGCAAACACACTCTGACTGTAAAGAATGAGATAATGCACTGATGTGGACATGATATGCCCCAGGTAGAGCACATGCAGCAGAGTCACTTCTGTAGCACTCCCAGGTTTCATTGTTCACACATAGATCTACAATGATCTGGCACTGCCCTGAATTCTACACTTGGCTGCTATCTGACCTTGGCTGCATATCTGCACCACTTTTAGGTCTGTGTTTTGGAACAGTCATTGCTTCAACTATTGCTGACCTCTTTACTTCTAGATTAGATTTTTATTTAAGGCTAGATCTACCAGTCAGTTACATAATTTATCCTCAGTTCAACCTCAGTTTTTGTTTTTGTGAACTTGGAATTTGTTTTACCCATGATAATTCTTGTTCTTATAACCTGATCCACTGACAATAAATAGATACTTTACTACTCAATATGTGCAGGGCATATGCTGAAGAATCTTTTTGTAATGTGCTTACCGACTGGAAGTCCACAAAGAGATTAGTGTTCAAAGAAAGGGTCCTTGCTCAGCTTCTTCTCCACTTCTGACTAGTAGATTTGATTTTCCTTCTTGGAGCTGGAAATAGGGCACTTCAAGAAAGATGTCCTCAAAGCGTGGACTGAAGATGACCTTGGTGAAACTTAAGAGACTCTACACAGTGCCATGATCACCATACACATGACACAGATCAGTCTTAGGTTAGAAGATTCTAGCAACTGGAACAGTACTTGGTTCTTAAGTATAGGCAATTTTTGGTATTCTTGCTTACAACATGCTTCAGCTTGAATAGACCACTGACTAGGCCTGAACTTCACTTAGTAGACCTAGGAGGTGCACTTTGACTAGTTGTTTACACTTTTCTGGCCAGACTTTTTGACTAAACTTATCTGTATAGCAAGAGCAGAAATGTCCACACTACTTTGGCTAGAGAGACTAAACAGGTTTAACTCACTTTACCCCAAACACAGGTTTACGCATTTAGAATAAGAATTCCTCAGCCACACAACAACTTCATATATTGTACATGGGACATGGGTACTGGAACATTGCATAATGCTTTATTTGTACCTGAATATTACTGGATACATGTAACAAAAAGATATTTAGCACCAAGTTCAGGATTGCGGTCAGAAAAATGTCCTTGAATATTCTGTAGGTCCATACGATTAAAATGACACCCTACTTATATAGGTTTGATTTTGTCGCACTTCTGGAAAAAATCATAACTACATGCAGGAAAATGTATACGTTTAAAATTGTCATCTTCTGATCCCTATAACCTTTTATTTTTCCGCGTATGGGGCGGTATGGGGGCTAATTTTTTGCCCTGTGATCTGAAGTTTTTGGTGGTACCATTTATGTATTGATTGGACTTTTTGATTGCTTTTTATGAATTTTTTCATGATATAAAAAGTGACCAAAAATACGCTATTTTGGACTTTGGAATTTTTTTGCACGTACACCATTTACCGTGCGGTTTAATTAATGATATATTTTTATAATTCGGGCATTTCCGCATGCGGCGATACCACATTTTTATTTACACAGTTTTTTTTTTTTATGGAAAAAGGGGGGTGATTCTTACTTTTATTAGGGAAGGTGTTAAATGATCTTTATTAACTTTTTTTTACACTTTTTTTTTGCAGTGTTATAGCCCCCTGGTGGCTATTTCACTGCACATACTGATCTCATACACATATCATTGTCGTGTATTGACACGGCAAAGATCAGTGTAATTGGCGGTCTATTGCTCAAGCCTGGATTTCAGCCTTGGAGCAATCAATCGCTGATCCGACGTGACGGAGGCAGGTGAGGGGACCTCCACTTGCATTCTAGCTGATCGGGACATTGCGATTTCCCCGCAATGGTCCCAATCAGCCCGACTGAGCTGCCAGGAAGCTTTTACGTTGATTAGAGATGCAGCGATCAACTTTGAACGCAGCGTCTAAAGGGTTATTAGCGCGCGGCAGAATGATCGGTGACGCGCGCTATTAGCCCAGGGCCCCGTCTGTCAGTAGCCGCCTTGACAGACCAGGTATGATGTGGTGTCACGACTTATACCAGGACCTTAAGAGTTTAAATTGATAGTAGATCCTGCATGTCACCCAGTCAGAGGCCATATGCCCAGCAGAGGTGAGTGAATAATGCTGGGAGTAGTAGTACTACCTAATAAATGTAGGGAAAAAAGTGAAAAAAAAAAACACACACACACTTTATTAAACATATTATTAAAATATATAGCACCTTACAGTATTATTCACTATCATAGCCCGGAAATAGCCGTTTGTAATATCAATTCACCGTAAATTTATTTGGATCGAATAAAAAAAAGTTGAAAATTTCGGTGAATGGGCTGAATAAAATTTTTCAAAAATTCGCTCATCTCTATAGACGACCATTGACCTTCATTCTTGTTATTGGTGGAGGGTTTCAGCGGTCAGAACACCACAGTTAGTTATCAAGCATTCTGCTTAGAGAGGATAACTATTAATATTAATTTATTGATATATTTAGTTTTTTTTAATTAATCCTTGTATGAAATTCAACGTGTCAAATAAATAATGTACGGTAACCTGCCATCTGCTTCATGTCTTTATTTTCTGGAAGGCTAAAAAAAGATAAATCACTGTAATTGCAGCAAATCTAGACACGCCTTCAAGATTTACTTCAAAGCGACTTCTTCCAGCTATTCCTATCCCATTGTTGAAATTCAGTAGATTATTTCAAACCCATAACTATAAGCCAGAGTAATTCTTTTATGGAGGCAAACAATCAGTTTTATCCATTATTCACAGAGAGACTAAACAGAAGAGTAACTGTGAGATTTAGAGATCAGTTTAATCTCTAACTGCAGGCAGGTGTCTGTATTATAGGAAATCGAATTATATTACAAAGAGAATATCATTTGTGTCTAATGTAAAGGGAAATCTCTTCTAACAAACTCTATAGGTTCTCTTTAGAATGCGAAATGACAAGGACTTTAATCCCTGAGATAGAATAAAAATTCTTAAAAGGCTATGTCCAAAGCAATCCAATGTCTTGCATAGTTCCATTGCATCTAACATGAAAATACAAGATTGAAAGTGAATGAAGATACAAAGTCTTAATTAATTTAATGTCTCCAGCTACTAGGCAGTCTCAGAGTCCCATTTGTGGTGTCCTAGTACAGGATGTTGTCCTGTCAGCTAAATGTTTCTTTAGGCACGTCTGGTTTCTCTGTTCTGGGCCCACTGCTACAGGGTATACTGCATTGTGCTATGTTGCCATTTTGTGTTAAATAATCATTCCCAGTGTTACTGTTACTTTAAAGGAAAGGGAAAACTGTCACTAAACCCCCCAACCCCCCCCCCCTTAACTAACTATGACTGGCTGGTAGTGCGGGCAATGCTGATCAATATGATGCCAACCATGTACGGATCCGTCCAAGCCGTTTGCGATTTATCTTACTTTTTCAATATATGCAAATCATTTTTTAACTGGCACGGGCGGGGTACTGCCTTCATCTTGCACTGTGACGTCAGCGCCGCTTGTCCGCAGCACTGCCCGGCTTATGCATATTCATGCCCTCCCTCCGCATCTCCCTCTCATCCCCGCTCTGTATGTGACTCCACTGCGCATGTGCCGGCTTACTGCACCTTTACTTACTAGACCCTTACTGCAGCCCCGCTTCACTGGAATGAAGCTGCGTTGAAGCCGCTTCCGGGTTAACACAGGAATCTGACACATGGGCAGTGGAGACACATACAGAGCAGGGAGGAGAGGGAGATGCAGAGGGAGGGCATGAATATACATAAGCCGGGCAGTGCTGCGGACATGCGGCGCTGACGTCACAGTGCCAGATGAAGGCAGTAACCTTGCCTGTGCCAGTTAGAAGATGATTAGTATATATTGAAAAATAAAGATAACGGGCGAACAGCGCGACGGACCCGGGCATGGTATGCATCATATTGATCAGCATCCCCCGCACTACCAGCCAGTACCTGGTTAGTGCAGGGAGGTTTAGTGACAGTTTTCCTTTAAGGGATGCCCTGCAGGGTGAACCAGGTGAACGTGATGCCCCAATGGGATGCCCCTACCTTATGCAGTTTAGGGAGAGAGGAGTTTTCAGTCCAAAGTTGGAGTTGGAGGAGAGCTGAGGTACAGTCTGGAGAAGTGTGCAGAGAAGTCTGAGGTGATCTGAGAAACCTTTAAGAGAGGAGAAGTCTAAAGTCTGGAGCCACGCCATTCTCAGGAACCCCATTACACAGGTGAAAGTCAAGCCTGGCGTTAAGCTCAAAACTCCAGGGGAATAATAATCTTAAGTCAGTCAGTCTACAGTCTCAAAGTAAGCATGGGTTGCTATCAATTTCAAGTCAGTCACCATTCAGTTCAGTGCAAGCAATGTGATTCTGCTGCTCTGTTCTCATAGCAGAATTTCCGCATCCGGTGCAAAAAATCAAATTCCGTTGTCCACAGAAAGAATAAACATGTCTTTTCTTTCTGCGGACAACGCACGGAAATGCATTGCCGTCTATGAGACCACGCATTTCTGATCGGTCCTAGCACAAAGACCCCTTCAATTTTTTCAATTTTATTAAAGGACGTACTACCGCTCTATTTACAAAGGAGATTCTAGGACATTTTACCCAGAATCAGTGGAAGTCTCAGAAGTTTATATAAAACTCAATGGCCCTCATTTACTATTGCAAACCCAACATGTTTTGTCGGGTTGTGCGCCAGACTCTGTAGCATTGTGCCAGAAATTCTGTCTGCGCCAGATATTGCACCAGAATTTGCGCCAGAATTGAAAAAACCCCGACTAACTCTCCATTTGCTATGAAAACCCAAAAAGGGGCATGGCCGCAGAGGAAACGGGGCGTGTTCTCCGAAAAGGGGTGTGTTTCCGACATTTTCACAAAAACCCAACATATTTACTAAGGTTTCCACATAAAATGTGGTGGATTTGAGCTGAGGAAAACCCGAAAGATCAGAGCATGTGTAACAAAAGCTAAATATAGGGAAAGTGGAAAATGTAGGGAAACCTTAGTAAATACTGTGGAAAATAAATTGTAGGGAATTAAAACCCACAAAGAAACCTATACTGCATAACTTCCAAATGGCTGGAGATATTTTGATAATACTTGGTCACATGTTACTTATATGTCCACTTAAAATATAGGATAGTTGATTTAACTCCTTAACGACCACAGACTTAAATGTACGTCCTGGCTTGGCGGTACTTTGTGCACCAGGACATACATTTACATCGTGTGTATGACTGTTACGCCGAGCGCTCCGGGTCCCCCTCCTCCTCAGGAGCGCTTGCGGCTTCTTCTGCCCAGCAGCGCTCCGGTCAGCAGCGCTGATCGGAGACGCTGTTCTGAGTTCCCCTGCGGGAATGCGATCCGCGCGGCAGGACATGCCTGCCCGCGGGTCGCATCCCGTTCTACTCACCTGTCCCGTGGCTGTCACCTCCCGGCGCGCGTGGCCCCGCTCTCTAGGGCGCGCGCGCGGGCTGTCTGAGATTTAAAGGGCCAGTGCACTACTAATTGGTGCCTGGCCCAATCTGTGTCAATCACTCCCATTGTTATAAAAACCCACTTCCCCTTCCTGTCCCTGCCGGATCTTGTTGCCTAGTGCCCTGAGAAAGTGTTATAGTGTGTTCCAAGCCTGTGTACCCAGTCTGACCTCGCCTCCGTCTAGTCCTTGTGTACCGCGTTTATCTCAGCTGTCAGTGAGGTTGAGTCGCTATCGGGTGGAACGACCTAGGGGTTACCTGCCGCTGCAAGTCCATCCTGCTTTGCGGCGGGCTCTGGTGAAAACCAGTAACCTCTTAGACTCCGTTCCCCTGGTACGGCCTACGCCATCACCTCACTGACACAGAGGATCCACCTCCAGTGTCCTCTCCGATTACCAGTCCGGATCCTGACAAGGACCATGAGCATCGGAGCGGTGCTCGTGTCATGCATGGCAGGTTCCGGGGACCCGCCGGTAATGGCCGACATCCGCACGAATCAATCGCGCGGATGTCCACCATTAACCCCTCAGATGTTGTGATCAGTACAGATCATGGCATCTGCGGCAATGCACACGTTAAAATAGATGATCAGATCACCCGCAGTGATGCCGCGGCGATCCGATCATCTGTAATGGCGGACGGAGGTCCCCTCACCTGCCTCCGTTCGTCTCCCGGCATCTCCTGCTCTGGTCTGAGATCGAGCAGACTAGAGCAGGAGATAGCCGATAATACTGATCAGTGCTATTTCCTATGCATAGCACTGAACAGTATTAGCAATCAAATGATTGATATAGATAGTCCCCTATGGGAACATAAAAAGTGTAACAAAAAAAAAAGTTGAAAGATGTAAAAAAAAAAAAAAAGTTTAAAAATAGTGAAAAATCCCCTCCCCCAATAAAAATAAACATTTTCAGTTTTTCCCATTTTACCCCCAAAAAGCGTATTTTTTTTAAAATAAACATATTTGGTATCGCCGTGTGTGTAAATGTCCGATCTATCAAAATATAATGTTAATGATCCCGTACGGTGAACGGCGTATATGTTAAAAAGAAAAAAGTCCAAAAAATGCAGCTTTTTTGTCACATTTTATTCCAAAAAAATTAATCAAAAATTATCTAAAAGTTTTATATATGCAAATGGAGAATCAATAAAAATTACAGATGACGGCGCAAAACATTAGCCCTCATACCGCCCTATATACGGAAAAATTAAAAAGTTATATGTGGTCAAAATAGGGCAATCTTAGATTACTGATTTTGTAAAAAAAAGTTTTAGATTTCTTTTAAGCGGTACAAAAATATAAAAGTATCTAGCCATGGGTATCATGTTAATCGTATCGACCCACAGAATAAAGAACATGTCATTTTTACCATAAATTGTACAGTGTGAAAACTAAACCCTCCAAAATGTTCAAAATTGTGGTTTTCATTTAAATTTCCTCCCTAACAAAAATATTTTTTTGGGTTCGCCGTACATTTTATGGTAAAATGAGAGGTTTCATTACAAAGTACAATTGGTCACACAAAAAACAAGCCCTTATATGGGTCTGTAGATGAAAATATAAAAGAGTTATGGATTTTAGAAGGTGAGGAGGAAAAAACGAAATCGCAAAAATAAAATTGGCCTGGTCCTTAAGGGGAAAATGGGCTTGGTCCTTAAGGGGTTAACTCTTAACTACCCTCCCCCCATTTATGAGGGTCGGAGTTTTTGTTTAAAGTCCCATGGAAAAAAATAGGAAATGTATGTTACCACAAAACTTCCGTATGGCTGGAGATATTTCAATTATACCTGGTACACATATTACTTACATGTCAAATAACACCCTTACATAAAAGATGGGTTTTTGTTTCAAGTCCCATGTGAGTATATGATACTTCCAGTATCTTACTCCACAAGCTCCACTCTGCATCTCCTGGTGAATGTGTCAATCCGGCTTGCAAGCCACACCCCATCTCACAAAGAGAGGAGGTCGGGATAGGAGGTCGAGATATGAGGATGGGATGTGAGGTCGAGATATGAGGATGGGATATGAGGACCGGATGTGAGGTCAAGATAGGAGGACTGGATAGGAGGTCAGGATATGAGGTCGGGATAGGAGGTCAGGATATAAGGACGGGATATGAGGTCGAGATAGGAGGACGGGATAGGAGGTTAAGATAAGAGGTTGGGATATGATGACGGGATATGAGGTCGGGATATGAGGTCTGGATACGAGGTCGGGATATGAGGACGAGATATGAGGACGGGATATGAGGAAGTGATATGAAGTCAAAAGCTTCCTCCTTTGTTTATTTTCCTCCCCAACAAGGATGAGGAAGGAAAAACTGGGCAACGTGTAGCTAGTGTATATATATAACTCAATGTGTGTATGTGTGTGTGTATGTTCCAGCATCACATCCAAACAGCTAAAGATATTAACATGAAATTTGGCACACAAGTTACTTATATGTCAACAACAAACATAGGATAGGCAATTTAACTCTTACTCACTCCCATTTGCCAGGGTCAGGGTTATTTTTTAAAGTCCCATTCAAGTCTATGGGAAATTTATGTTACTGCATAGCTTCCAAATGGCTGGAGATATTTCAATAATACTTGGTCACATGTTACTTATATTTCAACTATAAATATAGGATAGTTAATTTAACCCATAACTACCCACATTTGTAAGGGTTGGGGTTTTGTTTAAAGTCCCATGCAAATCAAGGTGAAATGTATGTTACCCCATAACTTCCCTACGACTGGAGATATTTCAATAATACCTGGTACACATATTACTTATATGTTAAATAAAAATATATGATAGTTAAATTAGCCCTTACCTACACCCTTATATAAAAGATGGGTTTTTGTTTCAAGTCCCATGCAAGTATATGGGACTTTCAATACCTTACTCCACAAGCTCCACTCTACATCTCCTGGTGAATGTGTCAATCCGGCTTGCAAGCCACACCCCATCTCACAAAGACATGCCCACTGTTAAAGCCCCACCCCTTTTATTATCTACCCTTTTTGTGCATCGGTCTGGCTTGCAAATCACACCCAGTCCCCAAAGCCACGTCCCCTTCTATTTTCAGCTTACAATATCTTCATTACAAATCAGTCCCACCTCAGGACAGGGTATGAGGATGGGACATAGGGACAGGATATGAGGACAGGATATGAGGTCGGGATATGAGATCTGGACATGAGGTCAGGATATGGGGATGAGTCAAAAGCTTCCTCCATTGTTAATTTTCCTCCCCAACAAGGATTAGGAAGGAAAAACTGGGCCATGCCGGGTACTCAGCTAGTAGGTGATAAATGATATTAGTAGGAAAACCCTTTTAAAGTATACCTGTCATTGAAAAACACTTTTGACATGTCCTAGCAAAAGTCAAAATTGTTCAGGAGAACAAGCTGGGAGAAGTCTGCACTGCCACTTACTCCTCTCCCTGTTCTGAGTCTTGTCTTAGAGAAACGCTCATAGACTTACATGAGGAGACCATCAAGAAAGATCATTCATGGGCATAATCTTGGCGGTCTCATAAACAAGTTCAAGGGGGGCCTGGATGCTTTTCCAAAGAGTAATAACATTACAGATTATGGATACTGGATTTACTGTATGGGGATAGAACGCTGATCCAGGGATTTATTCTGATCGCCATATTAGGGTCGGGAAGGAATTTTTCCTCTGTCGTGGGGCAATTGGCATCAGCCTCATGGGGTTTTTTGTCTTCCTCTGGATCAACACAGTGGGGTTTTAGGTTGAACTTGATGAACTCTTGTCTTTTTTCAGCCTTACAAACTATATTACTATGAACTTCTCCTGATTGGTGGAGGTCTGAATATTCAGACTCACTCAGATCACAACTTTTGAAAAAGTTTTTCCAACAGTGTCCATTTAAGCTTTATTTACCTAGAACTGGAAAACTCTTGCAAAAACTGGTTTGGTACAAAAGGATATATTCAGCAGATTTTATGAGGTACACACTCAATCCTTTGTTCTTGAAATTTTATCACGGTGCATTGTATTCTGTACTAAACAGTTTACGTCAAGTACTGTATGTTAATGTTATGTATCCTGCTTCATTACTATAGACTGCAGGTGCCAAAGTACAACATATTTTCTTATCTCTGGGTGTTTCGTCATGAGAATGCATATCATTTCCTCTGTAACTAACCTACCTGACTCATCTTCAAGATTACGTGCTTAAATTTACTAGGACAGACTGTAATTTGCACAAGAAACAGAAGCATGGCCAAGCAGTCATAAAATTTAGCAGATTTCCTCACATCAGATATTTACACTTAAAAAAAATCCCTTTTGATATTTAAAATAATTTAGCATTGTATCTAATATAAAAATGAAACTACTTTGGCAATGGCCCTCCTCTATGAAGTTTTTAAAAGTTCTGTTTAGTTTGCTTTTTTTAAGTCCCATTCACATCATAATTTGCGGCACTTTTGTATTTCTATATTCACCACAGTGAACCTGCAGCATAGCCATAGACCTACTAGTCTACTAATAACTATCCATGGTCTGTTTTAAAATGTGTACATATTGTTTCCAGGATACAAAGTCATTGACTACTTGTCGGCTCAGACTGATGCCCGACTAGACTGAGGTATGGGGAATTTGGAGGCCGGGTGAACACCATGAACTTTTTTTTTAATGTTCCTCAAACCATTTCGGAACATTTTTATTTTTATTTTTTGCAGGGTAGCAGGGGTATTGACATTTACCGCTGCTGTCAAGGGGAAAACAGTCTGTAGAATGTTTAAGTATCAAAGGTTCGTATCAAAGTAACATCCACATGATGCCAGGACTCAAGTACTCTAAGCTGAATAATGCCCAGAATGTCCCTCCACAAACTGTCTTCTTCCATTAGTGCATGATGTCATCTCTGCCCACTGCCACTCTTGCTCTTGGTATATGACTGTCATGCCCCTTTTGTGCTGATGCTTGGTGGGCTGTATATGACTGTCATGCCCCTTTTGTGCTGATGCTTGGTGGGCTGTTGTGTGCAATAACACCATATAAGCACACAAATTGCACGTAACCACAGAAGCCAGTCATTGGCTACAGTGACACGTGCACAGTGGCGTCACCTGTGTACTTTCACCAAGTACTCCAGAGCAGCAGTCGCACTGGATCAGGAGTGATCTGAGAAGAGAGAGTATATATATATATTATATACAAACACACATACATACCGTACACACACAAGAAATTTGCAGCACTACATATGCAATGTCCAGTTTGGTGCCAGTGCCCCGGACTTGATCAAGGTCCCATTAATAGTAGAAGAAAACAATGGCACATTCACTCTCAAAAGTAGTGAAAAAAATTAATTGTGGATTTATTGGCTCACATCACAGCAGCAACATTTCAGTCCTACTGTAGGACCATTTTCAATGGTCCTATAGTAAGACTGAAACGTTGCTGCTGTGGTGTGAGCCAATAAATCCACAATTAATTTTTTTCACTACTTTTGAGAGTGAATGTGCCATTGTTTTCATATATCATTTTTTTTTTTTAAATGGAAAATCCCTTGTATGCTTGGTTCAGCTGAGTATGTTCTCAATGTGGTATGGGGAGAAAGCTCTATTAGGGTGCGTTCACACGTGCATGTTTTCTGCTGCAGATCTGCTGCAGATTTGCTTCAGCAGATTTATCTACCCATTAAAGTCAATGGACAGCAAAATCTGCAGCAGCAAATCTGCAACAGATCTGCAGCTAAAATACGCACGTGTGAACGCACCCTCAAGTTGACAGATATCTAATGTGTATGGTCAGCTTTAGAGACAAAGAAATTCTGAGATAAAGTGCAGTAGGTATACAGTAAGCAGTCAGGATGTGACTAACGGCAGACCATTGGTTGGGTCTTTATGGTGTTCACAGACCATTAAAATTAATGGCATTAAAGGGGTATTCCCGAAATTTTATTTTTATTTTACCATACTACAGAAGCTGTAAAGTTAGTGTAGTTCATAATATAGTGTCTGTACCTGTGTGTGACAGTTTTCTCACAATTCTTCTGTGATTTTAACCCCAATATTTATTTTTACCAGCATACAAAATGACTGTTGTCTCAGATTTTTCCCAGGTTGCAATGCGGCCGAGACCTGACTCACTAGTCAGCTGATGACAGGGAGCCTGTCTGCTTCAATGGGTGGAGGGATCAATCTTCAACTAATGCACCAGCTCGAGGCACCCTGATTGAAAACCACAGGTCTGCAGCTCATTTATGTTTCAATGGGTGGGGTGGCTGATGTGTGGGAAGGAGGAAAATAGAATTGTGGGATTAGTAGTCAAAAAAAGAAAAATCAAAACAGGAAATACAAGTTCACAAAAAGCTAGCCACAGTGTTATGGTAATCTCATGACTTAGCCATTTAGCCCCAAGACAACGCAGATACTTCCTTAGCATGTCCAATGCTGTCTGCCAGGTACGTACTAAAATCACCTTATGGTGGAGAACCCCTTTAAGTTCATATTATGTATTGCATAAGCTGGAACACAGGACTTGGCCAAGGTCACAATAAAGATCGCGGTTTGCATTAACGGCTATGAATAGGAGTGTCTGTTGTCAGAGTCCACTGCTCTTACTCATTGACCCCTCCCTTATTTGTTCATACAAGCATTGATAGGACACAAGCAAATTAAACAGTTAATTGGGATAAGGATATACTAAAGGAATGTTATCACACAATGAAACTCAGCTGAGGCGACTGTACCGTGCATTATGTGTCTCGGTAACTTTCCATGCTTAACATTTACCCTGTGCTGAGATTATGCGGTAGATTGAAAGTGCCGATCAAAAGTGCACAGAACTATATACGTGGTTCATGTGAGCACTGCCTAAAAAAGTAACCTTCTTCTGAAGGCTGTCACTGTGCAGACTGGCATTGATAAGACAAAATGTCAAGTAAAGAGCTTGAAGTTTATTTGTGTAAAGGTGTTCTGTGAAATCATTCATCAGGAGAAGATCGTCGGTGGTCACAGTTCTAATTGTCAATACAGCAAGAATAATAACAGGAGAAGAATTAGCGTCTCACAATCCCACCGATCAGTTAAAGGGGTATTCCAAGGTAAAATGCGTATCCTCTATCCACAGGACAGGAGATAAGTGTCATATCATGGGAGGTCCGACAGCTGAGACCCCCTGCGATCTACAGAGGGACCCAAGCCTTATTTTGAAACAGAGCATTAAGTCAGGTATGCATGCTGACACTTGTCTATAAAGCTAGTGAAGATAGCCGACCACTATACCCTGCTGTCTTTGTCAGACAATAAATGATAATACAGTGATCCCTCAACTTACAATGGCCTCAACATACAATAGTTTCAACATACAATGGTCTTTTCTGGACCAGTGTAACTTGAGACCAGACTCAACATATAATGTACAGACAGTCCAGATCTGTGAAACATGTCAATGGCCAGAAGAACTGACCAATTATAATGGACATTTACACCTGTACTACTGAAGTGCATGCACTGACTGTCTAGTAGTGTCTCCCTACAGTTCAGGGAGGTATTACATGTTCTGTATTACTCTTTACCTGTGCCACGGTTAGCTGCTCCTTTGGACACAGGTAAGGGCAGCTACATTTTGCGTGTACTGTACAGGACCCTGAAGAAGCTCCTGTCCTCTATATAGACCAGTCTTTCCAAACCAGGGTGCCGCCAGCTGTTCCAAAACTACAACTCCCAGCATGCCTGGAGTTGTAGTTTTGCAACAGCTGGAGGCACCCTGGATGGGAAACACTGACATAGACAGTAATTTACAGCTTCCAGCAGATCTTTCTTACTTTTATATGTAAGGATTTGCTTTATCTATATTAGTTATCTACTTATTTCTATTTAATCCTCACTTTTTCCAATTTTGGATTACATTTTGGTGGCTTCAGAACCAATTAACAGGTTTCCATAGAGGTATGGTCTCAACATACAATGGTCTCAACATACAATGGTCGTCCTGGAACCAATTAATATTGTAACTTGAGGGACCACTGTACACATGTATGACTCAGTTCTCCAGTTTTAAAACAAGAATCGGGTCCCCCTTTTTGAAATCACAGGGCGTCTCAGTGGTTAAAGGGGTATTCCAGGGAAAAACTTTTTTTTATATATATCAACTGGCTCCAGAAAGTTAAACAGATTTGTAAATTAGAAATATGGACAATAGGATGTGTAGCTCACTTAAAGATAAATGTATGGAGAGTGTTCGAGGTTAAAGGTGATGCCTTCACCCAATCAGGCCTAGTCAAAAAATGGGAAAATATATGTATATACCAGTCCTCAAGAACACTAGGGATGTGTAGAATAAAGAGGAAAGAAAATAGTGGATCTAATAAGGATTTATTAATATATGTATATATGTAAGTAAATGCAAATAAATCACCAATCACTCTGCAGGGCCCTTGCAGGAATGAATTGGTAAGTAATCAATATATAAATAAAAATGCAAATGAAAATGCAGATAAAAATGCAGATAAAAATAATATAGCAGAAATGCACCAATGTCCACTACGGTGGTTAGCAACGTGTCTCTTTTGGTTAGTAGTCAGTCTTGGTCACAGTTAAGTCCAAGGATATCCAATTAAAAGAGTCACAGTTCAGTAATCAACTCCTATGATACTGTAGCCAAATATAGCAATAGTGGCGATAATAGCAACAGTTGTAGCAATTATGGCAGTAGTTTGTAGAGTATCAGTGCACAACGCGTCTGACTTGCAAAAGCACCTCATACCACTTCTAAAGAGACTATATCCACACATTTTGGCTAGCAACTGCTGGATGCTCACAGAACTGGGACCACTGCAACACACGCGCAGCTAGCGCATCATTCAGACACGCAGCTGCTCCCAGATCTCCATTCACAGCCCCGGATGGCAGAGTTCCTGGACACGTTCTCCCTAGGCCGGACGCCTCCCCGTGCCAGCCCAGGATACTTACAGCCTACCGGAGAACCACTCACCTAGGCTACGATCCAGACTGGCAATACAAACAGCTTTTATCACCTACAGGACATCGCGGTCTGCCGAAATCGCTACCTGTGAACATCATTGCTTGCCGGGATCGCTAACAGCCGAGAAGAAGGGTGAGTGGTGCTGTGCACCGATACTCTACAAACTACTGCCATAATTGCTACAACTGTTGCTATTATCGCCACTATTGCTATATTTGGCTACAGTATCATAGGAGTTGATTACTGAACTGTAACTCTTTTAATTGGATATCCTTGGACTTAACTGTGACCAAGAGTGACTACTAACCAAAAGAGACACGTTGCTAACCACCGTAGTGGACATTGGTGCATTTCTGCTATATTATTTTTATCTGCATTTTTATCAGCATTTTCATTTGCATTTTTATTTATATATTGATTATAGCCAATTCATTCCTGCAAGGGCCCTGCAGAGTGATTGGTGATTTATTTGCATTTACTTACATATATACATATATTAATAAATCCTTATTAGATCCACTATTTTCTTTCCTCTTTATTCTACACATCCCTAGTGTTCTTGAGGACTGGTATATACATATATTTTCCCAGATTTGTAAATTACTTCTATTAAATTTTTTTTAATCCTTTCAGTACTTATGAGCTTCTGAAGTTAAGGTTGTTCTTTTCTGTCTAAGTCCTCTCTGATGACACGTGTCTCGGGAACCGCCCAGTTTAGAAGCAAATCCCCATAGCAAACCTCTTCTAAACTGGGTGGTTCCTGAGACACGTGTCATCAGAGAGCACTTAGACAGAAAAGAACAACCTTAACTTCAGAAGCTCATAAGTACTGAAAGGATTAAGATTTTTTAATAGAAGTAATGTACAAATCTGTTTTACTTTCTGGAGCCAGTTGATATATTAAAAAAAAGTTTTTTCCTGGATAACCCCTTTAAACTCCCTACTATCTGACACTTATTCCCCAACCTGTGGATAGTGGATAAGTGTTTTAAAGGGGTACTCCGGTGAAAAAAATCAACTGGTGCCAAAAAGTTAAACAGATTCGTAAATGACTTCTATTTAAAAATCTTAACCCTTCCAGTACTTATCAGCTGCTGTATGCTCTAGAGGATGTTCTATTATTTTAAAATGTCCTTTCTGTACTTGAAGGGTTAAGATTTTTAAATAGAAGTCACTTACAAATCTGTTTAACTTTTTGACACCAGTTGATAAAAAAAAATGGTTTTCACTGGAGTACCTCTTTAACGTCGGCATCCATTTTGACAATTTACTGACACAGATGGCACCATCCTACTGTGAATGAGACCTTATTTTGAGTTTAGCTCTGCTTCCTCTCATATGTTCAGATAGTTAGGATAATTATATACATGCACATAAGTACACATCTATAGCTTAGCCGACAATTTGTGTAACAGCTGTTTGTCCAGGGGCACAGGGAGAGAGCAGAGAGTGTCAAAAGCCATGGTGTTTCAAACTAGAGCCCTCTACCCCTATCATTCTCATAGAAGCCATGATCAGAACTGATTACGGCATCTATGGGATTAATGGGATCACGCCAGTCTCGGGAGCCGTGGGATATCGCCATGTAGGTAACTGGGACTTATGCATACGTCCTGGGGCAGGAAGGGAGTTAATCCATATGGGGGAGACAGTATCATACTATGACAGTATCATACTATGACAGTGTGGTGTCCCGGTACCGTATTACATACCGTACCTAGTATAGAGGTCCCCAAAGTCAGAGTAACTACGCTCAGGTGGGACAGCCCCTAGTCGCCTCTCCTCAAGTCCAATTCTCTAATGTTAATATGTGTATATATTTAATAAATAATGTATATCTAATATAATGTAAAGTACTTACCTTGTTTGGCGTCGCAGGACCTTCGGTCATGTGACCATGTTAATATCCTCTATGGTATGTTGGAGGACCTCTGGAGGTCTTTGGGTCACATGTTACCCACAATTCTTTGTAATGGTGATTGACATCAGTATGGACCAATTAACACTAGTCCAGCCCCTGCCCATATAAGGGAGCTGTAGCCAATTATCACTCTCTTGGGTTGCTGCTCTCGTGGATGCCGGACTAGCAGGACGGATCTGCGCAATTTGCAAAGACACGCTAGACCTGAAAAACCTACCGGCCTCATCTGAACTAAAACCGTGAGTTCTAAATTACCCACACTAATGCTAGCGTACTGGACCGCAACTAAATCCCCTAAATCCAGTGGAACAGCGCCTAATACCTAAAGACTCTAAATTGCTAAAGTCCCAACCTTTGTCAATCTCCAAAGGAAGCAGTTGTATGCATAGAGACTGTTCAGTTTATGAAGCTTGCAGAAAATCTTCAGTAAAAGTTATACCTGTTTCAGAAAACTCTCCGGTTGTGGACATTTTATTATTATCTACCTCCCTATCGCTCTTGGGAAGGGTGGCGGTAGGACAAGCATTTCTGAGGAGCCCGCACCCTGGCGTCACGAAGAGCAAGGGTTAACATGCACCCTTTAATCACTGCACAGCTACACTCCCCATACCATACATCCCCCAGGCTATCACAACAGTATCTAATCCATTTAGGGAGGCACAGTATTTAACCCCTAAGGACGCAAGGGGTCCCTATTTTTGCCCTTACCTTTTTCCTCCTCCCCTTCTTCCACCAATTTTACTTTGCTATGATATCACTTATTTAATAACAAAATCTATGGGGAAACAAAAAAAATTATTTGTGGGGCAAAATTTTTCATAAAACACGCCATTTTGTATGTTTGGGGGGCTTCCGTTTCTACACAGTGCATTTTTCGGTAAAAGTGATACCTTATCTTTATTCTGTAGGTCTATGCTATTACGATACCCAATTTATATAGATTTTATTTTATTTTACTATTAAAAAATTATAACTTTTGGTATGAAAATTTGTATGTTTGAAGTTGTCCTCTTCTGACCCCTATAATTTTTCAATTTTTTCATATACGAGAATGTATGAGGTTTTTTTTTTTTTTTTTGAGCCATGATCTGTAGTTTTTATCGGTACCATTTTTGTTTAGATTAGACTTCTTCACTATTATTTAGTCCCCAAAGAAGACTATTACATGCAATATTCAGACTGCAAACATTGACTGCTTCATAGAACAGCATTGATCAATTTTATCGGTGCCTTATTATTTTTAATCTAAGAGCCGAGGAACGTGCTCTCAAATCATCCAAAGTGCAAGAAGAAGTGTAAACGTGTTACACCCGAAAAAATGTGTACAAAGGATGCGGTCTATCGCAAGCCCTTCTCCGATAGGAGAGAGGCCCCTCACAAACCTTACCTTTCGCCTCCGGACCAAAAGGTACCTGCGAGGATCCAGGTTCGATGTCCCTTTTCGCGTGAAGCTACTAAGGGACCACAAATGCTCCCGGCATCCCCCTTGGCTTTAGCCAAGGCATCTGCCCTCAGAGCCAATAATGGTCGGTACCCTGCCCATGCAGGAGTACCCAGGGTAATTGCAGGGAGGCGAGGAACCTGATGGCCACACACACCTCCTCTAGACCGCTAGGAGGGACACCCAGAAGGGCTACTTTATCGGTGCTTCATTGCTCCAGGCTGCTTAGGCTTCATGGAGCATTGAAACACCGATCGGACAGCGAGATGGCAGGTCAGGGTCCTTCCGCCATCCTTTTAGCTGATTGGGACCTCATGATTTAACCGCGGGTGTGCCGATCAGCTCTGCTGAGCAGCTTGGATTTTTACATTTTAGATGCTACGATTAAAGTTGAAAGGGTTAATGCCGGGTATCGGCCCGATCAGCAATGTCGGGCATTAGCCACAGGTCCCTGAGCTGATAGCTGTTGGGACTAACCGGCTATGATGCATGCTCAGCTGCCCCTTTGTCCTTTAATGGGTTAAAAACAGCTCAGGCAAGATAAGAAGAATGTTTATTGTTTTTTGCTAAAATAATGTGATTTTTTTTTTTTGGGGGGGGGGGAGCGTGGACACAATACCTGGCCAGGGGCACAAGGGGCACTAGGTACACCTCTGTGTGCCCAGACATGTACTGACAAATATGGAGCCATTAACTATTATGGGGCTGCGGACCCGATCGTACATTGACCCCCCGACCTACGGTTGCCCCGACATACGATCATTTCAACATACGATGGCCTCTCATGTTGAAGGCAGCATCAACATATGATGCTTTTGTATGTCGGGGCCATCGCATAAACGGCTATCCGGCAGTGCAGACTGCTTCAGCTGCCACCGGATAGCCGTTTACGGTGCCCCATGTGGTCCGCTGACGATCACTTACCTGTTCTCAGGGCACTGGCGCGTCCTCTTCTGGATCCCCTGCATCGTCGGCGCTCTACATCGTCGTCATCACTTTGCTGCGCACGCCGTCCCTTCATCCATTAGAAGCGGCGTGCGAAGCGACGTGATGGCGGCGACGGAGAGCGAGGATGCCGGGGAAGCAGAGGCTTTGCCAAAGCGTCGGGGACATCCCGGGGACGCGGTGACAGCGATGGAAGGCAACATCCCAGGCAGCGATGACGGTCCGGAGCGGCGGGGACACGTGAGTATAACCTGCAATAACAGTGGTCTTTAACCTGCGGACCTCCAGGTGTTGCAAAACTACAACTCCCAGCATGCCCGGACAGCCGTTGGCTGTCCGGGCATGCTGGGTGTTGTAGTTTTGCAACATCTGGAGGTCTGCAGCTTGTAGACGACTGTCCTATACTTTACATTGCACGGATCCCTCAACATACGATGGTTTCAACAAACGATGGTCCATTTGGAAAGGAGTACCATCGTATGTTGAGGGACCACTGTAATCAGCTAGTCACTACCATCTGGTCATTTTCTCAGCAGAACCACGATTTTCTGTCCGTGTAAAAAATCTGACATGCTGAGAAAATGACCAGATCGTAGTCACTAGCTGACTACAATCGGGTCCGCAGCCCCATAATAGTTAATGGCTCCATATCTGTGCAGCAGACACTCAAATCGTGGTGTGAAGCCAGCCTTATTTTGTAGATATACTGAACTAAATGTGTAACTAGTCTTATCCGTCTCTGGTAGCAGTGAATCACAGACAGGTTACTGTAGGGGCGGTCTGTTCCATGCATTATGCACAATCCCTGCTCTGACATCCTGTATTCGCAGTAGTTACTTCTGCACAGCACTCCCTGCAAACCAGGTAACCTGCGACATTGTTCTGTATTTCTATACGTCCCTCTGAATTGTAGTTATTCTCCTGGGGGGATTAGACCCAGACTGTGTATAGACATGGCTCGCTCAACCATTCCTAAGGATTTTGTTGCCACTGTCTCTCCTATAGTTCTCCTCTCTATCAAACGCATGTGACAATGAGAGTAGGGACGGAGACATTCTCCGGAGAAGGTGCACTGCATGATGGGAAGTATGGGAAGGGAAGTAATGCAAGCCTGAAAAGAGCTGGCAAACCCAGCAGACATTGTGCACGCCTCCAGTAAGACTGAGCGAGAACTGCAGAAAGAGCTTCGAGATGATCAGGCAGCTGGGACGATGAAAAAGAAACCTAAAGCAACATAAAAACCTGTCGGAATAGCATGGGTAACATCTATTTTATAAGAATACGTTTTTTTTCTTCATATTTTCCCCAAATGACAGGTATGCTTTAAGCCCTGCCCTAGAGACTGTACGGGAACTCCCCAGAAACGCCTGGGAACGCCCTCAAAATGCCCACACTTGGGTGGGGTGTATGAAAAAAAAAACACCCCCCTATGCATCCCGGCAAAATCAGGACTGTTGGCAAGTATGTATACTAGGGTGCAATACAGTGTCCCATGGGGCACCATACAGGGAGCAATGGGTGTCTACACATTTATAATACCGCCATACTGGTCCCATATAACTGCCTCTGCTGCATGCATGAGAAATAATGGTCAGCAGCGGGAAAACAATAGTTTATGATATGAAACACTTGTCCTTTCTTCTGTTTGCTAAGCAGCAGATGTAAATAATGGAGTTATCATAGTGCTTTACCCTGGGACAAGGTCCACACGTGCATGTATATAGAATGGGGGGTGTGTGTGAAGAACTTTAAAGGGAACCTGTCATGTTTAACACAGCGGCCAGAGCAGGAGGAGCTGAGCAGATTGATATAGAGTTTTGTGGAAAATGATTCACTATAACTTGTATAATATTTATTTACATCCCTCCTCTTTCCACACTTAGGAGTCAAGTGGGCGGTCCTACTACTGAGTGACAGCCTTACCAATATGACTCGCCATACAGAGATAGGTGTCCATTACATTTTTTTTTTACATGTCTAAGAGTCCACTGGACGTTTATATTAGTGCTTGACAGTAATGTCTGTATGCAGAGTCCTGTATGAAAGGCTGTCAATCATTAGGACCGCCCACTGGACTCCCATAAATAGAAAAAGGGATGTAAGTGACGAGCATATAAGTTATACTGATTCTTTTCTCACTAAGTTATATATCATTCTGCTCAGAATGTCCTGCTCTACCTCATGTTGTCTGCAGATCAAACCCCATGCTAGACATGATAGGTTCCATTTCAAAGGAATCTATCGCATTGAAAATGTAGTCTAATATACAGGAATTATGTTATAGAGCAGGAGGAGCTGAATGATATATAGCTCTGTGAGAAAAGATTCAGTATAACTTGTATACTAGGCATTTACATCTCTTTTTTATTCATAGGAGTCCAGTAGGCTGTCCTACTGATGACATCATGTTATAGAGCAGGAGGAGCTGAGCAGATGGATATATGTAAATGTGGGAAAAATTCCAGTATTACTTGTCATTTATTCAAGTAAAGTGTCAAGTAGTCACGTGGGTGATTAACAGCTGTGTATAAGCGTTCATATAGAGAGAGCTGTCAATCACTAAGAAGACCGCCCACTTGACTACTTAGCCCAGAAAGAGCAGAGATTTACATGAAGTTATCTTAGAACTTTTCCCATAAAGGGGTAATCCACTGGCCAACGTTCGGAACTAGGTGTTCTGAACACTGTTTTCGCTATGCGGGGGCGGCCACGCCCCTCAATGCAAGTTTAAGGGAGGGGGCATCACGCCCCCTCCCATTGACAAGCATTGAGGGAGCGTGGCCATGGCGTCACGAGGGAGCGTGGCCAACCCCTGCATCGCGAAAACAGCGCTCGGAACATTTAGTTACGAATGCTGGCCAGTGGAGTACCCCTTTAAAACTATAGATCCATCTGCTCAGCTTCTCCTTCTCTATTTTATGATATCCACAGATATTACTGCACTGTCACTGTATTAAAGGGGTACTTAGTATTCCAGAGTGAAAAATAAGTGATTTTAAATCAACTGGTGACAGTAAATTATATAAATTAAGACTTCTGCTGCTTTATGCCCTGTAGGAAGTTGTGTAGTCTGTCCAGTCTGACACAGTGCTCTCTGCTTCCACCTATGTCTGTGTTAGGAACCATCCAGGTCAGGAGAGCTTCCTCCTAGCATACAGCAGCTGATAAGTACTGAAAGGCTTGTGTTATCTGTCTAACTTTCTTGCACCAGTTATTAAAAAATAAAACAAAAAAAAAAGAAATCCACCGAAATCCGCCGTTAGGGCTCATTGACACGGACGGATTCGCAGCATATTTTACACTTCGGATCCGTCAACAATGGACCCTATGATGCTGCCTCCTCTGTTCCTGCTCATAGCGGCAATCCGCTGCTATGAGCAGACACGCTGCGACATGCGAGTCTCTGCGCGCATTCGCAGTATACTCGCACACAACGCGGCTGCCTTAGGCCTAGCTCAGGGAGCAGGGGGAGCGGCCGCGATGTGTGCGAGTACACTGAGCATGCGCCCAGCTACTCGCACATCGCAGTGTGTTTGTCTGTAACGGCGGATTGCCTCTATGAGCAGCCAGCAGATGATACAGGTCCATTGTTGGTGGATCCGCAGTGTAAAATACGCCGTGGATCTGTCCGTGTAAATGAGCCTTTAGGGTTTATTCACACATACAGTATTCTGCACATATTTTATGCGCGGGATTTGAAGCTGCAGATTTCAATGTAAACTAAATGACTGAACACAGTATCAAATCTGCAGCTTCAAATCATGCACATCAAATATACGCAGGATACTGTACGTGTGAAAAAACGTAATGTAAACTGACTGCACACAGCATGAAATCCTGCGCATCAAATCTGCGAATCAAATCTGCGCCGAATACTGTACGTGGGAATAGACCATTAATATGGACACAAAAATGTGAATGTGATACATGCATGTGAAAATGGTCTAAGTTGTTCTTCTATACAAGTCCTTCATAAGTAAATTCCCCTGTATGTTCACACGGTGGCATGTCTGTGTGGAATTCCGCAGGAATATTCAACTGCTGCACAGTCCCATTGATTTCACAGCGGAATTTCCCCGGCAGAAACATCCTGATTCCGATATCTGCAGAAAGAATAGACTAGCTATTGCAAAACTACAACTCCCAGCATGCCCGGACAGCCAAAGGCTGTCCGAGCATGCTGGGAGTTGTAGTTTTATAACAGCTGTAGGCACCTTGGTTAGGAAACACTGACATAGGGAGATATTTTTCTAACCTTGTGGAAAGGATTTCCACTTTCATTTTTAAAAAGGCTTCTGAAATCTGGGCTCTGATAGGTTGCTATGGGCAACTGCTCCTATGTATAAGGATTAATAAATCTCCATGGTTTTTCTTTTTTTCCTTTTCTAAATTTACACAACTGCAACAAAGCGTAGGTTCCCACTCTGTCAGTTCTCCTGATAGTCCACTGCGTTGGCACCCCTTCGAAAACGGGATGATGAAATATACTGTAAACGGGAGCAGTGGACCCTATTGATTTCTATGGCCGAACAGAGTCACCTAGTGACTCCAATGGGGACATGTGCGCTATTTTTTATGGGACTAAAAAAATGTGGGCAGCTTCATCAAAACCTGTGCAGAGGAAAATTTGCCCAGTTGCCCATAGCAACCAGATTGCCTTTTTCATTTCTAACAAGGCCTCTGAAAAATGAAAGTATTGATCTGATTGGTTGCTATGGGCAACTTTTCCTTTGGACATGTTTTGATAAATCTCCCCCTAGGGGACTCTGTACAGCCATAGAAAGCCATGAGGTCCGCTGATGTTTATTGTATACATGCGGATGCTGAAGGAAAGGACCAGTGGGAGCAGTAACGTAGCGTAAACTTACCCAAAACAACAAATCTGCACAATGTGTCATGGAATTAGAGTAGGTCCACTCTGCATTCCTGCCCCTGTTAATCGTATTCAACAGCATCCCGCCGAGAGGATGCCAACATATACCGAAAGGATGCCAACGTATACTGTTTACAGGAACAGCGGACCCCATTCACTTCTGTGACAGAAAAGAGTCACCCCTAGTGACTCCTTTCAAGACGTATGCCCTATTTCACTAGGTAACTCCATTCAGCCATAGAAGTAAATGGGGTCCACTGCACCGATTAACAGTATTTGACGGCATTCCATTTCCGCCGGATACAATTAACAGGGGCAGAAACGTAGTGTGGACCTACACTGGAGATATTTCACAGAAGGCACCCTAAGGCCATGTTCACATGGCAGAATTTTTACGTAATATCTACCCGGAAAGTTTTCCCAGCTGGCGCCAGGACTGCATGGAAATGCGCCATCTCCATAGAAAGAAATACATTTCCAAGCAGATTCTGCAGATGGTATTGACAAGTCTAGAGGCTAGAATTAGGATTTCTGTGGCAGATAGCTCTGTACCTTGCATGGTGCAGCACAATCCCACTAAAAGAACAATGGGCTATGCTGCAACAAAATTTCCGATCTAAATTTTTTTCACCGGATTCTGCTCGGAAATTTTGCCATGTCAATACGGCCTGATGTGGTGAGTGTGTGATGAAGGCAGATGTTATTACCCTAGGGGCAGATGGCATTGACTCCTTGTATACGTGACGCCAGGGCGTGGTTTAACCTCTTCACCACCCAAAGGTATACTGCTGGATCCTGGGCTAGGCACGGGGCAAATAATGACTCCAACGCCAAGTTACAGAACAACGGCAGCTTTACTGAAGTAGACAGGTGTAATAGTCCTGACAGCTTAGTTAGGCCCAAGGAGGTGACCAGTGACTTCAGAGACCTTAGGGCTTGCTGGGACTTATGGTGGATTTGGACAATTTGCTGCAGGCCCACGCTGACTTTATACAGACTGATCTTGACTGACTTGACAAGCTTCACCCCATTTGTAGATCACCAGGTTTTGACATTCACCTGTGGGTTAGTGGACTCGTGGCTGCGTGGTAGGCTTTGGGCCTCCTCAGGACACCAGACACTCTCTCAGGACTTGACCTTGCTGTAGCTCAGCTTAGCTTAGACTGGAACTCAAGAGACTGAACTAGCTCCTCGCAGGGTTTATATGGGGGAGACTCTGGAGGGGTCCCATAGGGCACTCTATAGGTCACATGGTCACTGGTACCTTTCTTGGTTACAACTAGAGATGAGCGAACTTACAGTAAATTCGATTCGTCACAAACTTCTCGGCTCGGCAGTTGATGACTTTTCCTACATAAATTAGTTCAGCTTTCAGGTGCTCCGGTGGGCTGGAAAAGGTGGATACAGTCCTAGGAGACTCTTTCCTAGGAATGTATCCACCTTTTCCAGCCCACCGGAGCACCTGAAGGCTGAACTAATTTTACGCAGGATAAGTCATCAACTGCCAAGCCGAGAAGTTTGTGACGAATCGAATTTACTGTAAGTTCGCTCATCTCTAGTTACAACACATGACCACAGTATTTAAAGGCACATAACAATATATACACATTACATTAGATAACATTGGTGATATTAACTATTTAGGGAGCATAGGTTAAAGGGCGGGGCAGAGGTCACTGAAATAGAGTCCACCTGACAGGGCAGCAATGGTACAGGGGTGCAACTCCTGTACTGGGCCACCACACTGACATATCCCAACCCTTATCAGGTGTCATTGTAAGGAGATAATCAGTGTCATTCACTTCACCTGCCAGTGGTTTTAATGTTTTGTCGGATCAGTGTATCTTTAAAAAAAAGTCTGAACTTTACTGATTTTTAGTTCCAGGAAGGAAGTGCACAGTGAGGGACTTCCTGGCACACGCCTCACGTCACCGAGAGCTCACCACCAGGTAAGTGTTTTGGGGGATGTCTAAGAAGGGAACTGAAAAAATGTTAAAAAACAAACTACAAAGTATTTGCTATTTTTTTTATTTATTTTATCCATAGATGATGCTGAAGGGAGGTAACATCTGATAGTATCAGATAAATGTGATAAACTGCTATAAACAAGCCTGTCCCTCAGTTTTGTGATATTTGGTTGTTTTTGAAGTCCTATAGTTTGCAACTGGAGATGCCTTATGGCTTATTCATATTGTTCCTGTTTTATTTTAATTATGATTCATCTTACTGTTCAGATTCTATTTGTTCGTTATTCTAAAACAGTGTTTCCAAGCTGGGGTGCCTGCAGCTGTTGCAAAACTACAACTCCCAGCACGCCTGGACAGCCGGCTGTCCAGGCATGCTGGGGTTTGTAGTTTTGCAACAGCTGTAGGCACCTTGCTTAGGAAACACTGTCTAAACCTTGAGCATCATTGATGCTGTGAAGACTGGTGTTGAGCACAAATATTCGTAATGCAAATTTTTATCGGGATTTTGCAAATATTTAGAATATAGTGCTATGTAGTCATAATGATGAATATTCTTTTTTTTTTTTTTTTTTTTTTCATATTTTCAAAATATGCGAATTTTGCGAACATAGGACGAATAATCCTCAATATAGTTGCGAAATATAGCAAATTCGAATATGGCCTCTGCCATATTGAAGACTATTGGAGCTGGTTTTCAAGGATCCCTGAAAATGTAAAACCTTTTCTAAGGTTATGTTCACATGGACAGGTTTCCCGCTGCAGAGTTTCTAAAAGTGAAAATCCACAGCAGATAACATGGACCTCAATGAGGTCTGCTGTGCATTTTCCGCTGCGGAAATTCTGCCGCAGAAAACTCGCTGTGTAAACCTACCATGAGGCTATGTTTACACACAGTGGGGGAGATGTATAAAAACCTGTCCAGAGGAAAAGTTGCCCATAGCAACCAATCAGATTGCTTCTTTCATTTTGCAGAGGCCTTTTTAAAAGTGAAAGAAGCGATCTGATTGGTTGCTATGGGCAACTTCTCCCCCCCAGTATTCTGCAACAAAACCAGGAGCGGAACTGACACAAAGAAAAGCTGTAATGGAAAGTGTGCACCTTTTTTCTGTGTCGGTTCCACTCCTGGTTTTAGTGTGAATGTAGCCTAAGAGAAATAAATCCTCATTCTTCCTGTTGGCTTAACAAACATGGCAGGCTGGACAGAGGTTAGTGCCAGAGAGGGGGATGTAGCTGTATAACAACACAGATGTGTCATTTACGGACTGAGGAAAGTTGGGTGAGTTGGACCAAGCTGCAATACCAGGTGCAGCCTGTCAGAAACAGTGGCGATGTTTCTTGGAAGAAAAGGAGACCATACCCCACCACCAGACTGATCGGCTGTTTTGCAGAACCATGGTGATCACAAAATCAGTGACCAGAGACTAAAGCTGTTCCGTACATTGGCCCTGATTTACTATTGTAAACCCGACATGTATTGTCGGTTCGTGTGCCAGATTCTGCAAAACCCAACCCAGGGGCGTGGGCTCTGAAAAAGGGGGGTGTCCCTGTCATTTTCACAGAAACCCAACATATTTACTAAGGTTTCCACAGAAAATGTGGATTTAAGCTGAGGAAAACCCAACAGATCAGCACATGTGTTACAAAGAAAAAAAAAAATAATAATTAGGGAAACATTGGTAAATAATACAGGAATTTAGGTGTCACGCCCCCTCCCATAGACTTGCATTGAGGGGACGGGCGTGACTTCACACAGGGCAGAGTCCTGACGTCACGGACCAAGACCCTCTAGCGCTTCCGGACAATAAACAGGTGGGTGCCGCATGCAACATTGTGGGGGTCCCCAGCGGCGGGACCCCGCGGTCAGACATCTTATTCCCTATCCTTTGGATAGAGGATAAGATGTCTAGGGTGGGAGTACCCCTTTAAACATTGTTAAATACCATGGAAAAAAAAAATTGTAGGGAATTAAGACCCACAAAGAAAACTCCCCTCTGCTCTTAGTAAATCAGGGCTGTTGTGTAGTGGCCACACTAAATTACTGCAGCTCCGCTCCCACTGAAATGAGTGAAAGATGAGGTGCACTAACCCAGCACAACCACTACACCATGCACAGTGCTGTCTATTTCAAGTTAAAGGGGTACTCCGCTCCTAAACCTCTTATTCCCAATACAAAGTATAGGGGATAAGATGTCTGATAGCGGGGTGTTGTGGCGCCCCAGTCTTCCGGTGCGCAGAGAGAACTCCGCTCTGTGCCGGTTGACAGGCGACCACATCTGTCACCCCCCCCCCTTGATTCATGTCTATAGGAGGAGGCGTGATGTACACATCACATCATGCCTCCTCCCATAAACATGAATGGTGAGGGCGTGACATGACATCATGAACACGGGAGCTCCAAGCTTCCATATTTGAAATGTGATCAGACATCCCCCTATTCTTTGGATAGGGGATAAGATATCTAGAGGCAGAGTACCCCTTTAACTTCTTAAAGGGGTACTCCGGTGGAATTATTTTATTTTTTTAAATCAACTAGTGCCAGAAAGTTCAACAGATTTGTAAATTACTTCTATTAACCCCTTAAGGACCAGGCCATTTTACACCTTAGGACCAGAGTTTTTTGCACATCTGATCACTGTCACTTTAAACATTAATAACTCTGGAATGCTTTTAGTTATCATTCTGATTCTGAGACAGTTTTTTCGTGACATATTCTACTTTAACATAGTGGTACAATTTTGTGGTAACTTGCATCCTTTCTTGGTGAAAAATCCCAAAATTTGATGAAAAAATTTGAAAATTTTGCATTTTTCTAACTTTGGAGCTCTCTGCTTGTAAGGAAAATGGATATTCCAAAAAAAAATGTCTACTTTATGTTTGAATCATAAAATTGATGTGTTTTTACTTTTGGAAGACACCAGAGGGCTTCAAAGTTCAGCAGCAATTTTCTAATTTTTCACAAAATTTTCAAACTCACTATTTTTCAGGGACCAGTTCAGGTTTAAAGTGGATTTGAAGGGTCTTCATATTAGAAATACCCCACAAATGACCCCATTATAAAAACTGCACCCCCCCAAAGTATTCAAAATGACATTCAGTCAGCATTTTAACCCTTTAGGTGTTTCACAGGAATAGCAGCAAAGTGAAGCAGAAAATTCACAATCTTCATTTTTTTACACTTGCATGTTCTTGTAAACCCAATTTTGAATTTTTACAAGGGGTAAAAGGAGAAAATGCTTACTTGTATTTGTAGCCCAATTTCTCTCGAGTAAGGACATACCTCATATGTCTATGTAAATTGTTCGGCGGGCTCAGAAGCGAAGGAGCAACAAGGGGATTTTGGAGAGTACGTTTTGAAGAAATGGTTTTTGTGGGGCATGTTGCATTTAGGAAGCCCCTATGGTGCCAGAACGGCAAAAAAAAAAAAAAAAAAAAAAACATGCCATACCATTTTGGAAACTAGACCCCTTGAGGTATGTAACAAGGAATTAAGTGAGCCTTAATACCCCACAGGTGTTTCACGACTTTTGCATATGTAAAAAAAAAAATATTTTTTTTTCACTAAAATTTGTTTCCCCCCCCCCACCATTTTTGCAAGGGTTAATAGCAGAAAATACACCCCAAAATTTGTAACCCCATCTCTTTTGAGTATGGAGGTACCCCATAAGTTGACCTGAAGTGCACTACGGGCGAACTACAATGCTCAGAAGAGGAGGAGCGCCATTGAGCTTTTGGAAAGAGAATTCGTTTGGAATGGTAGTCAGGGGCCATGTGCATTTACAAAGCCCCCCCCGTGCTGCCAGAACAGTGGACCCCCCACATGTGACCCTATTTTGGAAACTACACCCCTCACAGAATTTAATAAGTGGTGCAGTGAGCATTTACACCCCACTGGTGTTTGACAGATCTTGGGAACAGTGGGCTGTGCAAATGGAAAATTACATTTTTCATTTTCACAGATCACTGTTCCAAAAATCTGTCAGACACCTGTGGGGCATAAATGCTCACTGTACCCCTTATTACATTACATGAGGGGTGCAGTCTCCAAAATGGGGTCACATGTGGGTATTTTTTTTTTGCGTTTATGTCAGAACCGCTGTAAAATCAGCCACCCCTTTGCAAATCACCTATTTAGACCTCAAATGTACATAGTGCACTCACTCCTGAGCCTTGTTGTGCGTCCGTAGAACATTTTACACCCACATCTGGGGTATTTCCGTACTCAGGAGAAATTGTGTTACAAATTTGGAGGTCTTTTTTTTTGCTTTTACTGCTTGTGAAAATAAAAAGTATGGGGCAACATCAGCATGTTAGTATAAAAACAAAAAACAAATTATACCAACAGGCTGGTATAGACCCCAAACTTTTCCTTTTCATAACGGGGTAAAAGGATAAAAAGCCCCCCAAATTTGTAGTGCAATTTCTCCCAAGTACGGAAATACCCCATATGTGGCCCTAAACTGTTTCCCTGAAATACGACAGGGCTCTGAAGTGAGAGAGCGCCATGCGCATTTGAGGACTACATAGGGGGATTTTACGCCAGTGATTCCCAAACAGGGTGCCTCCAGCTGTTGCTAAACTCCCAGCATGCCTGGATAGTCAGTGGCTGTCCGGAAATGCTGGGAGTTGTTGTTTTGCAACAGCTGGAGGCACCATTTTGGAAACATTGCCGTACGATATGTTTTTCATTTTTATTGGGGGGGGACAGTGTAAGGGGTGTATATGTAGGGTTTTACTCTTTATTATGTGGTAGTGTGGTGTAGTGTTTTTAGGGTACATTCACACTGGCGGGCGTTTACAGTGAGTTTACCGCTAGTAGTTTGTGCTGCGGCGACAAATTTGCCGCAGCCCAAACTTGAAGCAGAAAACTGTAAAACTGCCTGTGTGAATGTACCCTGTACATTCACATGGGGGGGGGGGGGAACCTCCAGCTGTTTCAAAACTACAACTCCCAGCATGTACTGATAGACCGCGCATGCTGGGAGTTGTACTTTTGCAACAGCTGGAGGCACACTGGTTGGAAAACCTTCAGTTACCTTACTCAGTATTTTCCAACCAGTGTGCCTCCAGCTGTTGCATGCTGGGAGATGTAGTTATGCAACAGCTGGAGGTACGCAACTACAACTCCCAGCATGCAGAGACAGCTGTTTGCTATTTGGGCATGCTGGGATTTGCAGTTTTGCAACATCTGGAGAGCTATAGTTTAGAGACTACTGGACAAACAAAAGAAATCCAAAAAGAAAAGAATTTCCTTCGTAGTATTTAGCAGCTAATAGGTACTGGAAGGATTAAGATTTTTTCATAGAAGTAATTTACAAATCTGTTTAACTTTTTGGCACCAGTTGATTTAAAAAAATAAAAAACTTTCTCCACCGAAGTTCCCCTGTAAAGGATAATTCTCATGCTAGAAAATGTATCCCCTATCTGAAGGATAGGGGATAAGTTTTAGATCGCGGAGGGTCCAAGTGCTGGGGCCCCCCACGATCTCCTGTACGGAGCCGCTGTGCTTTAGCACAGGAGCGCGTCACAAGTCCTAGTGATGAGCGGCAGGGCATATTCAAATCTCATGAATATATGTACGAATATTTGCTATGTTCGTTCACTTTTTTTCATTTTTTTTTTCATGCGAAAATCATAATGAAATTTGTATATTGCGCATGCGCGATTATACTTTTCAACTATCTGCTAAACTAACCTACCCTATCTAAAGCTAAAAGAAGGGAGGGATCAGTGTCCTCTGGAAGTGCAGATATTTGTTCCCCACCTACTCACACAGTAAATTAATATTGGAGCCTTCTTTGGACCACAAGCTGAAAGCAGGGAGGGATGATCACTTATTTTTTTTCTTTTACACAATACACATCATTGTTGTGATGTGTACTGTGAAGAAAAAAAACTAATATTTTTCATTACGAATATATAGTGCTATATTCTAAATATATTTTGCGGCAAAAATTTGCGTTTCGAATGTTTGCGCCCAACACTAGTTGCGACCCCTGCCCGAAGCGGAGGTCGCCTGGCCCCCTCCATATATTTCTATGGGAGAGCCATTCGGCAGCCTTCGGCTCTCCCATAGAGCTTTATGGAGGGGTGTGGCGGCCTCCGTTTCGGCAGGGGTCGTGACGTGCTCCTGTTTTAAAGCACAGGGGCTCCGTACAGGATATCGTGGGGGGGCCCCAGCACTCGGACCCCCCACGATCTAAAACTTATCCCCTATAAGTTTTCCAGCATGAGCCTTATCCTTTAAGGACCAGGCCAATATTCCTTTTATTCACTCTTTTACCTCTCGCGCCCCCCCCCCCCCCTCTTTTAAAAACCATAACACTTTCAATTTTGCACCTACAGACCCATATAAGGGCTTGTTTTTTGCGTCACCAATCAACTTTTTAATGACATCACTTGCTGTATTTTATAACAATCTACGGCAAAACCAAAAATTTTGCCACAACCCCCTCCCATAGACTTGCATTGAGGGGGCGGGGCATGATGTTAAACAGGGGCGGAGTCGTGACATCATGATCTTCCATCCCCATGGTCGGGAGGAATTAGCATCCTTTGGATAGGGGATAAGATGTCTAGGGGCAGAGTACCCCTTTAACCACAATACAAGCAATAAAGTGCACACAAAAGGGAAGGTGCTAGGTGCTGTAAACAATATAGATAATCATGACCCCCAATGTAAAGTATATCAGTATACACATATTAGATTCCAAATTGGTATTGCTGCGGTTTCAAACAGAACCTGCTAATACTATCACAGTTTATTCCTGGGTCAAATCTTAACACATTACACTTACCTATAGTGGGACAAACACCTGAGCGCTCCTCCGACCTCAACGCACGTTCCGGATCTTTCTTACCCACTATGGGTAAGCGTAATGTGTTTAGATTTGATTTTGTTATGACACAGGACAAACTGATGCACTGCTCAAAAAAATAAAGGGAACACTAAGATAAGACATCCTAGATCTGAATGAACTAATCGTTTGAAATACTTTTGTCTTTGTATAGTTGAATGTGTTGACAACAAAATCACACACAAATTATCAATGGAAATCAAATTTATCAACCCATGGAGGTCTGGATATGGAGTCACACGCAAAATTAAAGAGGAAAACCACACTACAGGATGATCCAACTTTATGCAATGTCCTTAAAACAAGTCACAATGAGGCTCAGTAGTGTGTGTGGCCTCCATGTGCCCGCATGACCTCCCTACAACACCTGGGCATGCTCCTGATGAAGCGGCGGATGGTCTCCTGAGGGATGTCCTCCCAGACCAGGACTAAAGCATCCGCCAACTCCTGGACAGTCTGTGGTGGATGGAGAAAGACATGATTTCCCAGATGTTCTCAATCGGATTCAGGTCTGGGGAAGGGTCTATAGCATCCATGCCTTCTTCTTGCAGGAACTGCTGTCACACTCCAGCCACATGAGGTCTAGCATTGTCTTGCATTAGTAGGAACCCAGGGTCAATCGCACCAGCATATGGTCTCACAAGGGGTCTGAGGAACTCATCTCGGTACCTAATGGCAGTTAGGCTACCTCTGGCAAGCACATGGAGGGCTTTGCTGCCCCCCAAAGAAATGCCACCCCGCACCATTACTGACCCACTGCCAAACTGGTCATGCTGGAGGATGTTGCAGGTGTAGAACGTTCTCCATGACGTCTCCAGACTCTGTCACGTCTATCACATGTGCTCAGTGTGAAGTTGCTTTCATCTGTGAAGAGCACAGGGCACCAGTGGCAAATTTGACAATCTTGGTGTTCTCTAGTAAATGTCAAACGTCCTGCACGGTATTGGGTTGGAAGCACAACCCCCACTTGTGGATGTCGGGCCGTCATACCACCCTCATGGAGTCTGTTTCTGACCGTTTAAGTGGACACATGCACATTCGTGGCCTTGCTGGAGATCATTTTGCAGGGCTCTGGCAGTGCTCCTCCTGCTCTTCCTTGCACAAAGGTTGAGGTAGCGGTCCTGCTGCTGGGTTGTTACCGTCCTACAGCCTCCTCCATATCTCCTGATGTACGGGCCTGTCTCGTGGGAGCGCCTCCATGCTCTTGACACTACGCTGAGAGACACAGAAAACATTCTTGCCACAGCTTGCATTGATGTGCCATCCTGGATGAGCTGCACTACCTGAGCCACTTGTGTGGGTTGGAGACTCAATCTCATGCTACCACTAGAATGGAAGCACCACCAGCATTCAAAAGTGACAAAAACATCAGCCAGGAAGCATAGGAACTGAGAAGAGGTCTGTGGTCACTACCTTCAGAACCACTCCTTTTATTGGGGGTGTCTTTCTAGGTCAATACTACCACTTTACGAGCACAGAAGTGCAGAAAGCGAATTAGCATGCGTCTATGCAAAGTAGAGACCGCCTTATTAACCCCTTAAGGACTGAGGGTTTTTGTACTTTCGTTTTTTCCTCCTCACCTTTTAAAAATCATAACCCTTTCAATTTTGCACCTAAAAAGCCATATGATGGCTTATTTTTTGTGCCGCCAATTCTACTTTGCAGTGACATCAGTCATTTTACCCAAAAATCTACAGCGAAAGGTGTAAAAAAAAAAAAAAAATAATAATAATAATAATAATAATAATAATAATAATAATAATTAATAATTGTGGAACGAAATTGAAGAAAAAACTTAATTTTGAAATTTTTGGGGGCTTCCGTTTCTATGCAGTACATTTTTTCAGTAAAAATGACACCTTATCATTATTCTGTAGGTCCATACGATTAAAATGATACCCTACTTATATAGGTTTGATTTTGTTGTACTTCTGGAAAAAATCATAACTACATGCACGGAAATTTATACGTTTAAAATTGTCATCTTCTGACCCCCTATAACTTTTTTATTTTTCTGCATATGGGGCGGTATGAGGGCTAATTTTTTGCGCCGTGATCTGACTTTTTTAGCGGTACTATTTTTGCATTGATCGGACTTTTTGATCACATTTTATCCATTTTTTTTCATGATATAAAAAGCAACCAAAAATTTTTAATTTTGGACTTTTTTTTTTTTTTTGCAGTGTTATAGCTCCCATAGGGACCTATAGCACTGCACACACTGATTGCCAGCACTGTTCACTGCAAAGCCATAGCTTTGCAGTGATCAGTGTTAACGGCGGTCGATTGCTCAAGCCTGCATCTCAGGCTTGGAGCAATCAATCGCCGAAGGGACACACCGGAGGCAGGTAAGAGGACCTCTGCTCGTGTCCCAGCTGATCGGGACACTGCATTTTCACTGCGGTGGTCCCGGTCAACCCCACTGAGCAGCCGAGCAGCGTTCACTTTCGTTTTAGACGCGGCATTCAAATTTGAACGCCGCGTCTAAAGGGTCGATAGCGCACAGCACCGCGATAGCTGCTGCGCACTATTAGCCCCGGGTACTGGCTTCAGATACATGCCGGGACTGACTCGAAATGACGTGGGGTCGCCGTGTGACCCCACGTTATATCGTGGGAGCCAGCCAAGGACGTAAATATACGTCCTTGGTCGTTAAGGGGTTAATGACTCCCAGCAGGCATACCACAGGGGGGAGTAAGAAAGGAAAGTTTAGATTATCTGCCAAAAATCCCATCACCTCCCTCCAGTAGGCGACAACTAATGTACACGCAGCATGTAAGAAAAAAAGTACCGACTTCCGAAGAACAACGAAAACAGATCAGACTGGGAAAGATCAATGCATTTCAACTTAACAGGGGTATAATACAACCTCAAAAAATATCTAGATTGGATCAGCATATCTCTACTACTAACCACAGTGGAATTATAGGAGCCTTCAACCTCCTTCCACTGAGATTCAGACAAATCCGGGATATTAGCCACCCACTTATGAAAGGCTTGTGAGAAAGGGCTAGGCCCCAGTGTCTGGAGGAGAGCATAGGTTTAGAAAGATCCGTAGTGCCCAGGAGAAGCTCCACATCAGAAAATGCAGGAGTAAACGTCAGAGAGCCAAACTGCACCTGAACCACATGCCTAAGCTGAAGATACCTATAACGGGCATTTCCAGGGATGCTATAACTTTCCTTCATGTCTGAGAAGGATAAGAAAATGTGATCCTCCCCAAACAAGTGGATCATAAATTTGACTCCATGAGAACCCCAGAAACTGGCTTCCTGTAACCCATGTAGGTGAGGTAAATGTACATTCCCCCACAAGGGTGCCCTAGGAGATGCCAGAGGCTGCGGAAACTTATTTGACACCACGGACCACACTTTAGATATAGTTTGAAGGGGAGTAGGAAAGGAAAAGCGAGAATGATACCTGTAGAGTGAGAGCTTCATAGGATCCATAATTGCTCCAGCCAAGGTTGTTGCCAAGTTCGACAGATCCAGATCGATCTACCATGCTGCATAGACCAGTTGGGAGGCAAGAAAATTATATATATTTAGGAGCAGCTAAGCCGCCATGCCATATAGGAGCCTGGAGAAGAGCCTTACCTAATCTGGTAGGTTTTTCCTGCCAGTAGAAGAATCCCAGAGCACCATATAATGTATTGAAATATTTCCTAGGGGGGGGTGGGGGGGAGGGGAATCAGGGGAGCTAAGTGAAAAAAGGTAAAGGGAGGCAAATAATTTGAAATATATTGATCCTGCCAGCTAGGGAGAGAGGGAGCAAGGACCAGGCAGTCAACCGCTCCACAGTGGAGCATAAGAGCGGCTCTAAGTTTAGGGACACATAGTCCAGCAGGGATGCAGTCACCTCCACCACTAAGTATCTAAAATGAGGTACCACCTGCACAACTGCCGGAAGAGAGGAGGGAGGGGGGACACCAGACGAGACCGCCATTAGGGAGGACTTAGCCCAGTTGATCCGCAAGCCCAAAATCGAACCCCCAGCATCCGCTAAGTACACCAGTGTGTCATCTGCATAAAGGGAAACCTTCTCTACAATAGACCACCACCCCCACCCCCCCCCCCCCCCCCCCCGGAATACAACAGATAGTAGGATCCCTACGGACAGCCTGTGGAAAGACCGCCCCTTAAAGCAGGAAACATGCTGCGAGTTTGAAAGGAAATATACTCTTGTGAACCAGCCCTAAAGGAGTTCTCCACCCCTAGACATCTTATCCCTTTGTCTGATCACGGGGGTCCCGCCACTGATCTACCTGCTGCACCTGGCATTAAAAATGCTGGCTGCGGTGTTTCGGAGGCTTGGTCACGCCCCGTCGTGACTTTATGCCAGGCCCCCTCAATGCAAGTCTATGGGTGGGGGCATGGTGTCTGTCATGCCCCCTCTCATAGACTTGCATTGAGAGGGAGGGTATGATGTCCCTTGGGGGGGTGCGTGACTGTGACGCCACGAGCCTCCGGTGCCGCATTGCTAGTCATCCGGCATGGAGCAAAGTTCTCTGTGTATGCCGCAGCTCAGGGAAACAGTTGGTCGGCAGCATGCTGGGTGTTGGCAGCCCTCCAATTGGATATTGGCCTATTCTGGAGGTATTCATTTTCTATAGAGATAGAGATATTAGATAGATAGATATATATTTTTTTTTTTAGGCGTACACAATAGCATGGTTGAAGTTTAAAGTACTGTAACGGAAACAGTAAAACTGATACAACAATACTGTATTGTGTTAGCCTCAGCTGCCCCTAGATATTTGTCAGTGAAATCAACCAACCAGTACACACAGGGGTGGTTGGACATGTCTGGACACCCGTATGGTATTCTCATCTTTCCCAACCCCTACTGCTGCTGTGGTGTCCCGGCACCGGATTGCATCCGTTGCCTTGTGGTGAGGTCCCCAAAGTCAGAGTCCCTAGGTGTAGGTGGGGTCCTCATCCTTAGTTAGCCCCTTGTCACCCCTTTTGTAATTAAAATTATTCAGATTTAATGTATATATTTATATAGTAAGTGTACCTACCTAGTTAGCGTCGCAGGACCTGCGGGTCACGTGATGCGTTCCAAAGACTCTATGGTTTGTAGTTCAAGGACCTTTGGAGGAAGTCAGGTGTTTACCCATCAGGCTATGTAACGGTGAGTGACAGCTGATTGGACCAATCCAAAAGGGCTCAGCCCCTGCCCATATAAGGGAGCTGCAGCCATTAATCTCTCTTGTTCCTGGGCTGCCAAGCAAGCAGCATCTCCTCTCCTCGTGGGCTGTTGACAGAGGAGGATCTGCCCTGCTGTCATCAGTGAGTTAGGCCCGAGCCTTGCGGCGACGGCTGATCATTGCTAAACTGTGAGTGTATCAATCCCTAAGCACTCTGCAAGATCACCGGACCATAACTAACCCCTAAATACGGACGGATCTTCGCAAATTACCCTAAATTCTGACACTTTTATCTAAAGTCAAGGTCGACAACAACTGTCAGTCACTGAAGTGTATGGAGACTGTATTCCTGAGACTGTTATTTTTCATTGGATGTACCGCAAGTCTTTAAGTAAAGTTTATCAAAGTTCAAGTTCTACTACCTTGTGGGCCTTCAGTCATTTTATGCATGCACCTATCATTACTGGGAAGGGCAGCGATAGGCCGGAGAATTACCTCAGCATACTAGCCCTCAGCCTGGCGTCATGAACCATAGGGTTAACCTTAACCCCTGATATACTGAAGCAAGACCCTGACTACACTACCCATACCCCAGAGGCCTACCACACTGCATTGTGCCTAAACATATAAAAGTGCTTTTAATAAAAAAACAAAAATATAATATCTCAGAGGCTACTTTGAGGTAGTGCACTTCTAGGTGAGAGATCAATAATTGCTATACTTGCCTCCTAGGATGGTCTCGTAGAGGCATTTTTGCCCTGTTGACAGACTTGGAGAGCAGGGACATCATTAGACTGAGAGAAGCAAGATGGTCGTTTCAACAAATTTTCAACCATCTAGACTGTTTTGACCAAGCTGGAAGATGTTGGATACATAAGGGCACAAGCTGTGAATAGGCTCTAGACATCACGGACAGACCACCAGTAGAGAGGATCATATGATCAACCAACATTCAAGAGCAGCTCCCACGGTTTCCTTTTCCCCATCCCCTGCCCCAGCTGCTGGTGTGATGATCTGGGGAGCCACTGCATACCACAGTCGGTCAACCCTAGTAGTGATACCAGGGATAATAGCAGATCAGCGATACGTGCAATGGACATCCAGCAGCCACATGTGTTGCCTTTCGAGGCTTTCAGATGGCATTTTTCCGCAAAATTATACTTTCCCACACACAGCAAGGGTTTCCCAGGAATGTTTCTTCTACCAGATTTACCGCCAATTGATTATTTGTGGGACCAGCTGGGACACCCACCTCAGCAACCTATGAGTGTGCAGGTTCTACAGTCCCAACTGCAACACTTGTGGGTAAATGTGCCGCATGACACCATTTGGAACCTGTAACACTTTGCACCCAATTGTATCTCATCTTGTATCCAGGCTAGAGACTTCCAACAGGGTCTTAGAGCCCGCTTTCAATTGTACAGGTTTCCCCAACAAACTTATCTACCGTATTTTTCACCCTATAGGACGCACCGGCGTATAAGACGCACCCAATTTATAGGTGAAAAATCTAAAAAAATAAAGATTTTGAACCCAATAGTGGTCTTCAACCTGCGGACCTCCAGATGTTGCAAAACTACAACTCCCAGCATGCCCGGACAGCCAACGGCTGTCCGGGCATGCTGGGAGTTGTAGTTTTGCAACATCTGGAGGTCCGCAGATTGAAGACCACTGCATAGGAGGTAATACTCGCGTGTCCCCGCCGCTCCGGACCCGTCACCGCTGCCCCGGATGTCGCTCCATCGCTTTCGCCGTGTCCCCGTCGCTTCGGAACGTCTCTGCTGCCGGCCGGGTATCCTCGCTATCCGTCGCCGCCATCACGTCGTTGCGCACGCCGACGCATGTACGCGATGACGAGGAAGGAGAGCGCCGGACATACAGGGGATCCCTGAACGGAGAAGACACCGAGAAGGCGGGTAAGGTCCCTCCCGGTGTCCTGTAAGCACTAACCCGGCTATTCAGTCGGGCTGGTCGGGACCGCCGCGGTGAAATCGCGGCGGTCCTGAACAGCCCGAATGAACAGCCGGGTTAGTGTCACTTTCCCTTCAGACGCAGCGGTCAGCTTTGATCGTGTCTGAAGGGTTAATACAGGGCATCACCGCGATCGGTGATGTCCTGTATTAGCCGCGGGTCCCGGCCGTTGATGGCCGCAGGGACCGCCGCGATAGGTGTGTATTCGCCGTATAAGACGCACCGACTTTTTTCCCCCAGTTTTGGGGAAGAAAATGTGCGTCTTATACGGTGAAAAATACGGTATTTGCTTTATTATTCTAATCAACTTCTTCTTGGTTCCTTTTTGTAGATCCTTCCACTAACCTCTGCCAACAATATGATTCCAGTGAGCAATGACACAGCCTTCCTTGTGATTCTGTAATAACCATGCAGCATGTGGATAAAATTAACTTTATTATGCACGTTGAAACTACTGACTAACATGGGTTACGATTATAATTTTAACCTGTATGGTGCAGTGCAAGGCTAGTATAACATGGGCCTATAGTCCACTGAAACACAATCATTGTATTCCCCGGAATATAAATAATTCATAATCCAGGTGTTGTAATCCTATAGGAACACAGAGATTTATAAACTGGAATATATAGCAATTGTAAACCCATCGGAGACAAATTACTGTAATCCGTTGTAATCCATCAGAAACACAGATCATTTTAGGGGGCTAAACAACGTAGGTACTTGTAATCCACTGGGAAGGTCTAGTGGGATTTATGATATTTATAATCCACAAAGAACTCTGTAAACCCCTGCCTTTGATTTTAGCTTGGAGCACACAATATATTCTATTTAGATTGAAGGGCCAAAGAATTTATCATTTTCTCATTGGTTTATGTCCTTTTACCATGGTTGAATTATAAAGTAGGTAGGATGGGCATAGTCCCATTGGCCTTCTTAATGCACCTGTAAATTCTAAAGAAGTTTTCTATGGCCAATAAGAGTCATGCCTAGTGACTGAGTTCAAGATGTATTCACTATTTTAAGTGGACTCCTAACGAGGGCTGCATACATCCTTAAAGGAGTCACTAGGTGACTGTTCGGCTATAAGTAAATGCAGTCCGCTGCTCGCAACAACAGTATACCTCAGTATCCCATTTCGGACCCGATTTAATGGGGGCAAGAACGCAATGTGATTGTAGCCTAACTCTTCTCCATTGACTGTGCATCTCTCAAGACCTTCTCCCTTTAAAGGGGTATTCCAGGATCTTTTTTTATTTGACTATGCTACAGGGGCTGTAAAGTTAGTGTAGATCATAATATAGTGTCCGTACCTGTGTGTGTGTGTGTGTGTGTGATGGTTTTCTCACAATTCTTATGTGATTTTCACCCCAATATTTTTAACAGCATACAAAATGACTGTTGTCTCAGATTTTTCCCTGGCTGCAATGCCACCGAGACCTGACTCACTAGTCAGCTGATGACAGGGAGCCTGTCTGCTTCAATGGGTGGAGGGATCAATCTGCCACTAATGCAACAGCTGTAGGCACCCTGATTGAAAACCACAGGTCTTTTGAATGATGCAGCTCATTCATGTTTCAATGGGTGGGGTGGCTGATGTGGGGGAGGGAGGAAAATGGAATTGTGGGATTTGTAGTCAAAAGAAAAATCAAACAAATGCCAGTTCACAAAAAGCTAGCCACAGTATTATGGTAATCTCACAACATAGCCATTTAGCCCCAAGACAAGCGCAGATCCTTCCTAAGCATGTCCATTACAGTCTGCCAGGTACGTACTAAAATCACCTTATGGTGGAGAACCTCTTTAAGACTTGAAGTAGTACCATCTCCTTTAGGGTGCGTTCCCACAGGGCGTATACGCAGCGTATTTGACGCTGTGCAAAATGTATGTCAGCAGCGGGAAATACGCTGCGTATCTCTTGCTCACTATACACACAGGGCTTTCCGGCGGCAGCCCTATGTGTGTAGTGAGTTTTGGAGGCGGAGCCGCGCGTCACAGATACGCCGGCACGCGGCCCCGCCTCCAAAACTCACTACACACATAGGGCTGCCGCCGGAAAGCCCTGTGTGTATAGTGAGCAAGAGATACGCAGCGTATTTCCCGCTGCTGACATACATTTTGCGCAGCGTCAAATACGCTGCGTATACGCCCTGTGGGAACGCACCCTTAAGGGGTATTTCAGCCAAAAACTGCTGGGATCTCCCATAATCTTGAGAACTGGGTCATAAGTCTCCTAAGGTAAAATGGAGCAGTGGTAGTGTGTGTGTGTGTGTTCTGCTGCTCGATTCTGCTAGGAGACTAATGACCCGCTCTCAAGATTGCAGGGGATCCCAGCAGTCAGACCCCTACAGACATACACAAATACCTTATTCAAGTGTTATAGACTGGAATAACTCCTTAAGCAGTCCATTAGATATGTGTTGGTTGAACCCACCAATTTTAGCAGGACCAGCTAGACGTCTAATGTGTATAGGGGCCTCGTGATAGATGTCAAGAGGAGAGAAGGATCGAGCATGTTGGATTTCAACTGCTCTATCTTTTTCTCTTTGAAGGACTCTGGCAGCCGTTTACTTTGTCTCTCCATTTAGAACACATGCATGCTCAACACGGCCGAGATGAGGATTACAAGAGATACAGTAGCTGGCCAAATGTTCGGCTGACAAGTATCTTATGTGTATGGCCATGTCTGGCATGCTGGGTGTTCCTATCCTATTGCTTAACATAGAAAAGAAAAGGTTTGGTACTCTGTTAGCCAGTGGAAACGAGTTTCATTATTCTCAGCGAGAGAAACAAAATAACATTCTTGCAGATAGGACACAGACTTGTGAGATGACAGCGTAATGACACAGCATGTCACCAAGACTGTCATTTTGTTTCTTTATGGTTACGGAGAGCAATAAAACCTAGGGGCGTGAAAATATACATGAAGTGGGAATCGCAGCTGCTTGCTGTCCACTGAATGATAGTCGCGCTGATGGTTATCCTTATGTCTGTGGTCACCTGGTGCCACTTCTCTTATTGTCCGCAGTACCTTGGTTTCATGTGTCTTGATCATGTATTTTATTGTATTTATTAATTTTTTTTTTTTTTTTTTTTTTACTTCTGTGTGAAAGACCTCAGTTCCTGACGGAAGCTACGACTGATGTCCCTGTCCCAGCGGCACCATTGTGATTGGGTTCACATTAACCAACTGGAACATTCAGAAGTCGGGATCTGCATTTCAAGAAAGGTGATTTATTTATTTTATTTCATTTTTATTTTTTTTGCAGCACCAAACTTTTGCAAATACCAATACGTTTTGGAAATCTTTGCACTTTTCTCTACTTACTTTGTTTGATTTATGCAACTGTCCAGTTTAGTGTTTCCCAATGAGGGTGCCTCCAGCTGTTGCAAAACTACAACTCCCAGCACGGGCCGTTGGCTGTCCGGGCATGTTGAGAGTTGTAGTTTTGCAACAGCTGGAGGCACTCTGGTTGGGAAACACTGGTTCAGTCCATTGACTGAACATGGAATATGAGCCTCCATATTTGTGTGTGTGTGTGTGTGTTTTATTTATAAATTTTTTCCGTTTTTGGAAAACTGCCACTGGACTTTTTGAGCCAAAGCCAGAAGTGTATTCAAAAGGAATAGGACATATGAAGGAAGAACTTACACTTCTCCTCCCTTATGGATCCACTTCTGACATTGGCTCAAAAACTGCAGTGGTAGTATTCCAAAAACTGGCAGAAAAAAAAACCAAGTGGAAACTTATCCATAGGGTGGAATAATCTTAGCCATTTTTCTATCTAGCCCTTTATAATAGAGCGGGTGCACATATACTGGTGGGTGACTGCCCCAGCACCATTTACTAAACTGTGCTGATACAGCCATCCATCCTTGACGTTACATTTATATCGGTTCCACCAGACAACTTTTTGCATGAAGGACTCTGGGAATTTTGAAAAACAAAGAAAATAATGGTTGTCCTGAATTGTTTCCATGAAAGACACTGAGGATCCAATTAACTATAATGAGGTGTGCTGAGTTTCCTGTATGCTATTTTTATGGAAAAAAATAATGCAGTATTCTGTGCTATTTTGTTCAGTATTTTTGATGTTACTTGCAACTAACCACTAACCCAGCTGTGAACAAAGCCTAAGGGGAGTGATGACTGTGGTCTTTTCTGCTTCTTACTGAGAGATAGCTACATTCAGTGACTTGGATATATTGGGGCAGATTTACTATTACTGTGTAAACCTGGACTAGGCAGTTTAAAAACGTGCCAGATTTAAAACAGTAGCTTATGCTGTGTGATAAATATGGCACATCTTTAGTGTCTCGTCTAAATTTAATTACTTTATGCCAATCTTTAGACACAATTTTTGGCACACAGTCAAGTGAAAACCTCTCTTATCCTCTCTTATTAAAGCGGTAGTCCGGTGAAAAAACTATTTTTATTTTATTTTTTTAATATCAACTGGCTCCAGAAAGATACAGATTTGTAAATGATTTCTGTTCAAAAATCTTAATCCTTCCAGTACTTATCAGCTGCTGAAGTTGAGTTGCTCTTTTCTGTTTGACAGTGTTCTCTGCTGACACCTCTGTCAATCTTAGGAACTGTCAACAGCAGGAGTGGTTTGAAATGGGGATATTCTCCTACTACTGTTGTCAGACAGAAGAGAACAACTCAACTTCAGCAGCTGATAAGTACTGGAAGGATTAAGATTTTTTTTTATCAGCTGCTGAAGTTGAGTTCTTCTCTTCTGTCTAACAGTAGTAGGAGAATATCCCCATCTCAAACCGCTCCTGCTCTTGACAGTTCCTAAGATAGAGGTGTCAGCAGAGAACACTGTCAAACAGAAAAGAACTCTACTTCAGCAGCTGATATGTACTGGTAGGATTTAAGATTTTTTAATGGAAGTAATTTACAAATCTGTTGAACTTTCTGGAGCCAGTTTTACATGAAAAAAATTTAGTTTTTCAGCGGAAAACTCCTTTTAAGCCGCATTCCCTTGTCGGATGGGGCGCACAAATGTCAAAAATACATAATAAATGTGGTTTGTCATGAAGGTTGTGTTTTTATTTATTTATTTTTTAACATATTTGTTCCAAATGTGGTGTCCCGGCTTACCGTACCTTGTAAGGTGGTCAGAGTTACTTCGTTCCAGTAGCATCCTCCGCATGGGATAGCACATAGTCACCTCTTCCTTCTTTAATTTTATGATGTTTATATGTATAAGTAATTATATATTTAATTGTCTTTATAGTGTCGCAGGACCTTAGGTCACATGACTAATGCTAATTCTATTAAGGTTATGCTTAAGGACCTTCTGAGGTCACATGGTATGGTCACATGTTGGACCATAATCCTTTGTAAAGAGAATTGACATATGGTATGGACCAATGAGCTTAAGGCCAGCCCCTGCCCATATAATGGAGCTGCAGCCAATGATCGCTCTCTTGGGTGCTGGACGATCAGAGAGAGAGAGGAGATCCGTATTACTTTCAAAGACAAGACCAGGCCAGAAGCCTGCAAATTCTGCAACTTGCGAAACCGTGAGTTTAACTACCAATCCCCGCTAAAGCTAGCGTGGCTTCTGGATCTAATACCAATCCACTAAATCCAGTGGAACAGCGCATATTAACCTCCTAAGCTCTATAAAACTCACGAGGTCCCAACCAGCTGTCAAACTCCAAATAGACTTTGTTACATGGACTGTTCCAGTTTAATCTTGCATAAAGCTGCAGTAAAAGTTCCGACAGTTTTCGGCAAAATCTCCGGTTGTGGACAATCGTTTATTTAACCCCTTAACGCAGAATGACGGGTATACCCGTCAGATGCTGAAGTGCATTCGCGCAGAGTGACGGGTATACCCCTCATTCACATAATTGCAGCTGCTGCTGCATCCCGGGGGGCTGAACTTTTCACCTCCGGTTGTCTCCGGCAGGTGAGAAGTTCAGCTTAACCCCCGTCCCCCTGGATGCCGCATTTATACGGCGGATAACGCGATACCTTCACTCATTCCGCCGTATAAAGACGGCGTTCATTGTGCGCGCTTCCGTGGCGCTGATCGGGTTAATTAGCTAAAGTCCCGGGGTGTCCGGCAGGAGACCACTCCCGCCCGGGACCCCATTTGATTAACCCGATCAGTGATCGAATGTGTAGGGGCGGCGGGGGTGGTCGGTGGGCATTTGATGCGCGGCGATCCGGGTGTTCGGCAGCGGCGATCCGGAGGTCTGGCAGCGGCAATGGCAGGGGTAAGTGCCCCCGCCATCGCCGCTGCCAGACCTCCGCCCACATGTGGTGGTCCGGGGAGAGCGGGGCACAGAGGGAATAAGTCCTTCTTACCCGGTGGCGGTGGCGGATCCTGCAGGCTGCGGCGGGATCTGACTGGCCGGTGAGTGATGCTCCAGATGCTGCAAAACTACGACTCCCGGCATGCCCAGACAGGCATTGGCTGTCTGTACATGCTGGGAGTTGTAGTTCTGCAACATCTGGAGAACTACTGTTTGGAGACCACTGTGTAGTGGTCGCCAAACTGTGATCCTACAGATGTTGCAAAACTACAACTCCCAGCATGCTCAGACAGCAGTTGTCTGTCTGGGCATGCCGGGAGTTGTAGTTTTGCAAGATCTGGAGGTTCACAGTTTGGAGGCCACTACCCAGTGGTCTCCAAACAGTGGTTCTCCAGATGTTGCAAAACTACAACTCCCAGCATGCCCGGCTGCAAACGGCTGTCTGAGCATGCTAGGAGTTGTATTTGTGTGCCTCCAGCTGTTGCAAAGCTACATCGCCCAGACAGCCAATTGCTGTCTGGGCATGGGTAGTTTTGCAACATCTGGAGGGCCACAGTTTGGAGATCAGTGTGCAGTAGTCTCTAAACTGTAGCCCTCCAGATGTTGCAAAACTGCAAATCCCAGCATGCCCAAACAGCTGTCTCGGCATGCTGGGAGTTGTAGTTGCGTACCTCCACCTGTTGCATAACTACATCACCCAGCATGCCCTTCGGCGATCAGTACATGCTGGAAGCTGTAGTTTTGAAACAGCTGGAGGCACCCTGGTTGGAAAATACTGAATTTGGTTGGAAAACCTTCAGTTAGGTTCTGTTACCTGTGTGCCTCCAGCTGTTGCAAAAGTAGTTTTGAAACAGCTGGAGGTTTGCCCCTTCCCCCCACCCCCCCCCCCCCACCCCCATGTGAATGTACAGGGTACATTCACACGGGCAGTTTTACAGTAAGTTTCCTGCTTCAAGTTTGAGCTGCGGCAAATTTTCTGCCGCGGCGCAAACTCCTAGCGGGAAACTCACTGTAAACCTGTCAGTGCGAATGTACCCTAAAAACACTACACTACACTAACATATAATAAAGGGTAAAACACAACATATACACCCCCTTACACTGTCCCCCCCCCCCCCCCCCCAATAAAAATAAAAAACATATCGTACGGCAGTGTTTCCAAAACAGAGCCTCCAGCTGTTGCAAAACAACAACTCCCAGCATTTCTGGACAGCCACTGACTGTCCAGGCATGCTGGGAGTTTAGCAACAGCTGGAGGCACCCTGTTAGGGGTATTCTATGTCAGTGATTCCCAATGTCCACCCCTATGCAATCCCTAATTTAGTCCTCAAATGCGCATGGCGCTCTCTCACTTCGTAGCCCTGTCGTATTTCAAGGAAACAGTTTAGGGCCACATATGGGGTATCTCTGTACTTGGGAGAAATTGCACTACAAATTGTGGGGTCCTTTTCTCCTTTTACCCCTTATGAAAAGGAAACGTTGGGGGCTACACCAGCTTGTTAGTGTAAAAAAATTAAAAATTTTACACTAACATACTGGTGTTGCCCCATACTTTTTATTTTCACAAGCATTAAAAGGAAAAAAAGACCCACAAAATTTGTAACACAATTTCTCCTGAGTACGGAAATACCCCATATGTGGGCGTAAAATGCTCTGCAGGTGCACAACAAGGCTCAGGAGTGAGAGCGCACTATGTAAATTTGAGGCCTAAATTGGTGATCTGCACAAGGGTGGCTGATATTACAGCGGTTCTGACATAAACGCAAAAACAATAAATACCCACATGTGACCCCATTTTCGAAACTACACCCCTCACGAAACGTAACAAGGGGTATAGTGAGCTTTAACACCCCACAGATGTTTGACGAATTTTCATTAAAGTTTGATGGGAAAGATGAAGAGAACTTTTTTTTCACAAAAATGCTGGTGTTACCCAAAATTTTTCATTTTCACAAGGGAAAATAAGAAAAAAGCCCCCCAAAATTTGTAACCTCATTTCTTCTGAGTAAGAACATACCCCATATGTGGATGTTAAGTGTTCTGCGGGCAAACTACAATGCTCAGAAGAGAAGGAGCGCCGTTGGGATTTTGGAGAGAAAATGTGTCCGGAATTCAAGGCCACGTGTGTTTACAAAGCCCCCATAGTGCCAGAACAATGGACCCCACCACATGTGACCCCATTTTGGAAACTACACCCCTCACGGAATGTAATAAGGGGTACAGTGAGCATTTACGCCCCACAGGTGCCTGACAGATTTTTGGAACAGTGGTCCGTGAAAATGAGAAAAAAAAATGTTCATTTGCACAGCCCACTGTTCCAAGGATCTGTCAAAAGCCAGTGGGGTGTAAATGCTCACTGTACCCCTTATTAAATTCTGTGGGGGGTGTAGTTTCCAAAATGGGGTCACATGTGGTGGGGTCCACTGTTCTGGCACCACGGGGGGCTGTGTAAATGCACAAGGCCCCCAACTTCTATTCCAACCAAATTCTCTCTCCATAAGCTCAATGGTGCTCCTTCTCTTCTGAGCATTGTAATGCACCAGCAGAGCACTTTTAGTCCACACATGGGGTATTTCCATACTCAGAAGAAATAGGGTTACAAATTTTGGGGGGCATTTTCTCCTATTACCCCTTGTAGAAATGTAAAATTTGGGTGAAAAAACAGCATTTTAGTGAGAAAATTTTTTTTATTTGTGTACACGTCCAACTTTAACAAAAAGTTGTCAAACACCTGTGGGGTGTTAAGGCTCATTGGACCCTTGTTATGTTCCCTGAGGGGTGTAGTTTCCAAAATGGTATGCCATGTGGGGGTTTTCTTGCTGTTCTGGCACCATAGGAGCTTCCTAAATGTGACATGCCCCCCAAAAACCATTTCCGAAAAATTCACTCTCCAAAATCCTATTGTCGCTCCTTCCCTTCTGTGCCCTCTAGTGCACCCACAGAACACTTGACATACACATATGAGGTATTTCCTTACTCGAGAGAAATTGGGTTACAAATTTTATGAAGATGTTTCTCCTTTTACCCCTTGTAAAAATTCAAAAACTTGGTCTACAAGAACATGCGAGTGGGGGGGAAAAAGGAAGATTTTGAATTTTCTCCTTCACTTTGCTGCTATTCCTGTGAAACACCTAAAGGGTTAACACACTTACTGAATGTCATTTTGAATACTTTGATGGGTGCAGTTTATATAATGGGGTCATTTGTGGGGTATTTCTAATATGAAGACCCCCCTCAAATCCACTTCAAAACTGAACTGGTCCCTTTTAAAAATTCAGATTTTGAAAATTTTGTGAAAAATTGGAAAATTGCTCCTATACTTTGAAGCCCTCTGATTCTTTCCAAAAGTAACAACATGTCAACTTAATGATGCAAACACAAAGTAGACATATTGTATATGTGAATCAATATATAATTTATTTGGGATTTCTATTTTCCTTATAAGCAGAGAGTTTCAAAGTTAAAAAAAAAAAAATTTTCACCAAGAAATTATGCAAGTATCGACGAAATTTTTCCACTAACATAAAGTAGAATATGTCGCGAAAAAACAATCTCTGAATCAGAATGAAAGGTTAAAGCATCCCAGCGTTATTAATGCTTAAAGTGACAGTGGTCAGATTTGCAAAAAAGGCCTGCGTCCTTAAGGTGAAAATGAGCTGTGTCCTTAAGGGGTTAATACCACCCTATCGCTCTTGGGACGGGCGGCGATAGGACAAGCATATACAGAGGAGCCCTCACCCTGGCTTCAGGAGTGATAAGGGTTAAACAAGCACCCTTCAGTTACCGCACAGCAACACCCCATATACCCTACACCCCCAGGCTACCACACAAACTTCTGGTGTACTTGTAATAGTCTTTAGCATGTGGAATTAACATTTGTAGAGTCAGTGTATTCAGAAGTTATTTCCTGAGATAGATGGATCCCTAGGAGAACTTGACAGCATATCATTGTTTGGCTCCCAGCAATGGAAGGGTAGTCTGGTCCAACCAGAGCTCCACCAAAGGCAAAGACAGCTAAGGGGACCTTGAAATTATTATCCACTTCAGACTTGGAAAAACTGGTCCAACTTGGGATGTAGTGATGAAAAAGAAAGGAAATGTTTCTCAGGCCAGGACAAAACTGGCATGCATAATGCCATCAGTAAGTTCATGTGGTAGTCTGGCTTGGTTCCATGTGATCCTTTATCGGTCTTGACCACTAACTTGACTCCAACTCAAGACCATAAATCTTTACCTCTAAACTTGTATTCGAGAACCTCTAAACTACAACTTGAGTTGTGCTGTGCGCTTTAGGCTATGGTGTACTTCGAGGAATGGCAATGCCAATCACCTTAACTACACCAAGCGCTTAAAAACACTGAACTATCCTCCTCCTTTTTATGCCAACTTGGGATCTCTGTCTGTGATACCCAGTTCAACTTGGCTCCAGCCTTCACTCACCTTAAAGGGGTACTCCGGTGGAATTTTTTTTTTTTTTTTTAATCAACTTGTTTTTAATCAAAAGTTAAACAGATTTGTAAATTACTTCTATTAAAATAATCTTAATCCTTCCAGTACTTATTAGCGGCTGCATACTACAGAGGAAATTCTTTTCTTTTTGGATTTCTTTTCTGTCACGACCACAGTGCTCTCTGCTGACACCTCTGTCCATTTTAGGAAATGTCCAGAGAAGCATATGTTTGCTATGGGGAATTTCTCCTGTTTTGGACAGTTCCTGACATAGACAGAGGTGTCAGCAGAGAGCATTGTGGTCGTGACAAAAGAGAAATCCAAAAAGAAAAGAATTTCCTCTGTAGTATACAGCTGCTAAGAAGTACTGGAAGGATTAAGATTATTAATAGACGTAATTTACATATCTGTGGTGTCGAGAGAGTAACTGTGAGTGGGGTGTTGCAGTGGTAGTGTAGGGTCTAGTGGTATTAACCCTTGAATGTTGTGATGCCAGGGTTGCGGTTTCCTCAATAGTAATGTTCCTACCGCCAACCGTCCCACAAACGGCAGGGAGAAGGGGCGCCGTACCCTGTGTGGACAGGCGGCGGCGCCGTACCCTGTGTGGACAGGCGGCGGCGCCGTACCCAGTGTGTGTTTATATTATAATATATCAATATTATTAATAAAAATATATATACCTCCATCCTCCCTTTTTTTTTTTTTTTTTTTTTTTTTTAAGATTTCCTATGACAGGCGGCGGACAGCCTGGCCTTCGGACAACGTCCGAATAGATAAGCCGGTCAGTCCTCCCCTGTGTGTGTGTGCGCATTTAAAGTGCAAGTCCAGCATTGGTCTCCTGTCTGTTCGGCATAGAGAGATGCTGGGGGCAGTACAGGGGCTGAAGCAACCATTCTGATTCCCAGCAAGTTTCGTGCACGAGTCATTTAACAAGAAAAGGGGCCTGTGCACGGAACTCAGTGGGCATTATAGAGTTGGCTAAGCAACTGTACTGTCTAGTTCTGTTTTTTTTTTTTTTTTATTAAAGATTTTTTCATTAAAACACATATTTGATAGTAAAGAAAGTAAGTATATAAAATAAACAAACAAGTTATTACATATTAACAAGACCAAGTTACAATATGGTAATAATCTGCATAGATCCGGTAAAATGGTACTAGTAATATCTCTAGACTTCCTTACAGTCCGGATCTATTACACCTCAGCTTATGGTCAATAATCCAGGTAACAGGCAATGAAGAAGATATAAAATAATGTATATAAAAAAAGTAGGAGGTAGAAAGGGGGGAGAGGTCATATAGCGAAAGAGACAAGTAGGTAGGGAGGATAAAGAGAATAAAGATGAATGTATTGCCTAGTTCAGTGGTCTTCAAGCTGCGGACCTCCAGATGTTGCAAAACTACAACTCCCAGCATGCCCGGACAGCCAACGGCTGTCTGGGCATGCTGGGAGTTGTAGTTTTGCAACATCTGAAGGTCCACAGGTTGAAGATCACTGGCCTAGTTCATGCAGCGTCTCTCCACACCGAATCTTACAGAACAGTTGGCAATGCTGGACTTGCTCTTTAAGTTAAATCCTTAAAGGAGTACGCCAGTGAAAACCTTTTTTTCTTTTAAATCAACTGGTGGCAGAAAGTTAAACCTATTTGTAAATTACTTCTATTAAAAAATCTTAATCCTTCCTGTACTTATTAGCTGCTGAATACTACAGAGGAAATTCTTTTCTTTTTGGAATGCTCTCTGATGACCTCACGACCACAGTTCTCTCTGCTGACGTTATTATAATAGTAACGCTTTATTTATTGTTGTCCTAAGTGGGATTTGAACCCAAGTCGCCAGCACTGCAAGGCAGCAGTGCTAACCACTGAGCCACCATGCTGCCCTTAGCATACATCTGCTATGCATCTGCTATGAATGGTTGCTAAAATGGACAGAGATGTCAGCAGAGAGCACTGTGTTCGTGATGTCATCAGTGTTCCAAAAAGAAAGGAATTTCCTCTGTAGCATTCAGCAGCTAATAAGTACTGGAAGGATTAAGATTTTTTAATGGAAGTAATTTACAAATATGTTTAACTTTCTGCCACCAGTTGATTTTAAAAGAAAAAAAATTTTCACCGGAGTACCCCTTTAACCCCTTAAGGACGCAGGACGTAAATGTACGTCCTGGTGAGGTGGTACTTAACGCACCAGGACGTACATTTACGTCCTAAGCATAACCGCGGGCATCGGAGCGATGCCCGTGTCATGCGCGGCTGATCCCGGCTGCTGATCGCAGCCAGGGACCCGCCGGCAATGGCCGACGCCCGCGATCTCGCGGGCGTCCGCCATTAACCCCTCAGGTGCCGGGATCAATACAGATCCTGGCATCTGCGGGAGTTCGCGATTTAAATGAACGATCGGATCGCCCGCAGCGCTGCTGCGGGGATCCGATCATTCATAACGCCGCACGGAGGTCCCCTCTCCTTCCTCCGTGCGGCTCCCGGCGTCTCCTGCTCTGGTCTGTGATCAATCATGGTATTGCTATGAATAGTCCCCTATGGGGACTATTCAAGTGTAAAAAAAAAATGTAAAAAAATGTAAAAGTAAAAGTAAAAAAAAAGTGAAAAATCCCCTCCCCCAATAAAAAAGTAAAACGTCCGTTTTTTCCTATTTTACCCCCAAAAAGCGTAAAAAACATTTTTTATAGACATATTTGGTATCGCCGCGTGCGTAAATGTCCGAACTATTAAAATAAAATGTTAATGATCCCGTACGGTGAACGGCGTGAACGAAAAAAAATTTAAAAAAAGTCCAAAATTCCTACTTTTTTAATACATTTTATTTAAAAAAAAATTATAAAAAGTGTGTTAAAAGTTTTTTATATGCAAATGTGGTATCAAAAAAAAGTACAGATCATGGCGCAAAAAATGAGCCCCCATACCGCCGCTTATACGGAAAAATAAAAAAGTTAGAGGTCATCAAAATAAAGGGATTATAAACGTACTAATTTGGTTAAAAAGTTTGTGATTTTTTTTAAGCGCAACAATAATATAAAAGTATATAATAATGGGTATCATTTTAATCGTATTAAGAATAAAGAACACATGTCATTTTTTCCATAAATTGTACGGCGTGAAAACAAAACCTTCCAAAATTAGCAAAATTGCGTTTTTCGTTTTAATTTCCCCACAAAAATAGTGTTTTTTGGTTGCGCCATACATTTTATGGTATAATGAGTGATGTCATTACAAAGGACAACTGGTCGCGCAAAAAACAAGCCCTCATACTAGTCTGTGGATGAAAATATAAAAGAGTTATGATTTTTAGAAGGCGAGGAGGAAAAAATGAAAACGTAAAAATTAAATTGTCTGAGTCCTTAAGGCCAAAATGGGCTGAGTCCTTAAGGGGTTAATACCACCACTTTTCTGCTAGTGATCTACGCTATATAAAAACGGCATGTGCCATGTTGCTGAATACAGTGCATACAACACTAATATTTTATATTCTTATATTAGCTTAGTGTTTGTTGGTATTTCAGTTATAATAACAAGGCAATTTATGAATTGGATGCAGTACATAACTCCTCCTCTATGAGGCAGTATGAATACTCAATATTTGTATTTTAGAATTCTGTTCTCTATACTACCGTTTGCTATTATATTGTCAATTTTACCCAGTTCTAAACCCTAACAAACCTGTATACGTTTTGCAATTTTTGTTTTTTCCCCACGAGTTATATTTTAGCATTAGAGAATTGGTTTTGTGTATGATCATCGTGCCAGCACAAAACATAACCTTACAGCTTGTAATCTCAAATGGAAGGCCAGGTTATCTGTTGTGTATCTGTGTATGCCCGGCAGGAGGTTGTCTCTGCATGATTGGTATGTGTACCCTTTATGTCTGCTGCTGCAATCACTACCCAGAGGACGTGCGCCGGGAATTGGCTTCCCCTGACCCATCTCCCTGTCACTCGCAGACGGCATGCCGCAGTGATTTAGACTCTTATTATCAGCTGTTCCACACTGTAACAGTTCCTCTGCACTACATTGATTTTTCTTTTAATGGCAGGTCCTTGCATGTGAGACTCATCCAGTCGACTAGAGATAACGTCCCTGGTTACATAGCAACCAGTCGCGAAAAAAAAAAAAAATTCATGGGTAAAAAGATTTCGCTTTAATTCCAAGGTGAGTAGCCTGCTAATATTTGGAATTACAGAGAAGTACAGTGATCCCTCAACTTACAATGGCCTCAACATACAATAGTTTCAACATACAATCGTCTTTTCTGGACCATTGTAAGTTGAAACCAGACTCAACATACAATGCTACAGGACAGTACAGATCTGCGAAACATGTCGATAGCTGGAAGAACCGACCAATCAGAATGGACATTTCACTGGTAAAAACCCCTGTATTACTGAAGTGTATGCACTGACTGGTGTCTGGTAGCGCCCCCTACAGTACAGGGAGGTAGTACATGTTCTGTACACTTTACCTGTTCCAGGGTTACCTGCTCCTTTGGACACCAGGTAAGGGCGGCTCCATGTTACTTTTTTAGGACACTGTGTGCTGTACAGGACCCTGAAGAAGCTCCTGTCCTCTACATAGACCAGTGTTTCCCAAGCAGGGTGCCCCCAGCTGTTGCAAAACTACAACTCCCAGCATGCCCCGACAGCCTTTGGCTGTCGGGGCATGCTGGGAGTTGTAGTTTTGCAACAGCTGGAGGCTCCCCGCTTGGGAAACACTGACATACAGTGATTTACATCTCCCAGCAGATCTTTCTTACTTTTATATGTAAGGACTTGCTTTATCTGTATTTATCTACTTGTTTTTCTTTTAATCCTCACTTTTTCCTATTTTTGGATGACCTTTTGGGCCTTTAGAACCAATTACCAGGTTTCCATAGAGTTCTGGTCTCAACATACAATTTCAACATACAATGGTCGTCCTGGAACCGATTAATATTGTAACTTGAGGGACCACTGTATAGGATTACTATAGCATGCATATGATCATTATTGTGCATTAATACCAGTACACGGTTTTGACCCTAGAATGGCTGTGGCCTGTCTTGTTTTCCTGGGCAGGTTCATCATGAATTCCGTGGGAGAATCGACTAACTTTTTGGTATGTATATAAAGATCCCTCTGTGTGATCTATCCAAATTCGTACATTAAAGGGGTACTCCGATGGAAAATACTTTTTTTATTTATTTTTTAAATCAACTGGAGCCAGAAAGTTAAACAGATTTGTAAATTACTTATATTACAAAAAAAATCTTAATTCCTCCAGTACTTATCAGCTGCTTTATACTACAGAGGAAGTTCTTTTCTTTTTGAATTTCCGCTCTGTCTGACCACAGTGCTCTCTGATGACACCTCTGTCCATGTCAGGAACTGTCCAGAGCAGGAGAGGTTTGCTTTGGGGATTTTCCCTGCTCTGGACAGTTCCTGACATAGACAGAGGCATCAGCAGAGAGCACTGTGGTCAGACAGAAAGGAAATTCAAAAATAAAAGAACTTCCTCTGTAGAATACAGCAGCTAATAAGTACTGGAAGGATTACATTTTTTTTAATAAAAGTAATTTGCAAAACTGTTTGACTTTCTGGCACTTTTTCCACCGGAGTACCGCTTTTAAGGCATATATATATTCTTCAACTGGACTATAGATAGAATATAGCAAACTGTGGCCTTTTAAGATGTTGCAAAACCACAACTCCCAGCATGCCTGGACAGCCAGAATAAGGGTCTATTCACATGGCAGAACTCCGGAATTCCGCAAGTGGAAAGTCAGAAGTGTGAATGGGAGTGCGGAATCCCATGAAGTCTATGGGCATTAATTTGAGACAAAATTCCGCAAGCGGAAATTCAGCCGCGTGAATAGACCCTAAGAGACATGTCATTTATTTCAAATGTAGTTGTTGCATCAGGATGCCTTTTTAGTGGGGGAAATACCCCTTAGGTTCACACAGTGCAACTGTGGAAGAATACTGGAAAATTTTTAATAGTAAATCTGCACCAGTATATCTGTTCATTCCTCCATGCTATTTATTGCAGAAGCTTTACCTAGGAGACACCTCCCCCAGTTGTAAAGGGAGTAGTATTAGTAATACATATTTCTTACAGCGCTTATCCAGGAGTGAAAAGACAGCTGATTTCTTCCAAAAACAGCACCTCTCTTGTCCTCAGTTTATGTGTGGTATTGCAGATCAGTTTCATTAAAGTGTACTGCAAACTATGGTGGGAGAATTCAAAGTAGAACAGGTCTGCTCTTCTGAAGGAGTCCAGAATTTGAATTGTGGCAGAATTTTCGGTCTTGCAGGATCCCATTGAAGACAATGAGAGGCTGCACCATCAGAATTTGCAAGTAGAATTATTCTGTTCTAAAATAAATTCCGCCTATAGGGTACGTTCCCATGTGCATATTTTTCAGATTTTGTCATTGACTTACCAGAAAGAAATCTACAGCAAAATCCGTACATGTGAACATACCCTTAGAGTATAAGAAACTGGGTTTTATAAACTGGGGGGAAAAAAACTGAGCATCGCTTATACTGAAAAATAGTTCATTGTGAAACCACATTGCACATAAATATATCAACTTGCCAATCCTTGAGAAAAGTAAATACTGGCGTAACATTTTGTTATATTTCTCAATATATATATATATATTTTTATAGTCTTAGCCGGCTGCAATTGTCCTGCATTGTAGCTCATCACAATCATTCTGCATCCACTGACTTCTATGGATATTGGCACTTCTAATGCTGGTGCTTCACCTAATGCAGCTCTAGGTTCTTGCTCATGGAAGGTCAGGACCACCCTCTATCAGATCAATGTGCTCTATGGTGGGAAATAAATAGGGGCTGTTTAGAGCAAACATTTAATTCTTAAGATTGTATGTGATAAGAATAATGTGATGTCTTAATTTCAGAAACGGCTCATTTCTTGCAGTCCGCACCGTTTGAACGAACAAGTTGAGCTGTAATACCAGTCCCAATCTATTGACTTGAGTGGTGCTGTTTCTGGAGTAAAGCAGTCATGATTTTCTTATCTCACAGAATCCCTGTAAATGCCCACAAATTGTATAAAATGTTCAGAGTGGATATGCTGTGGATTTTCCTCAATGGAAAATTGGCAGTGTTTCTGCATAAAAAAATAAATAAATAAATAAATAAATAAATAAATAAAAAAAAAACACAGCAGTATACAGCGTGCATTAAGGTGCAGATTTATTTGCTGTTGCAGATTTGGGTGCAGATTGGTTGTTTTCTGCTACCATAATAACAATGTATTTAAAGTCTGCAGCAGTAAATTTTGCTGCAGATCTGCAATGTATATACAGTATACTGTGAATTTTGACTTCCCTTTTTTAAAGTCAATAGGGACAATCAGTGCTAAATCTGCTGTTTTTCCGAAAAATGGTTTATCAATCCATGGGTGTAAAATCTGCAATGGAGTTATTTAGGTGTGGAATTTTATATGCAGCATGTGGATGTGATTTATACAGATTTCATCAACTCTGTGCAACTGTAAGGGTCTGTTCACACAGGGAGGATATGCTGCACATTTCTTTCAGTTTCCCTATTAAAGGAGTAGTCTCAAGAAGGAAAACGTATCCCCCTATCCAAAGGACATAAGGCAAAGTCGAAATCTGAAAAAATCTGCAGCATTTAAGTCCTGTGTAATGATACCCAAATACTGTACATGGCAGATTTTATGCAGAATAATCCGCTTTTGGGTATGTGAACAAACTCACATTTTTTTTTCTCTTCTGTAAGCCAGAACACACTGCAGTCAATTAAGCCAACCCCCATACTTCTAGATTGAACTCCCATAGCTTCTATGACTTGGCATCATCCCTCTTCATTATTTAACCTTATTTTATCTTTATTTGCTTGCGTTAGGTCTCTGACTGCTGTAGTGACAGACTGATCTTAAGCGATTCCTGCCCTGTAGATATGCGATGCAGTCCAGGTAATTCCGAACACGTTCACTGCCTGCAAGTGCCAACCACAATGTGCTCTCTATTAATTACAGGGGTATGAATAATGGTTAAAGTGTTACGTTAGTTCTGCAGCTATGGAATGTGTAATGTTCATGCACCGCACCAGAGATAGATTCTATAATGGGTGTAAAGAGAAGTGTGGCTTATAATGGTCCATCCAACAGTGTAGCCCATAAATAGAACTGTCACACACAGAGGGCTGTAGGCTGTAGCCCACATTCACTATACTACTTGGTTGCTGGTATTGAGCATTGCACCTCTTGGGATGGCAGCACCTTGTGCTTTGAAAAGTGATATTGATGCCCTAACTATAAATCTGCAAAAAACAACTGATAATTGTAATCTGTTAGGGTTCACAATGTAAAAAAAGGATGTACGGTATTTAAAAAAAAAAAAAAAAAAAAAAAAAGCCTAAAGGAATATTCAACAGAAACTTGAATCATCCACATCATAATAGTGCAAACTCTGATTCACATCCAATTTGCTTGGTGGAAATCTGCACTGATTTCAAAGTAGATGTCCAAGGTATTTCGGTATTTCTACTGTTAAAAAAATAAATAAACAAATATACATTTTCTTTTAGGTAGGGTAACACGTAGCGCATCCACAGTGTATTTGACTCAAGCAAATACACTGCAAATTCGGCCTACAGCAAGTTTTGGTCAAAGATATACACCTCTTCTTTATTGTTTAGCAACGTGTTTCATGCAGTCACTCCTGCAGCAATTCCTAAATTTAATAATATACACTGCAAATATTAAAGGAAAAGTCTCATACAAAAAAAACGTATCCCCTATCTGCAGAATAGGGGATACGTTTTAGATCGGGGGGGGGTCCAAGCACACACACACGCACGATCTCCTGTACGGAGCCCCGGCTCTTCCTTGGAGCGGCGCGTCATGATGCCTGCCGAAGCTGGGGCCACCACGCCCCTCCATATATCTCTATAGGAGAGGCAAAGAAAGCCGAACGGCTCTCCCATAGAGATATATGGAGAGGGTATAGTGGCTGCAGCTTCAGGTGTGGATTGGGATGCACCACTCCTGGGGAGAGCTGGGACTCCATACAGGAGATTGCGGGGGATCCTGCAAATAGGGGATACGTTATTTTGTATGACATATCTCCTTTTAAGTGCCATAGATTTTGCTGGCACTGACATCTTTAGCGTATTTCAAAGCTGAAATACGCAGCGTATAAAATATGCTACGTGACACCTTAAGCTTAATGGGAATCTACCATGGATTTTTGCCAACATGGTCTTCAAAAAGTGGATGAAAATAAAACAAAATTAATAATAAGATTTGTTCCTACATACAATGGGCGGGCAGGCAGGACTCAAAAAACCACGGCATGCAAATTCAAAATGAGGGTCAGAAACCCCAAGCTGTGCATTGGATTTCTGGCGTAGATAAGTGATATTTTTCTTTAAAATAATCTGTAATCTGTTGTTTGTCATGCTGCATTCACAGACGGACAATGTCTGCATTCTGCCTGGCATTGGTGGCCAGGATGTGGATTTTATGGGGCTGATCCACAACGGCTGCTTGCAAAGTCTCTAATATAGAATCCCACAATATCCTTAAAATAAAAATGAAAAAATCTGCTTCCCTTACACAAAGCTCACTAAAACAAAATAATACAGAATGAGAACAAGCAGATAGGGAGCACTTGGTGTCACCTGAGAGTGTGGGCGCTTGTCAACATTTCTAAACCTCCCCCACGCGTGCCAGATTCCAAGAAAGGATGCTCTAGTACAAGACTCCCAGTGGGACATTTCCTCCAAACGGTAGAGCTGATCCACCTTGTTGGTCCAGTGCTGGATTTCCGGAAGTTGCTGAGATGCCAATGCTTGGGGAGCAAGAGTCTGGCTGCAGTAAGGAGGTAGAAAAGGGGGGGGGGGGGCAGTGTGCAACAGTCCTAATTTTGCTTATAGACAAGTAAACTTTTGTGGTCTAACTGTGGAATGTAAGACTCACTCTAACTTGACCTAGGCTCACTAGTACAATCTCCTCAAGGATATGACAGGACCTGAAGCGTAACATGTGCTCCCCTAACTAAGCTCAGGATTCAACTAACTAGAGAAAAGAAGAACCACCTCTTCCTATTTTAAGTGGTTGGTGCTGGGACATTACCTGCATCTGTTGGCTAGGAGACTTTAGCTGTGACTAGATTATGCCTCCTTTACAGTGAAATGCAGGACAATTTTTGTAAAATTGTAACCCTCTTCATGCTGTAAAACTAGGTGTATGTTATGACAGTTAAATACATTTGCAGTGAAGGCAATACAGTTATATAGGCCTACAGCACTTGAACACACAACTGTCCAGAAAACCTTATAATACTTCAGTCACCAGGCTAAGTTTGGCATGGCAGCTGGTACAACTCACACTGGGCCACCAAATATGACCCACGTTAGGGCACAGAGGCTGCAGATGACTCTACATACTGCTAGTCACATGCATACTACATGAACTCCAGCCTACAGCAGGGAGGAGCAGAGAAGATTTGGGAATAACCTTGCATCATCTCTGATGGAGATTTTGTGACCACAGCACAAAGCATAGGGCTAAGAAGATCTTCGGTTGTCACCCAACACATTCCTGGATTGGTGCTGTGCAACAGTCCCGACTCACTCTGCCTGATATTTTACTACTCCGAAATCCACAAGACACAGCAATGACACCAGACATTATGGTTGACGGTGAGAATCACAGCTTCCTATGCCTTACTTTTGTGTATATACAGCAATGATATAACAGGAGGACCATAGCCTTGGCATTCTACATACTGAGATTCCATGCTTATGCTGTAAGGACAGAAGCGGCTGAGACCAGTTATTCTAAGCATGACAGACGGTTAGGTTGTGTTCACAGCATTTGTTCTGACTTCGAATCACACCCAAAATCTCTTCAGTGCGCAAACCATATTAAATGACATAATCCCAAGAGGGCTCGCTGACTAAGGAATGGGGTGGGTTTCTGCTTGGTATGTTGGGTGTATGCAGGAGAAAAGAAACATAGAAACAAAACACTCTATTTTAACACGCACCATTAATCCTACTGGTTTAATTTTTCTGTATTGAAAGTAATAACTTTTTTTGTGAATCTCAGAAATTCTGTTAATACGGCTTATATGTTGGTCACTGGGCAACAAGACAATTTTTATCAACTTGAGCCAAAATACTGGTGTACATTTTGTATCACTTGTATAGCATTTCAATGCAATTTAAAAAAAAAATTCAGCAAATTGCTGCATGTGAATCCAGCCTATTGCTTAAAGGGGAGATCCAGTGGTGAAAAAACGTATCCCCTATCCTAAGGATAGGGGATAAGTTTCAGATTGCGGGGGGTCCAACCGCTGGGGCCCCCCAGGATCTCCTGTACGGGGCCCTGACAGCCCGCGGGAAGGGGGCATGTTGACCACCGCACGAAGTGGCGGCTGACGCCCCTCAATACAACTCTATGGCAGGGCCAGAGCGCTACCTTCGGCCATCTCAAGCTCTTCCATAGAATTGTATTGAGAGGGCGTGTCAGCCGCCGCTTCATGCGGTGGTCAACACACGCTATCTGGCCAGCGCGGGGGGGCCCCAGCGGTCGGACCCACCGCGATCTGAAACTTATCCCCTATCCTTAGGATAGGGAATAAGTTTTTCACCACTGGACTTCCCCTTTAAGTCTCCATGGACTGTCACAACATGTTGTAGGTATTCCTCTTCTTTTTCTTTGAAATGTCTTTTTCTTTGGAACTTTTTTCTTAGGATGTTATCAGGTATGGACAAACAATGGAAGCTTCTCCTGTATTAAATGTACAAATGAAACCGGCTTAGATGTGTTTCAGAATCTGACAGCGTGCAGACTTGGTAAGTACCTCTTCAATATATTTTTGTGATGGGAATATACAGTGATCACTCAACTTACAATGGCCTCAACATACAATAGTTTCAACATATAATGGTCTTTTCTGGACCATTGTAACTTGAAACCAGACTCAACATACAATGCTACGGACAGCCCAGATCTGTGAAACATGTCAATGGCTGGAAGAACCGACCAATCAGAATGGACATCCACTGGTAAAAACACCTGTATTACTGAAGGGTATGCATTGAATTTCTGTCTGGTAGTTCCCCCTACAGTACAGGGAGGTATTACATGTGGCACAGTTAGCTGCTTCTTTGGACACCAGGTGAGGGCGGCTCCATTTTACTTTTTTAGGACATTGTGTGTACTGTATGGGACTATGAAGAAGCTCCTGTCCTCTACATAATTATTTAAATCTCCCAGATAATCTTTCTTACTGGTATATGTAACGACTTGCTTTATCTATATATTTTTGTTTAATCCTCACTTTTTTCCTATTTTTGGATGACATTTTGGTGGCTTTAGAACCAATTACCAAGTTTCCATAGAGTTATGGTCTCAACATACAATGGTCATCCTGGAACCAATTAATATTGTAACTTGAGGGACCACTGTACAGTGATCTCTACCTTTAACCCCTTAAGGACCCAGCCATTTTACACCTTAGGACCCGGCCATTTTTTTGCACATCTGACCCCTGTCACTTTAAGCATTAATAACTCTGGGATGCTTTTAGTTTTCATTCTGATTCCGAGATTGTTTTTTCATGACACATTCTACTTTAACATATTGGTAAACTTTTGTGGTAACTTGCATCCCTTCTTGGTGAAAAATCCCAAAATTTTATGAAAAAAGGAAAATGGATATTCCCCCAAAATTTATTTTCATTCACATATACAATATGTCTACTTTGTTTGCATCATAAAATTGACATGTTTTTACTTTTGGAAGACACCAGAGGGCTTCAAAGTTCAGCAGCAATTTTCCAATTTTTCACCAAATTTTCAAACTCACTATTTTTCAGGGACCAGTTCAGGTTTGAAGTGGATTTGAAGGGTCTTCATATTAGAAATACCCCATAAATGACCCCATTATAAAAACTGCCCCCCCCCCCCCCCCCCCAAAGTATTCAAAATGACATTCAGTCAGCATTTTAACCCTTTAGGTGTTTCACAGGAATAGCAGCAAAGTGAAGAACATTCACAATCTTCATTTTTTACACTCGCATGTTCTTGTAGAACCAATTTTTGCATTTTTACAAGGGGTAAAAGGAGAAAATGTATACTTATATTTGTAGCCCAATTTCTCTCGAGTAAGCACATACCTCATATGTCTATGTAAATCGTTCGGCGGGCGCAGTAGAGGGCTCAGAAGCGAAGGAGCGACAAGGGGATTTTGGAGAGTACGTTTTTCTGAAATGGTTTTTGGGGGACATGTTGCATTTAGGAAGCCCCTATGGTGCCAGAACAGCAAACCCCCCCCCCCCCCCCCCCACATGGCATACTATTTTGGAAACTAGACCCCCTTGAGGAACGTAACAAGGAATAAAGTGAGCCTTAATACCCCACAGGGGTTTCACGTCTTTTGCATATGTAGTAAAAAGAAGAAAAAAAAGAAGAATTTTCACAAAAATGTGTTTCCACCCAAATTTCACATTTTTGTAAGGGTTAATAGCAGAATATACCCCCAAGAATTTGTAACCCCATCTCTTCTGAGTATGGAGGTACCCCATAAGTGGACCTGAAGTGCACTACGGGCGAACTACAATGCTCAGAAGTGGAGGAGTCACATTTGGCTTTTGGAGAGCAAATTTTGCTCAGGGGGCATGTTGCATTTAGGAAGCCCCTATGGTGCCAGGACAGCAAAATAACCCCCACATGGCATACCATTTTGGAAACTAGACTGCTTGAGCTGGTGTCTGTCAGATCTTTGGAACAGTGGGCTGTACAAAAATTTTTATTTGCACAGCCCACTGTTTCAAAGATCTGTCAGACACCAGTGGGGTGTAAATTCTCGCTACATCCCCTCATTACATTTCGTGAGGGGTGTAGTTTCCGAAATGGGGTCACATGTGGGATTTTGTTTTTTTGCGTTTGTCAAAACCGCTGTAACAATCAGGAACCCCTGTGCAAATCCCCTCAAATGTACATGTGCACTCTCCCTTCTGGGCCTTGTTGTGCGTCCCCAGAGCACTTTGCGCCCACATATGGGGTATCTCCGTAGTCGGTAGAAATTGCATTACAAATTTTGGAGGGCTTTTTTCCCTTTTACCTCTTGTCAAAATGAAAAGTATAGGGCAACACCAGCATGTTAGTGTAAAAAATTTATTTTTGCTAATACTGTTCAGTGCTATGCATAGGACATAGCACTGATCAGTATTATCAGTCATCTTCTGCTCTGGTCTGCTCGATCGCATACCAGAGCAGAAGACCCGTGGAAGGCAGCGGAGGCAGGTAAGGGGACCTCCGGCTGCCATGCTGGATGATCGGATCACCGCGGCAGCATTGCGGGTGATCCGATCATCCATTTTAGTGTCTGCAATGCAGCAGATGCCGTGATCTGTATTGATCACGGCATCTGAGGGGTTAATGGCGGACATCCGCGTGATCGGGCAGGTCCCTGACTACTATCAGCAGCCGGGACCTGCCGCGCATGACCTGCCGCTCCGAAATCTCACGGTTAAGCATAGGACGTAAATGTACGTCCTGTTGCATTAAGTACCAGCTCACCAGGATGTACATTTACATCCTGCGTCGTTAAGGTGTTAAGCAAATTATATTTCCCAGCATGCTAGAACAGCCGGTAACTGTCAAGACATGCTGCGAGTTGGAATTTTGCAACAGGTGGTGAGCCACAAGTTAAAGCCCCCTTCTATAGGGACTTTATTTTTTTCACAGCCCCCTCCTCAGTCAGTCATCCTTTTGTATGTTATGGATGGTACATAGCAGTCAATGCACCGTTCATCCAATAATATTGTGTATGATGTGGCTGCAGAAGCTGTAGACCCAGTTGGACAGGAGCAGCAGCATTCATCTCCGCTGCTTCATATGTCTTACACTCACACAGACGAGTCACCTCATGTCCACCTGACAGAGAGAAGAAAAGAAGCAGACAATGCGGGAAGACCAGGTCATACTGGTTTATCACTGTTTAAGTATCTGAACCTGTCAAATAAAAATCCAAAGGAATGTTAAAAAAAATAAAAATAAAAAAATAAAAAAATTTAGAATTTGAAATTACAGAATAAAATTAAAAGGCTGATTTATTCCTTGCATAGGTTACTTCTTAGTTTAGGACCATTGGATTTTAATACAGATGTGTTTAATGCTTTATATCAGCAGGCACGATGTAGGAATCTCATTGTCACTACTTAAATGGGCAGGGTCATAAAAAAAAAAAAAAAAAATTACTTGTGATCTGTCATAGAGACTTATCAAAAGTTTTGATCAGTCAGGGTCTGAGTGTTCAGACCACGACCAGTCACAAGAATGAGCCAGGAAAAGTGATTGGCCAGAAGCCTCTCTCCTTGCTGTGTGTCAATTGACCAAAACGAATGTAAGTCTATGGGACCATCTTGGTCTCGTACACAGAGCAGGGAGAGAGGCTTCTGGATGGTCACTTCTCCTGGCTCATTCTTGTGAATTGGTTGTGGTCTAAACACTCAGACTCCAACCGATAAAAACGTTTGACCTTTCCCTAGGACTCTTTAAATGAGCTGTCCAGATCTAGAAAAAAAGTTTTTCCCAGAAACTGAGTTCTGCTGCAATGAGTATCTCCTGCTCCATTCTGTACGTTACACAAACGGCTTATTGATTTCAATGGGAACTTTACAAGAACAACCTGTAATGTGCATAGCTTTAGGGAACACAAAGGATTGTATAACCCCCTTAAGTTATCTATAGGTTACATTCAGATATAGTCCAGAAACTGAGTCTTTTTCATTGGCAAGAAGCTAAACTGTGGGAGTAGTAGGTGAGGTCAGCTGCTAAATAGATCACCCTGTTCCAGTACTTTCTGATCATTTGCACATCATTGTTGTTTCTAGAAAATATTTGCATATCTGAAAAACCAGTCCACCTTGCTTGGTCTGAATTCTTGTCATTTATCCCATGGTTCACATACGTGCTGTTCTAGCAGTAATCCTGCACGTGCAGTAAATCACTGAATTCTTTCCTTTTTGAAGGTTTTGAGTTATTTTACTACATAAAGTGTCCCAAAAAAGGATCAGATACATGAAAAGACCTAAAATGGTGCCATTTGTAGTATATTGGAAAATTCTATTTTTTTTATTCTTTTTTTTTATTCTCTTCAGCTCATTAATTTCATCCTGCCAAAAAGTCTTCATGCTATTCATACTATAAATAAATCAGCATCTGTTTTTGAATGTTCCTATTTAATTAAATGGGTGTGACATGGGATGAAGATTTGTTCACTAGGTGTCGAGGTTCTGAGACCCCCGCCAATCCCTAAATCTAAGGTAGCGCTCAGCTGAGTAGTGTGCCCAATCATTTCCGCACAGCTCTCCTTAAAGAGCAGGGCAAGAGGTGTACCAATGCATGTAAACTTTCCAAGGAGAGCCATGCTAAAACAAAGGAACACCGTACTCGGCTAAGCATTTCTGCCCCCTTGTTTTATTGACTGAGGGGTCTCAATCCGGACACACTTATCTAAACTTATGACCTGTCAAAGTTTGTAAAAGTGATATGTGTCCTTTCAGTGGTGGGCCTTGCAGCATTGGTGTCAGGGTGCAAATCTGACAGGAGACATTTCGGCATTGAGTTTGTTTACTCTCTTTTTTTGGGGGGTTTCTACTGGGAGCTTCCTATGAATTTATCCCTTTTTATGTATGTTTTAAGATGGAGAAAATAGTTTGCAAGACAGGGACTGATATGAATGTCAACAATTGTTGAATAAAGCTGTGGAATATGTTGGCAATATAATTTGCTCCCGTGCAGACTCTGGTCTGTACCTTTTTTTAACCCCTTAAGGACTCAGGGTTTTTCCGTTTTTGCACTTTCGTTTTTTCCTCCTTACCTTTTAAAAATCATAACCCTTTCAATTTTCCACCTAAAAATCCATATTATGGCTTATTTTTTGCATCGCCAATTCTACTTTGCAGTGACATTAGTCATTTTACCCAAAAATGCACGGTGAAACGGAAAAAAAAAATCATTGTGCGACAAAATCGAAAAAAAACGCCATTTTGTAACTTTTGGGGGCTTCCGTTTCTACGCAGTGCATATTTCGGTCAAAATTACACCTTATCATTATTCTGTAGGTCCATACGGTTAAAATGATACCCTACTTATATAGGTTTGATTTTGTCGCACTTCTGGAAAAAATCATAACTACATGCAGGAAAATTTATACGTTTAAAAATGTCATCTTCTGACCCCTATAACTTTTTTCGTTTTCCACGTACAGGGCGGTATGAGGACTCATTTTTGCGCCGTGATCTGAAGTTTTTATCGGTATGATTTTTGTTTTGATCGGACTTTTTGATCACTTTTTATTCATTTTTTAATGGTATAAAAAGTGACCAAAATACACTTTTTTGGACTTTGAATTTTTTTTGCGCGTACGCCATTGACCGTGCGGTTTAATTAATGATATATTTTTATAGTTTGGACATTTACGCACGCGGAGATACCACATATGTTATTTTTTTTTTTACACTGCTTTATTTTTTTTATGGGAAAAGGGGGTGATTCAAACTTTTATTAGGGAAGGGGTTAAATGACCTTTATTAACACTTTTTTTTTTTTTTTTTACATTTTTTTTTGCAGTGTTATAGGTCTATTAAGGTGTATTAACACGCCTGTGATCAGCATTATCGGCGCTTGACTGCTCCTGCCTGGATCTCAAGCAGGGAGCAGTCATTCGTCGATCGGACACCGAGGAGGCAGGTAAGGGCCCTCCCGGTGTCCGATCAGCTGTTCGGGACGCCGCAATTTCACCGCGGCGGTCCCAAACAGCCAGACTGAGCAGCCGGGATACTTTCAGTTTCACTTTAGAAGCGGCGGTCAGCTTTGACCACCGCTTCTAAAGGGTTAATACCGCACATCGCCGCGATCGGCGATGTGTGGTATTAGCCGCGGGTCCCGGCCGTTGATGAGCGCCGGGACCGAAGCGATATGATGCAGGATCACGGTCCTGCGTCGTTAAGGGGTTAAACAAAAGTGCAGTTTTTCCAGAACTTATTTTAATACCACAGTCCGTCAGCTTGGCGATACAGTCATTCCAGCATTGTTGTTTAAATTTCTGTTTTTGTCATGTGTCAGTTTCCACTCAAGCATCGGAAATCCACATGAATATCAGCACAGCTCCATCTGTTCCTCATCATTTGAGTAAGTGGCAACACTCTGTATTCCATTTGTTTTCTCACTCTGTTCCCAATGAATGTTTTGTGTTGGAAGGATGTGTATTGTAGAATATAATATAGGAGATAATGGTGCATGCTAGTGGATTTTTGGCACTCGCAAAGTTCTGGAAGAGGTTATATTAACCAGGATCGTCTAGTAGGAATGGCTTTATATGTGTGTATGCATGTGATATATAGCTCCAAAAGCAATAACTCTACCTGGATATGTTCTCTGTAAGCCATCTGTGGCCTCTGTTGTCTTCTCTGGCTGCTTGATATTCTTTGCCATCCTTGTCTTCTCTTGCCTGCATCTCCCACCAATCAATGCAGCTCTGCTCTTCCAGTCCCAACCCTCCTGCTCTGAGCAGCAGAGAGAGACTCTGTGCCTGATTGGCAGAGTCTACACATGCCTTCCAGTGCTCAGCACTAAAGGGAACATGACTCATGAGAGCAGGGCAGAAACCACAAGGTCTATGTATCTCAGGAGGGTGGAGGGTGGTTCCAGAAAGGGATTTGGACAGAGAAAGAGTGGATGGCTGGATGATGTCATTCCCTCACTTCATTCATGTAAGTGACAACTAAAGAGGGGAAACTGCTCTATATAGCTAATGAAATAATTTTTTTTTTGTCAGAAATTAAGTAGTTTTTATATAAAACGGCATACAAAAACAAAGAAAAAACATAAACCCAGAAAACCCATCCCACCCACACAGAAATAACCCCAACCCCCGTGTCCTTTCTTCACAGCAGAGAAAACAAAAAACAATATTATGAAAAATAGTGCAGTGCAATATACTGAATCGTCCAACAAACGAGGCATATTTAAGGCTAAAACATATTCAAAAACACTGCATGGGCTTCACAGAAGAGAAAATATAATATCAAGTAGCACAAGAAGAAGGGCAATAACAAGTGGCATAGGTAACACGGACACAAAAAAACAGGAAATTAGACAGTGGACAACACACCAAGGCAAACACAAAACAGAAGAGTAAATGAGACAAGGATAGTTTACAAGCAAAATACAGACAAGATTAGTTGTTAGACCCCCTCAACCCCCCCCCCCCCCCAGAAACACCTCCATGGGAGTTCTCCACATATAGGTGGATGGCAGACCAGGGGTATCAATCCAAGGCCCCCAAATGACCTCAAATGAAGGTATACACCTTTTTCTAGTCTGATGTGATTTAATTTTACAATCAATTCGGATATAGTGGGTGGGGAAGCCCGCAATCAATGCTCTGCAATTAGTTTACAAGCTTGGTACAAAATCCTAATACCAATGTACAAGCCACCATCCTCATCCAGATATCCCAATACATGTGTCAGAGCGGACAAACTTTACGGGCAACCATACACCCGCCTAATCAATCGTCCCACATCATTCAAAAAATGTGTAAAAATGAGTACAGTCCCACATCACATGAAGCAATTGAACATCGGACAAGGAACAACGGGGACAGCAGGAATCCGGCCACACCCCAATCCTATGCAGGAATGCGGGAGTACGATACACCCAATGTAGTAGAAATATTTGGGACACCCGATTGGCCACCAACACTGCCAGCTGTGGGTTCATAGCCATATTCTGCGCCCACTGCTCATCCAATATGGGACCCACATCCACCTTCCATTCATCCTTAATATTCAACAGATAGGCCTCATGATAAGAGGACAGCAGTTCCCTATACAACAGATATTACACTTTTTAGTAGAAATCTGAGTGAACAAATCATTCACCACCACCAGACGAGCTGACAGTCAAATCACAAGCTCCAGACTGCGCTGCATGGGCATGTCACAGTTGCATATAACTATATAAAAGAATGAGTGAGGCAGAATAAATTCCTCCTGGAATTAAGGAAATGACTTCAAAATCAGCCCATCATATAGCTGCAAAATATACAAAACCCCATGGGTAACCCAAAGGGAAATATCAGGTAACGAGCACAATTCAGACCAGAATTATGCAAAAGAGGAGAATATGTAACAAATACAGGGTAATGCATAAGGGTCTTAAATTTCATCCCCACCTTTAAAGATGAGCACAAAAGTAGGAGGAAGGTCTGGGGGGGCGTGTCTGTGCAGCCATTTCCAGCAGAAAAATATGGGTCACTTTACCAATACGCCTTGACATTAGATCACCTGTGCACCCCATAGTGGTAAACTGTGCCCATCCCCTCAACTGTTTAACCTGCAATGCTAAAAAATTACAACCAAGGATTTGGAATGGACAAGCCACCCGCCTCTTTGTAAGTACAGCCAACTTGCATTCTACATAAGCACCCTAAACAAGGACTGAATCCTAAGAAAAATATTTTATAGGAATCCAGACAGGAGTATAATGTAAAATGTACTAATACTGAGGCATAAGAACCATTTTAACTAGGTTAGATCTACCGACCATGGAGAGGGGAAGCTAACACCAAGTAGCTACTTTACGGGAACTACGGTCTAACTGGATAAAATTGAGAGTAACACAGTCTGAGGGAAGGGCAGTAACATACACACCCAGATATTTATACTGTGTAACTATGGGAAGGCCAACCCTAGAAATAACCGATGCAGAATGGAGAGGGTCAAGGGGAAGGAGCGTGGATTTGTCCCAATTAATAGGCTGCAGTAAGTACCATAAATTTCTAGCAGGGCCATCAAAGGGGGCAAGGAATGCACAACATCTCCCAGGAAGAGGAGCAGGTCATCTGCATAAAAGGCAATACATTCCTTTAGGTCCCCATAACGGAAGCCTCTAAATTCTGTGGAAACCCTAATGAGTACCACCAGGGGCTCTATTGCGAAGACTTATAATAATGGAGAAAGGGAATACCCCTGGTGTGTACCACGACCCAGGAGAAAGGAATGGGAAAGCAAACCGTTAGCCCCAATTCTAGCACGAGAAGCAGCATACAACAATTGCACCCATGTTAAGAACCTTGGCCCAATTCCCATGTGACACATGACGCTGCACAGGAAATTCCACTAAATGCTGTCTAAAGCTTTGGCAGCTTTGAGTGAAAGCACAGCCCTACAAACGGCACCCTCAGGTTGCAGCTGGAGATTCAGAAAGAGCCTTCTGATATTTGCCATCGATTTCCCCGGCATGAACCCCGTCTGATCCCCATGCACCAGAGTTGTAATGATCCTCAAAAGACAATTGGCCAGGAACTTCGCCATTAACCTCAGAGCACAATAGGGAGATTGGTCTATATGAACCCAATGAGAGTGGGTCCTTACCGGGCTTCAATAACAAGACTATGATGGCCTCCAACATAGACCCAGTCCCCCTCCGCAGCAGCCTGCAAAACCCCCAGCAACTGGGGCAACAAAACAACATCCTGATATTGTTTAAGATACTCATTAAGGAGCCCATCGACACCCGGTGACTTCTCAGAAGGCAAGTCCCCCAGCGCACTCTCTAATTCCTAAAGAGTAACAGGCTCACCTAGGTCGTCTGTTTGGGTCTGTGACAGCACCAGGAGCAAGATACCTGATCAATAGCAACCAGATCATATGTCAGTTTAGAGGAATAAATGTCCTCATAAAAGGAAACAAACACATTCAAAATGTCCACATGATCCTGGACAACAGTCCCGGCACTATCACAGAGGCAAGGAATAGAAGCGGACCCCTGCTGGACCTTAATAGTATGGGCCAGCAGGCGACCTGTACTCTTGCCTTACTCAAAATAGCGCTGCTGTTGAAAAAAGCACTTATCTGCCATCTGCAACACATGTGAGTCTGTATGGACTGCCAATTATCTCTAGCCAGGTGAGAAGGGTCACCTAAAAACTGTTGTTCCGCCAGGAGCACTTGCTGTAATGAGGTCTGGATCGCCATATTCTTACATTTACAGGTTGTGATATCCCTAATAAAGATACCCTGTACATATGCCTTTAACCCCTTAACGACGCAGGACGTATATTTACGTCCTGCGCCGGCTCCCGCAATATGAAGCGGGATCACGCCGCGATCCCGCATTATATCGCGTCGGTCCCAACACTCATCAACGGCCGGGACCCGCGGCTAATACCACACATCGCCGATCGCGGCGATGTGCAGTATTAACCCTTTAGAAGCGGCGGTCAAAGCCCTATGGGACCTATAACACTGCAAAAAAAAAGTTAAAAAAAAGTGTTAAGAAAGGTCATTTAACCCCTTCCCTAATAAGTTTGAATCACCCCCCTTTTCCCATAAAAAAAAGTGTAAAAAAAATAAACATGTGGTATCGCCGCGTGCGTAAATGTCCGAACTATAAAAATATATCCTTAATTAAACCGCACAGTCAATGGCGAACGCGCCAAAAAATTCCAAAGTCAAAAAAAGCGCATTTTTGGTCACTAGTTATACCATTAACAAATGAATAAAAAGTGATCAAAAAGTCCGATCAAAACAAAAATCATACCGATAAAAACTTCAGATCACGGTGCAAAAAATTAGTCCTCATACCCCTCTGTACGTGGAAAAATAAAAAAGTTATAGGGGTCAGAAGATGACATTTTTAAACGTATGCATTTTCCTGCATGTAGTTATGATTTTTTCCAGAAGTGCGACAAAATCAAACCTATATAAGTAGGGTATCATTTTAACCGTATGGACCTACAGAATAATAAGGTGTAATTTTTACCCAAATATGCACTGCGTAGAAACGGAAGCCCCCAAAATATACAAAATTGCGTTTTTTCTTCGATTTCGCCGTGCATTTTTGGGTAAAATGACTAATGTCACTGCAAAGTAGAATTGGCGACGCAAAAAATAAGCCATAATATGGATTTTTAGGTGGAAAATTGAAAGGGTTATGATTTTTAAAAGGTAAGGAGGAAAAAACTAAAGTGCAAAAACTGAAACCCTGAGTCCTTAAGGGGTTAAAGAATCCTAGACTGTACCTACCAAGGCAGTCCCTGCATTGATCTCGAGAGAAGCTTCCACATCAGACTTGAGCGTAAGGGCTACTGAGGGGACCTGAAGCCAAAAAGGATTCAGTCGCTGCAGAGAACCCTGCAACTCAGGATGAGAATTGAAAGTGAGATGCACAAATACAGGGGAATGATCAGAAAGATTACGGGGGAACTACTCCACCGACGTAACCAGGGGAAAGACCAACTCATTGCCCAGCGCGAGATCCATACGTGAGAGCATACCATCAGAGGTAGAATAGCAGGAGTATTGTACCTTTAGGATTAAGTCTTCTCCTTAAATGTGCCCACCCCACCTCCTCCACAATCCTAGCCAGACCCATAGAACCGGGAGTCACAGAAGGCCCTCTGTTACTAAACCTATCAAGTGTCGGATGCAACAAATTATTGAAATCCCCCAACCACCAGGAGCGGTGCATCAGGCAGAGAGGATAAATAAGTCACCACCCTGCACAAGGAATCGTTTGAGTATATGGGGGGGGGGGGATATAGAGTGCAATCTGCACACCCAAGGTACAGTTAGAAGTGCCATAAAGTCAAACAAACCTACGCTCCGGGTCTATAGGACTAGAAGTATAGACAAATAAAATGCTTCTATGAATGAGCACACTTACACCCCGGGCATGTGAGGAAAACGTGGCATGGAAGGTGTGGCCAAACCGCGGTTTATTCAGCACATGTTTAGTGTCACCTGTCAAGTGCTTCTCAGAGAGGCACAGTACAGCAGGTTGATAGGGTTTGAGCACCTGAAAAACAGCAAGAGACTTGTTGGGATCATTGAGGCCCTTACATTCCATGCCACCACATGCAAATCAGTAGCCATAAAGAAACAAAGGAAACGTAAGTAAAAATACAAGGGGGTGGACGCAGTATCTGCCAATATTCAAAATTTGGAAGAGTCATAAAAGACAGAGCACTGCACAATGAGAGGAAGAAAGGACACTGAAAAACACAAGCACCCCAGACAAACAACAAAAACCAAAGTCGCATCTTGTGACACGGGGCAAACAAATAGCCCAGGTAGAGTGAGCAGATGACTTAAAGATAGGAGATACCTCACAAATATGCCGTGCTCAAATCCGAGCAAATAAGAACAAAATATAGAAAGGACATGAGGTAGCATAAATAAGCACCCATAGAACATATGATCAGTAATATAGGCAATAAATGGAAAAATAACATAGGCACAGGAGCATATTCAAAACCATAGGGCCTAGCTATAAACCAAGGCACAGGAAGTCCTAGGCAGGCTGGCAGGACCAACATTAGCACACATAGTCCGCACAGGAACTTCAGGTACGGGCGCGCTGTATTTGCGCCCTTATGAATATCCAGCCATTCCGCCCCCGCCACAGAGTTGTCAAACGTGAGTAGTTCCTAAGGTGACCACTCAGAGACTAGCAGAGTATAGCATAGAGTACATCACATTCAGTGCACGCAGGCGTCTCTTAACATCCGTAAATTTAGCTTGCCTCTTTTGAACTTCGGCCGAAAAATCCAGGAAGATAGAGATATGGCTGCCATTGATAGAGAGCGAGTCCATGTCCCTAGCTTTGCGGAGAATATCTTATCCTTTATAGTGTAAAATGCGGAAGAGGACAGCTCTGGGTGGGGCCCCAGGCGATGGAGGACAAGTCAGCACCCTGTGGGCACACTCAACAGCAAATAGAGGAGTCAGTCTCTTTTCGAAATGTAGTAAGGAGCCAATTCTCAAAGTATTTCCCAGGGTCATAACCCTCGACTTTTTCAGGGACGCCCACCACCATTTAGCGGCAAGTGCAGTCAAATTATTAATCACACGATGCAGATCTCTCTTGAGCGGAGGGACTTGATCCTCCACTCTTTCCTCAACCGCACTATCCCACTCAGAAACCTTTTGCATATCATGGCGGATAAGGTTAATATCCTCATGAAGGCCACCCAGTAACATTTTAACATCAGTGTTGCCCTTGGAGACAGCCAAAAAGACATATTTCAAAGTAGGCTAAGCAGGAGTAGATGGAGGTAATGGGTTACTTAATGTAGCAGGCACCACAACAGCAATTGAGGGGTTAATAATGACAGGGAGCTGACAGCAATTGAGGGGTTGTTAATGGCAGGGAGCTGTGCAACTACAGCAGAGATAGTCTCAGAAGAGGATACAGCAGCAGTAGGCTTACCAGGGCCATCAGGGGATAGTGCAGCAATGGGAGAGGAGTCCCCATGAAAGGCAGATGGCAGTCCAGTAAGCAAAGGGTTAATTCCAGACTGACCTGCGGCGTCAGGGCATTCAGGCCCACTTAACAGAGCAGAGGGGTCCTTAGCCATAGAAGAGACCAGGGCCCTGCCAGCTAGTCAACCCCATCCTGCTCCTCCTCGCTCCAATCATCCACCGGAGCCCGCTTGGGCTGGTCTGTGACCCTCATGAAGCGTTCCAGCCGCTCCGCAACTCCTGACACCTCAGGACAAGATGGCGCCGGCTTCCCTTGCATCTCGGCCTCACCATCCTCCTGCGCTCCCTGCGTCTGCTTGTTTCGTCTCCGCCCGGCCATCCTGACGCCACAATGTTTTGGGCACCTTCACCCACAGGTAGGCAGTGATTTAAGGACAATAATATGGCCTGATGTCCAGGATAATAGAAGGATGCTCAGCGGAGCTCTGGACTGTGTGTCTGCTCACATGCCACGCCCCAATGAAAGCTATTTAGACAATTAAAAAGGCTGATGAGTGGGAAAGTATGGTCTATGGGTTTAATTCCCCAGAGTACCCCTTTGAACTTATATAGTGGTGGAGGGACTCCATTTAGAATGGGCATTTGGTATAATGACTTTGCACCTTCTGGTTGATGCCCAATTTTGCCATGACACTAATGATGACCTTGTGATGTCAGGCAAATGTCCCCTGCCATGTTTCGGTCATACAGTTTTGGATTCGCTGTAAAGTCCTCAGTGCTCATGTTAATCTGAGGGGAGTTGAATGCATAACCCCTCCACTTCCTTTTATAGACAACAATTAGAAATTTGCTGTCATATTCTAAAATATTTCTCCAGACACGAGCATTTCCAATGTCTGCTTGGTGACCTAGAAGAATGGAGGCAAAATCCAATCCTGGGAACATTGTGCTGCTCAAAGGTGGCCTCAGATTACTTGTGAGACCTAATGATTAAACTAAGATCAATACACTTATCATAGTGTGATATGAGCTGTGAAGGAAAGTGAAGACAAGCGAACGCTGCCCACATGTTCAGTTATATTATATGTGGCCAAACCAGACCGTGATCCTGGAATTAGAACTGGCATACATGTGCTTGCAAATATAATTTTTCTGGTTAGACAATTAACAGATCACTCCTGAAATACTTTTGTGTACTTTGACACACTTACAAAAGATTCCAGTATTGCATAATCTGTTAATTAATAAACAAAATTAATGAAATCTTAATATGAATTCATGCACAGTATAAAAATCGGTTTTGTTCATACTGTTAAAATATCACATTGTAAATCACACAAGATGATTTTTGTAACCCTACATCCCATATAACCTGAGTAAAAACTGATCAGAAAGTCCCATCTATGCCTCAGTGATTAGCACTGTTGCCTTGCAATGCTGGGTCCCAGGTTTAAATCCCACCAAGGACATCTGGGGACAACACTTACAACAGAAGTTACAAAGTTGCAAGTTGCAAATTCCTGCCCAAAGGACTTGGTTTGCACAAAATGTTGTGACTTTTTTTTTTTTTTTTACCTATTCATGCTCGCCAAATGGACGGGGTTTATCAGAGTGGGCATAAATTTCTTAGGCTGTGGCATGGGCAGTCTAGTAGGTGCCTAGGTTTATCAATCCAATCCCGTGATGCTGTACTGGTGAGGATTTACCAGGGGCTGTAATTTTAGTGTAGTTTTATAATATAGTGTCTGAACCTTTTGTGTGGTGGTATCACAATTCTCATATGATCTTTTGCCCCGAAGTTTATTTTTAACAGCATACAAAATGAGCCTGTCCTGCTTCAATGAGTGGAGCGACTACTGTGTGGGGAGGGAGATCATTCTACAGGGAATTTTAGTTTTGCAACAGCTGGAGACAGCCTGGTTAGAAAACACTGGTCTATTGCATTGAAGGCAGCAAGGGGGGTGTATTTCACTGGATAGGGTGGCTGATATGTGGGAGGGAGAATAATGACCTCACGTTTACACACAAGGAGTTATGGGATTTGGAGTTGGATAGAGGCAACTCCAACAAGAAACAGCCAGTTCACAAAAAGATAGCCACAGCGTTATGGTAATCTCACAACATAGTCACTAAGCTCCAAGACAAGCAAAAATCCTTCCTAAGCATGTCCATTACTCTCTGCCAGGTATGTACTAAAATCACCTTTTATGGAGGATAACCCCTTTTAAATTCATGGCTCTTAAAGTGAAGAGGAAAAAAAAATAAACTTAAAAATGAAAGTTGGCTGCATGGGCCTCTGTCAGCTACAATTTATGTTCCAAACTGCTGGTTGGACAAGGAGACACATGTTACCATTTTTGTATTTGTCTGGGCTTCCATAACATAGAAAAATGTGTTTTTTATTCTCTGGTGCCAAGTTTCATAGAGGCGTTCCCAAGGCCCGGAAGTGCTAAAGGCTGGAACTGCACCTCTGTCCCTGCTTGATGGATAGTCAGCTGGCAGCAGAGCCCTGACTAAAGCAAGGACAGGGATGGGAGTGGCAGCATTGTTCATCAATGTTTCTGCCCTCAGGGCACTTAAGGGCCTTGGGGATGCCTCTATGACTCTAGGCACCAGAGAACAAGAGTGTTTTTGGTTGTCATACATTTTTAATAAGCATGTATTTTTAAAATATTAGCAGGTATCATGAAAAGGTGCACTATAGTGCAAGGCACAAAGTAGTAAAAAAATTTAAAAAAACAAGCCGTAATAAGAAGAGCACAACCAGCAATCGAAAACAATATTTGGCTGAGACAAACATTAAGTCAGGCTCCAGTCAGTGGGAACTCTGTCCTTAGCTGCCCCACAAGAACAGAAAACAATATAAAGGAAGAAAGAAGAGAGTGTAAAGACTCATGGCAGAAAGCAGGACTCACACGGTGGTAGTAGATCTGCTGGACCTGTGCGGCAGATGACTCAGGCCGTGCCAGGGAGCGGAGTCTTAGGTGCCGCTGATTTTCACTGGAGCCTGCCGCAAAGCGGTATGGTCTTGCTGCGGAAGCTGGCACCCAGGTCGCTACCCCTGGCATGACTCAACCACACAGGTGGCTGAGGTGATGCGAGGCACAGGAGGGATTAGGCAAGACATGGTCTGGATAGCAGGAGGTCAGGGCTGGCGGCACAGTAATGTAGTCAGGAATGTAGCAGAAGGTAAATAGGCTGGCGGCAAGGCGCAAGATCAGGTCACGGAACACAAGGGTCTGGAACATGGCAAGGCAACACAGAAAACTCTTTCGCTAGGCACTAAGGCAACAAAGATCCGGCCCAGGGCAGGGGGAGGTGCACACACTTCTAGGGAAGGAACAGGTGTAGACAATAGTTAGGGTGTACTGGCCCTTTAAATCACAGAGCTCTGGTACATGCGCTCCCTAGAAGGCGCGGGCACACGCGCCGGGACTGCGGACACAGAAGACTAGGGAGGTGAGTGACAGGCTGGGACTTGCATGCGGGGACGTGAGAGAAGAGCGCTCACGGCCAGAGTCTGGCCGGAGCGCTGACGTTACAGAGAGGAGGAAAAAAGGGGGGGGAGGGGGAAGAATCGTTGGACTGGTAGGGAAAGGTTTAAAAAAAAGAGCGAAGGGAAAGGGAGGCTCCCTTCTGTCTCTCAGCATGCAACCTGTTGGAAGAGTAAAGCCTGTTGGCCAGAAGTCGAATAGTCAAGCCAGGGTTGCCAGACCTTCCCTTTCAAAATGCATCTTCTTCATCCATAAGAATTTCTATGTTTTTGAAGCACAGACAGATGTATGAATAGTTCCATGTGTCGCCTTGCTATCCAACAGTGTCAGCAGTATCAAACGTGAATTGCTGCTGAAAGATTCTTTATTATATAGGTGATTAATGGGTATTTTAGTATTAAATACGAAACCCCTTATACAGTGCCACTCTTGCGAGTGACAGTCTTTAGAAAAGTTTTACGCTATTTCTAAGACTATAAGACTTTCCCCCAACCCCCCTTCTAGAGTTTTACATGGTATGTTTATTGTAGTCTCAGTAAAACTAGTCGCGACCAGTAACAGACAATAGAAGACCTTGTTGGCGCGTTTTGAATTCTGACAGGTGATGTAGCTTGTGCAGGTTCACGGCAGGTGCAGAAATGGTATCTGTATCTTACAGAAAGTATGCACCTGCTTCTTTTTACAATATATATGCTGTAGCGTGACAACTTGTGACCCATGACTCACAACATGAAGTCATCTTTTATACTTTTATTTTTCCATGGTTTTATATAGTTGTTCTAGTTGCATCTTTCTGTTGGTTGTGATGGTTCCTCAGTATTGTCAGGTAACTTTAAAGGGGTTATCCACCATAAGGTGATTTTAGTACGTACCTGGCAGACAGTAATGGACATGCTTAAAAAGGATCTGCACTTGTCTTGTGGCTAAATGGCTATGTTCTGAGATTACCAGAACACTGTGGCTAGCTTTTTGTGAACTTGTATTTCCTGTTTTGATTTTTTCTTTTTATGACTACAAATCCCACAATTCTATTTTCCTCCTTCCCACACATCAGCTACCCCACCCATTGGAACATAAATGAGCTGCAGACCTGTGGTTTTCAATCAGGGTGCCTCCAGCTGTTGCATTAGTTTCAGATTGATCCCTCCACCCATTGAAGCAGACAGGCTCGCTGTCATCAGCTGACTAGTGAGTCAGGTCTCGGCCGCATTGCAATCTGGGAAAAATCCGATACAACAGTCATTTTGTATGCTGATAAAAATTAATATTGGGGTGAAAATCACAGAAGAATTGTGAGAAAACAGTCACACACAGGTACAGACACTATATTATGAACTACACTAACTTTACAGCCCCTGTAGCATAGTCAAATAAAAAAATTCCCGGAATACCCCTTTAATTTGAATTTTTATTAAACAAGTTACACTGCCTAGAGCAGTGGTCTTAAACCTGCGGACCTCCAGATGTTGCAAAACTACAACTCCCAGCATGCCCGGACAGCCGTTGGCTGTCCGGGCATGCTGGGAGTTGTAGTTTTGCAACATCTGGAGGTCCGCAGGTTGGAGACCACTGGCCTAGAGGAAAGCACCTGATTAGAGAAGTTAGTGATAAACATTAAATCATCAGCAAGATCTGTGAGCTAAAGTAAGTCTAATCTATAGGTTTCATTGTCTCAAACTCTACCTTTTAAAATTTGAACTATTGAATTTATTATAAAACTTATTTCTGTCTTTCTTATTAGGGTTTATAGGAGAGTGGGGTGGGTTGGAAAATGTATGAAATGGCCACTCAGCCAACCACAGGCTTGGGGTGCGTTCACACAGAGTAATTCAAGAGGAATTTACTCGAATAATTCCCCTTGAATTATCCGCTCCAAATTAATGCACATCTCCTCTGCCCATTGACTTTAATGTTATTTCTGCTGTCCTGTTCACACTACGGAAATTCTGCTAGCAGAATTCCGACGCTGAATTCCGTTCCGCTTGAAGAAAGTATATGTTAATTCTTCAAGCGGAATCCGCTAGCAGAAATCTATTGAAGTTAATGGTAAAAAAAAATCCGCCCAACATCGTTTTCGCGCGCAATTTGTGCAAAATTCGCGTGCAATGTGCACATAAATGGATGAAAAACCTTTTCACTTCTTTCTCCCCCATGTCCGCGCGAAAAAAAAAAATTTTCCGCCCGTAAATTTTTCAGCGTGAATTACTCTCCATTTACTCCGTGTGACCGCACCCTTAGGTGGGTCACTGCTACACCACGTGATTGGCTGAGTGGGCTTTTCCTAAAAGTCGCATAGTAGGGACTCCTTGAAATGGCAGCATAAGTTTGATTCTTTGGGTTCTTTAAAGTGACTTTTAATATGAAGTGTCCCTGACAGTGATTGACAGGCGTTAAGTGATGATGGTAAATGGAGTCATTCTGTTCAATCTCTAATACAGGTAATCCTGGGGTGGCTGCATCTCTGCTGCTAGGAACGCTCTTCATCAGCCTCTTCCTTGTTTTTTCGGTGGCCTCATTCTTTTACCTCAAGCGCTCGCATTTGCTACCGGAAATATTCTACAGGAGAAATAAAGGTATCTGACACATGAAGTCAGGTGTGAAGGACAGAAGTATGAGCTCAGCTCTTGTCTTTTATAGTACAGTAGAAGAAATGTACTAGATTAAGAGCATTTATGTCACCAACAATGGCCGCACTTCATCTCCAATGTATTCTTGGGATCAGATATAGTCTGTGACATATTATTTATCTGCAGAACGAGGCGTCCTTTTTATTTTTTTATGTTAATGGCTGTGCTTTCTTCTGCAGTTATTTTTATTGATCCATGTTATCCAAAATAATATTTACAAATAGTGTAATTTACAAGAAATCAATTTTTTATGTATACAGGTCCCATACAGACCTTTTGTGTCTCCATGGTTACAAGCACTGGCCTAGATTTACTAGTCTGTCTGAGGACAGAAACCAATCACAGCTAATGTTTCTGAATTGTTATGGTTCTCAATGGGAAACCAGACGCTGTGTACTTCTATTCTGCACTCTTGTTTCTTTCTTCCATCTGCTCTTTACTGAATTGTCAAGATGAGAGGGCAAATAGAGTACAATAACTCATGACTGCAGGATCGGGCTAAGCAGGGTTTGTTTATGATCTGCTGTAACCATAGAGACCAATCTATCTCCATAGGGGCTGCCTATACAGCAAAAGATCCTTATTTAAAAATATATATATAATTAAAATAATAATAATAAAATAATAATAATAATTAAAATAATAATAATTAAATATAATAATAAAAAAATAATTAATAATAAAAAAATAAAACAGAACAAGTTTCTTTCAAAAACAGCTCCACGTCTGTCTACATGGGGTGTGTGTGTGTGTGTGTGTGTGTGTGTGTGTGTGTGTGTGGTGTTATGACTTGGCTCTATTCACTTCAATGGAACTGAGCTGCAGAACCACTCCAAACCTGGAGACAGACCAGGAGCGTTTTTTGAAAGAAATTAGCTCTGCTGTTCTATTCCTGGACAACCCCTTTAAGAATGGTACAACTCTTTTGACACTTGAAACCAATCTGACATTGAAAAAGATTATCCCTATATCAATCTCTATCCAAACAATCATCAGAGTTGAAAGAAATCTTATTGGCTAAAAGGACTGACATGACGCCTTACTTTGGCTTGAACGCTATGAAGACCTTTAGCTGCCTATAAGCCACAGCCATTCTGCTTTTATATTAGGGCTCCCACATGATCTTAATATATCTATCTAAGTATACTTTATTATATTGGGGGGGTATTGCATAAGTTCCAGCACAGCTCAAATAATTGCAGTAGTCCCCAAAGACTTTCTATCATTGGGGAAGCATTTATGTTATATACAACGTCCAATGAATGGCGGTCAGAAATTTGTGTGCCAAGCTGTGTGCCATTAAAGGGGTACTCCACTGAAAACATCTTATCCCCTAGCCAAAGGATTGGGGATAAGATGTTAGATTGCGGTAATGTCCAGAACACAGAAGCTTGGAGCTTCCGCGTTCATGATGTCACGCCACACCCCCTCCGTTCACGTCTATGGGAGGAGGCGTGATGCTATATACTAGCAATCACGCTGCCTCCTATAGACATGAATAGAGGGGGCGGGGGGGTGGCTGGCTTCGCCACTCATCAGGCATGGAGTGGAGTTCGCTCTGTGCACCGAATGACAGGGGTGCCGCAGCGCGGGGGTCCCCCGCAGCGGGAGATCTAACATCTTATCGCCTATTCTTTGTATAGGGGATAACATATTTTCATCGGACTACCTATTTAAGGCTCAAATCTTATCCACAGGAATAGGGCTCCGGTCTCTTATGGATTGCAAAATATGTGGAATGGGGCCTGCACTCGTTTTCAAGTGATGCACACTGATATGGTAATTCAATGTAAAATCAAGAAACTCTCGGCACTCACGATTTTCTGAAGAATGCTTACCAGTGTTTATTCACACATGAAAGGTAATCACACCAGCGTTATGCAGAACGTGTTTCGGCAATGCCGAAACGCGTTCTGCGTAACGCTGGTGTGATTACCTTCCATGTGTGAATAAACACTGGTAAGCATTCTTCAGAAAATCATGAGGCCCGAGAGTTGTTTTATTTTTTTTTATCACTTATTGGATTAGAGCTGCACTGCCAGGGAAAGCCAAGCACTGTGTGACAACAACCACACCTTTACAACAGAAAATGTGGCATTCCATTTCTTGCGGTGGGACTCCCTGTGATCATACACTTCTACCTTTATGTCATTGATTGGGGATAAGACTTAATAGTGGGGTATCCCCTTTTAAAATAGTCTGTATAAATAGTCTGTTTATACACAGAATTACTTAATGTTTGTTTTTTTGCTTTTTCTTTTATATTTAGCATCTATCTTTCAGCCCAATGAAATGGTAAGAAATTTCTATTAAATCAATGCAAAATGTAATCATTAGGGAAACCTATTATGTTGTACATGTCCTATCTACGGACATCACCTTTTTGTAGAGTGGAAGTTGAGCAGATCAGATTCATATACAGTCTTAAAGGGGTACTCCGGTGGAAAACTTTTTTATTTTTTTACTTTATTTATTTTAAATCAGCTGGTGCCAGAAAGTTAAACAGATTTGTAAATTACTTCTATAAAAAAAAAAAAAAAAAAAAAAAATCAATCCTTCCAGTACTTATTAGCTGCTGAATACTAAAGAGGAAATTCTTTTCTTTTGGACTTCTTTTCTGTCTGTCCACAGTGCTCTCTGCTGACACCTCTGTCCATGTCAGGTGTCGGCAGAGAGCACTGTGGACAGGCAGAAAATAAATCCAAAAAGAAAAGCATTTCCTTTGTAGTATTCAGCAGCAAATAAGTACTGGAAGGATTAACTCTTTTTTAATAGAAGTAATTTACAAATCTATTTAACTTTTTGGCACCAGTTGATTACATTTTTATTTTTTTTCCCCACCGGAGTACCTCTTTTAAGGGAAACTTTTAGTATCTATTGATGATAAACTATCTGCTTATTCTGGGCTTAGGAGTCCAGTGGGTGGTGCTACTCAGTGGGTTAGGAGTCCTGTAAAGCTAGTCAGTTAATTACAGATATCCCTGTATTCAGGCCCTTAAATCAGAGTGAACAGGGATTTTACTATATAAAGGGTTCTTGCTAACCGCACATTTTATTTGATAGATTTGCCAGTGTGATTGATATATGGATTGTTGTGAACTATTAATGGATTTACTTGACCTTTTTATAGTTTCCATCTTTTCTTTTAGGCATCCATGATTCCAGAACCAAATACTTCAGGTAACCCCACACAATATTGTACATACCAGAACTTGTCAGTTGGACTCATAGAAATACTTGATCCATGGATCTTAGAATCAATCCCTGTAACTATACCTGTTATAAAGGGTTCACTATATTTTGGGCAAAACATGCAGGGCTATATGGCCTGGTTCCTCAACAAACCCAATGCCCAGTTTGGTTATGCAATTTTAAAATGGGAATTTTTTATTTCACATTGTGTAGCATGTAACGTCTACTTGGTTAAGTGCATACAAAATATAACAAATGTCTTGTGTATATCCTCGAAAGTTCAGATATCAGAGATGGGTACCCCTTTCCCTGCACTCTACTTAGCGCTGCATAGTGACACATTATACATGACAACAGCTGCTTCAGCCTCATCCTGTTGCACACAACTTACTGCTTTCATGGTCCTTTTGCTTGCTGGTTGTTATATTCCGGAGTCTCACTCAATAAAGGGGTTCCTAAATGACAACATCTAATATAAAAAGAGACTTATGTATTGGGTGTTGCACTGTAGTATTTGGTGCTGCTGGTGAGATGTACTGTGGTATTTGTATGGTGCTGCTGGGGAAGTTACATTGTATCATACCGTGTGTGTGTGTGTGTGTTTTGTTTTTTTTATATTGTATGTACTGCTGGGGAGGTATTTTGTTCTGTACTCCCCAGCAGCGCATAAAAGTAATTATTGAAAATAAATAAATAACTACATGACACTAACCATTGAGTTTCTCTTTTGGATACTTCAATAGAGCTGGGCATTAACATAGACCCCTACCAGCATAAGGTGTACGGTACTGCTGGTAAAGATGGACAGGAGGAGGAAGGGTGCTGATCATTTCTCCTATTGACTTGAATTTTGTGCTACACTATGGTATTTAGTACTACTGGGAAAGTATATTGTGCTGTACTGTGGTATCTGTTTTGTGCTGCTGCGGAGGTATTCTGTGCTGCTCTGTGGTATATGTTTGGCACTGCTGGGAGAGTATATTGTGCTGCACTGTGGTATCTGTTTTGTGCTGCTGTGGGGGTATTCTGTGCTGCTCTGTGGTATGTGTTTGGCACTGCTGGGAGAGTATATTGTGCTGCACTGTAGTATGTGGTGCTGCTGGGGGATATCATGTATTACTGCATGGTGGTACTTTATTGGCACTTATGTGTTGTGGTTAAGATTGGTGCTGCATGGTGATATTTGGCCCGGCATGGTACTATCGGTTTGTTGGAAGACTTCAGCATCAATGTGGATTGGCTGGTGAGGTTTAAGAAGAAAGTTTGAGAAGCCCTTGTGTATATAGTAAATCACTGTGTTGTTAACGGTCTATTTCAACATTTGTTAACATTTTGCCCACCCTGTGTACAAACCTAACAAAAAGCAGTATGGAACTTAATTCATCCAGTGTCAGCGACGCTACAGCTCCTAATTGAAGCGGTCTGCAAGCAAGTACATTATCTTTTGATCTATCTTTTCAGTAGTGATTACATTAGTATAATTATCAGTTTCATATAAAAGTGAATTTCATTAGCAATGCACATAATGTAAAGTAAGAAATGTATAGTGAAAAAAATACTATCAATATTAAGTGATATGTGCTATTATATGAAATAACAAGGGTCACTTAACATTGATGGCATTTTTCAATCTGCATTTCTTACTGTATGTACATTGTTTTTGTTATGCACGTTTTCAAGGAATTGCTATAACATTGCTGATACTGGGTGAATAAAGTTTCATACAATTTTGGAAGTCTGATTTTAAAGTTTATTTAGTACCACCCAAGCTGGGATGGTGAATCTGTGAGATCTTGATCTTAAGCTGTCCATACATGTTAGAATTATGTCTGCTAAACTGTATTACTGGGGGATTGGTTTACAATCTTGTGTATAGGAAGGAGCCTGCTAATTCTCCCCCAAAAGGATTAAGCAGTGTGCTTTCAGCATGTCAATCCTTGAAGATTATGGGGTACATAAGCTCCCACCAGTAATATCTGGCCATAGCTTACATCTCTCTCCCCTTTAGAGAACATACAGACTCAGATGTGCATGTATGCGTATTAGGGTTGTTGGGTGAAGTAGCTGTTGGCCAAAGCCATTTAAAGTGACCCCTTTGCTTCTGACATCCCTAGAAGTTTTGATCAGTCAGGATCTGAGTGTATAGACTCCTAATGATTGCTAAATCAATCAGGGAGAGAAGCGCACAACTGAGTGCTTCACACTCTGCTCTCTGTGTGCACTACCAAGATGGTCCCATAGACTTATATTATGAGACTGTCTTGTGGCATAGAACCGGGTGCACTTGCCCCAACTCAGACCCCACCTGATCAAAACCTGTTGAGAGGAAAAGTTGCTTAGTTGCCTATAGCAACCAACCAGATCACTTCTTTCAGTATTCAGAGGCCTTTTCAAAAATGAAAGAAGCAATCTGGTTGGTTGCTATGGGCAACTCAGTGACTTTTCCTCTGGGCAGGTTGTGATAAATCTCCCCCACCATGTTGTGTTTTTTGTTTAGTTTTTTTAAGTGATCTCTAAAGTTTATAGCCAGTTAAATCTTTGTGTTCTTTTAGGAAGAAAACCAAGATATGTCAGACGTGAAAGAACGCACAAAGCAGCGGCCCCAGTGTTACTGGATCCTTCTGCTGACATGCAAATAAGCAACGTGTGACATAATGTGGGGGTGCAACCTGGAACGTTCTAGATTATTTGCCTTGTTCCACTGTCGAGCAGAAGGAGTGCTGTATAGATAAGTGGACTGTAAAGTAACAGACTCCGCACTGAAGGAGCCAAGGAACTGACATTTCAGCCTTCGTGGCAAGGGACTTTTTTATATTAATTTGCTATTTAATTGTATATCTTTGTCAAGCGTCTTCTTGAAGAAACAGGGAGATGCCACTGCTCATCCAACGCACTGAATAATGTTCTGTCTAGTGAAAGTGTTAGACTGATAAATATATATTATTATATTTTGTAATGAGTTTCTATGTATTATGAGCAACTGCAGTTTGTGTTTTTAATGTGGAGAGTTACTTTGTATTTTTAATAGATTTCAATGGCTTTAATAAATTAAAGGGAAATGTATTTTCTGAAAGAACTTAGTGTTAAGTGTGCATTTATATTGTGTGTATGTGTGGTAATGGAGATGATGCTCTCTAGGAGTATATTTAGAGGTCATTATCTGTCCCATGTAAAGATAATGGGGGGGGGTCAAGACCTGCGGAGGAAACGTTGACCAACCACTTATTTTGCGCCTTTCACTTTTCAGAGGCCATGATAAAAATAAAAGAAGCGATCTTATTGGTTGCTATAGGAAACTGGTCAACTTTTCCTCTGCACTGGTTATGATTAATCTCCCTCTATGTGAATAAAGAGATTGTACCACTACATCCCCATATGTCTAATGGTAACCGAATTAACGGTTGGTTAGGAAGTATTACTTAGGAGACTAGCTAAAGTGATTGCAGAGGTAGCAGTTTCATCCAGACCCTGGAGATTTAGACCCCAATGGCCTTACTGCTATATACGAAGACCTCTAGACTAGATAGAGGAGCTGCCACAGGTTTTGCCCTGTGTACGAGGAACTTAAAGTTACTATATGCTGCTACTATAAGCACAGCTGGGTAATTCACTGCAATAAAAAAAATTCAATCTTTCTATGGGTGGCTGTAAATGTGTACAGGGCCGGCACATGCGTAAGGCAGCTAAGTTGGCTGCCTTACGGCACTGATGCTGCTGAGCAAGAAGTGTGGGCGGAAAAATCAGAATCCCCAGCCACTCACTGTCAGCTGATTTAGACATTTAACTGTGGGCAGGCAGCCCACTGGAGTGGCTGTGAACTGGGCAGCAGCAGAACACTGGGGAGGTAAGAGTTCATTTACCTGCTGCTTATGCACATCATGCAGGGGACATCGCTGTCGCACTGCTCTGTGCTGATCCTGTCACGTGACTGGAAGAGCAGCATGGCAACGACATCCCTTGCACACGTAGCAGGTAAATTCAATGTGTGCTTTAACCCCTTAAGGACCCAGGATGTATGGGGACATCCCCGCACCCAGGACGTACGTCCCCGTACGTTCTGGCGTTTTCCAGTCCCTGCCGTGCGCCGGGCAGAGATCGGAACAGCATGTCTGCTGATATCCTTCAGCAGGCATGCCGTGCAAATGCCGAGGGGGGTCCCGGGACCCATGGATGTCGGCGATCACCGGAGATCACTTGCGAAATCACGCAAGCGATCTTCGGCGATTCGGGTCATTCAGGTCACTTGTGACCCGATGACCTGGAAATAAATGGTGATCGGCGGTGTACAGTACACCACCTATCACCTGCCGTTGCTTGGGAGCGGTGACAATACTGTCACCGCCCACAACGCTGCTATTGGCTGGCGATCGTCCAGCCAATAGCAGAGCGGCAGAGGAGGGGTTAATGGTCCCTTCCCGCTGCTGCACCCGCTCTCTTCATTCAGTCAGCGGGTGCAGCAGTGAGAAGAAGCCGTGGATCCCCCCTCAGGAGCCTTAGAATAGGGACAGCGGATTGCAGGAACAGGTAGGAGTAAAAAGTGAAATAAAAGTAAAAAAAAAAAAAAGTTAAAAAAATAAGTACTCCCCCTCCCCCATAATAGGTCCCCAAGGGTCCTATTAGGGTCTGATCCCTGACCCCAGGTCCTATTAGGGGTTCAGGGAGCTGCGTGCGCCACCCCCTTTTTTTTTTTTTTTCTTTTTTTGGCCGAAGCTTTTTTTCTATTACTGTTATTACACTTTTTACACCAAGCACCACACACTACATACTTTTGTACTATTCCAGTACGCTGGCAACACAGGGACATTCCTCCAGTACCAAGAAGAAGTCCTAAGGTTCCTGATCTTTGCTGACTGGGAAAGATCAGGCCCGACTTCCCAAGGGTCTGGAGTTATAGGCGCCAGGATCGTCCCTGGCCAACACTTTCCAGGTGTGATCCCCCACAGTGGAAAGAAGGGGCGATCCCAGAAAAAATGCAGTGTGTGTTACAGGAAGGGGATGCGGAAGGACACCAGGTGTCATCAGTGTGACACTTGCCCAGATAATCCGGGCCTCTGCATAGACTGCTTCAGGGAGTATCACACTTCCATGGAGCACTAAATTTTCCCTTTCATTACAATTTTCCATAATTTGACCAATGTACCAAGTCCAGAGTACATTCCAAAATATAACCCCCATGAATCACTAAATTGCCCAAAAAATCCTGAAAAAAAAAAAAAAAAAAAAAACGATAAGACCTCTGGGGGTGTTTTTTCAAAAATGTCATAGGTCATAGGTCACTGAGTCACTATCATTGGGGACTTTTTTATGTTGCCACAAATGCGCAGCGCTCTCTCTCCACCTGAACGGGTGCACATTTGAGGCAACAGGTTAGGGACTGCCACACACATCACATTCCCAGAGTGATGACTCGGAGCATAGGGTTTGGGGCGGGCATATATATATATTTTTTTTTTTGTTTTAGCTATGCTCTGGGTCATCATTCTGGGAACATATCCTGTTTTATTATTTTATGATTTATAGTTTTCTGGCCCACTGTACCCCATATTACGGGCCTCTGTACCCCACCTGTCTTCCCCAGTTAAGGCCCGTTGTCCCCCATAGTGTTCCCCTATTTTAGGGCTCAGTGCTCCCCCCCCCCCATTAATGCTCCTTGAGCATCCTGGCTGCTAGAATAAGCTCAAGGCCCCTGACTGACCTCCCACTCCAAGGCCTGGTGTGCACCCGTGGAGTGAAAATCATCAAAAATTAAGGTATGTCCTTATTCCAAAGAAATGTATTTACAAATTTTTGGGGGTCTTTTCTGCTATTAACCCTTTTTAAAAATGTAAAATTATGGGGAAAACCCACATTTTTGTGAATTTTTTTAAAATTTATATTACATATGCAAAAGTCGTGAAACCCCTGTGGGGTATTAAGGCTTACTTTACCCCTTGTTACGTTCCTCAAGGGGTCTAGTTTCCAAAATGGTATGCCATGTGTGTTTTTTTTGCTGTTCTGGCACCATAGGGGCTTCCTAAATGCGACATGCCCCCCTAGCAAAATTTGCTCTCAAAAAGCCAAATATGACTCATTCTCTTCTGAGCATTGTAGTTCGCCTGCAGTGCACTTCAGGCCAACTTATGGGGTACCTTAAAAAAAAAATTTTTTTACATATGCAAAAGTCGTGAAACACCTGTGGGGTATTAAGGCTCACTTAATTCCTTGTTACGTTCCCCGAGGGGTCTAGTTTCCAAAATGGTATGGCATGTGTTTTTTTTTTTGCTGTTCTGGCACCATGGGGGCTTCCTAAATGCAATCTGCCCCCCAAAAACCATTTCAGAAAAACTTACTCTCCAAAATCCCCTTCTCGCTCCTTCGCTTCTGAGCCCTCTACTGCACCCGCCGAACAATTTACATAGACATATAAGGTATGTGCTTACTCGAGAGAAATTGGGCAACAAATACAAGTAAAAATTTTCTCCTTTTACCCATTGTAAAAATTCAAAAATTGGGTCTACAAGAACATGCAAGTGTAAAAAATGAAGATTGTGAAGTTTCTCCTTCACTTTGCTGCTATTCCTGTGAAACACCTAAAGGGTTAAAACGCTGACTGAATGTCATTTTGGATACATTGGGGGTGCAGTTTTTATAATGGGGTCATTTGTGGGGTATTTCTAAGATGAAGACCCTTTAAATCCACTTCAAACCTGAACTGATCCCTGAAAAATAGTGAGTTTGGAAATTTTGTGAAAAATTGGAAAATTGCTGCTGAACTTTGAAGCCCTCTGATGTCTTCCAAAAGTAAAACCACATCAATTTTATGATGCAAACATGAAGTAGACATATTGTATATGTGAACCAAAAAAAAAATTATTTGGAATATCCATTTTCAAATTTTTCATAAAATTTTGGGATTTTTCACCAAGGAAGGATGCAAATTACCAAAAAATGTTACCACTATGTTAAAGTAGAATATGTCACAAAAAAACATTCTCGGAATCAGAATAACTAAAAGCATCCCAGAGTTATTAATGTTTAAAGTGACAGTGGTCAGATGTGCAAAAAATGGCCGGGTCCTAAGGTGTAAAATGGCTGGGTCCTTAAGGGGTGAAAAAATATATATATTTTTTTTTTTAGATCAACTGGTGCCAGAAAGTTAAACAGATTTGTAAATTACTTCTATTAAAAAATCTTAATCCTTCCTGTACTTATTAGCTGCTGAATACTACAGTGGAAATTCTTTTCTTTTTGAAACATAGAACGGTCTGCTGACATCATGGGCACAGTGCTCTCTGCTGACATCTCCGTCCATTTTATGAACTGTCCAGAACAGCATATGTTTGCTATGGGGATTTTCTTTTACCCTGGACAGTTCCTAAAATCGACAGAGATGTCAGACAGCTCTGTGTTTCAAACGGAAAAGAATTTCCACGGTAGTATTCAGCAGCTAATAAGTACAGGAAGGATTAAGATTCTTTAATAGAAGTAATTTACAAATCTTCATCCACATCCATTTGATGCTTAAGTGTTCTTTATTCGGTTGATCTTGTTACATCAGTGCGGTCAGACGCTCAACAGGGGTGTATTTCGGGGCTACGTTCCGTTTCTCGCGATTGTTGCGCTTCAACAATAGTTGAAGCACAACTATCGCGAGAAACGGCCCGTAGCTCCGAAATAACCTTTTAAGAAACACTTAAGCATCAAATGGTGAGTGCCCTGCACTTCTTTTCTGGTTGTGGATGACGTTTTATATATGCCGGTGACTATATTGCAGTGAGCACAACCAGCGACACTTCATTAAGATCTGCTATAAGGTGAGCGTCTGAAGAGCATAGGTGCTGGAGCCGGGCAGTGCCGGGTGCGCTTTTTTGATTGAATCTAATTTACAAATCTGTTTAACTTTCTGGCACCAGTTGATTTAAAAAAAAAAAAAAAAAAAAGTTTTCACCGGAGTACCCCTTTAACTGCTTTGCAATCCGTGAAGCACCTAGTCCATCATGGTGCCGCTCAGGGTGTATGGAGCTGGCTCCTGACTCGAGCTCGCTCCATATTGGGTGGCCCCCAGCTGATTTCAGTAGCTGGGGGCTACCGCTAATAGCTGCCATGCAGCAATCGCTGCAGCCGGCTATTAACCCTTTAGCTGACAGTGGCATCTAAAGGTACCTTTTGAACAGTCCCTGGTGATCTAGTGGGGTGAATCTCCCCCCAGCAGCGTGATCACAGGGGGGTGATCAACTGTAGAGTTAGCCGGAGGGCTTACCTCTCCTTCCCTGGTGTCCACGGCTCTGTCATTGATTGATAGCCTGTCTAGAGCAGGTTTTATCAATGGAGCACAGAGCACACAAACCAATGTAGTTCTCCAAAGGGACCAAAAAGTGTAAAAAAAAAAAAAAAAAAAAAAAAAAAAAAAAGTTTAACCCCTTAAGGACCGGGGTTTTTTCCGTTTTTGCATTTTCGTTTTTTGCTCCTTGCCTTTAAAAAATCATAACTCTTTCAATTTTGCACCTAAAAATCCATATGATGGCTTATTTTTTGCACCACCAATTCTACTTTGTAATGACGTCAGTCATTGTGCCCAAAAATCTACGGTGAAACGGGAAAAAAAATCATTGTGAGACAAAATTGAAAAAAAAAACGCCATTTTGTAACTTTTGGGGGCTTCCGTTTCTACGTAGTACATTTTTCGGTAAAAATTACACCTTACCTTTATTCTGTAGGTCCATATGATTAAAATGATACCCTACTTATACAGGTTTGAATTTGTCGCACTTCTGGAAAAAATCATAACTTCATGCAGAAAAATTTATACGTTTAAAATTGTCATCTTCTGACCCCTATAACTTTTTTATTTTTCCGTGTATGGGGCGGTATGAGGGCTCATTTTTTGCGCCGTGATCTGAAGTTTTTAACGATATCATTTTTGCATTGATAGGACTTATTAATCGCTTTTTATTCATTTTTTCATGATATAGAAAGTGACCAAAAATGCACTATTTTGGACTTTGGAATTTTTTTGCGCGCACGCCATTGACCGTGCGGTTTAATTAACGATATATTTTTATAATTCGGACATTTCCGCACGCGGCGATACCATTTATGTTTATTTTTATTTTTATTTACACTGTTTTTTCTTTTATGGGAAAAGGGGGGTGATTCAAACTTTTAATAGGGAAGGGGTTAAATGATGTTTATTCACTTTTTTTTTGCACTTTTTTTTTGCAGTGTTATAGGTCCCATAGGGGGCTATAACACTGCACACACTGATCTTTTACATTGATCACTGGTTTCTCATAAGAAACCAGTGATCGATGATTCTGCCGCATGACTGCTCATGCCTGGATCTCAGGCACTGAGCAGTCATTCGGCGATCGGACAGCGAGGAGGCAGGTAGGGGCCCTCCCGCTGTCCTGTCAGCTGTTCGGGATGCCGCGATTTCCCCGCGGCTATCCCGAACAGCCCACTGAGCTAGCCGGCATGGTTTCGGTTTCACTTTAGACGCGGCGTTCAACTTTGAACGCCGCGTCTAAAGGGTTAATAGCGCGCGGCACAGCGATCAATGCCGCGCGCTATTAGCCACGGGTCCCGGCCGTTGTTAGAGGCCGGGCCCGAACCGCTATGACGCGGGGCCACGCCGTGGCCCCGCGTTATAGATCGGGAGTGGACACATGACGTTCCAGTACGTCATGTGTCCTTAAGGGGTTAAGGACCAAGCCCATTTTAACCTTAAGGACCAGGCCAATTTAATTTTTGCGTTTGTCGTTTTTTTCCTCCTCGCCTTCTAAAATCCATAACTCCTTTATATTTCCATCTACAGACCCATATAAGGGCTTGTTTTTTGCGTGACCAATTGTACTTTGTAATGAAACCTCTCATTTTACCATAAAATGTACGGCGAACCCCCCAAAATTTTTATAGGGAGGAAATTTTAATGAAAACCACAATTTTGCACTTTTGGAGGGTTTTGTTTTAACACTATACAGTTTACGGTAAAAATGACGTTTTCTTTATTCTGTAGGTCAATACGATTAAAATGATACCCATGGCTAAATACTTTTATATTTTTGTGCCGCTTAAAAAAAATCTAAAACTTTTTGTACAAAATCAAAATCAGTAATCTAAAATTGCCCTATTTTAACCACCTATAACTTTTTCATTTAAAGGGCGGTATGAGGGCTAATTTTTTTGTGCCGTCATCTGTACTTTTTATCAATACCACATTTGCATATATAAAACTTTTAGATAATTTTTTATTTTTTTAAAATAAAATGTGACAGCCGCATTTTTGGACATTTTTTTATTTTTTACGTTTACGCCATTCACCGTACGGGATAATTAACATTATGTTTTGATAGCATGGACATTTACGCACGCAGCAATATCAAATATGTTTATTGAAAAAAATTACGCTTTTTGGGGGTAAAATGGGGAAAAACTTAAATTTTTTATTGGGGAAGGGGATTTTTCACTTTTTTTTTTATTTTTACATTTTTCAACTTTTATTTTACACTTTTTATGTCCCCATAGGGGACTATTCATAGAAATCATTTGATTGCTAATACTGTGCAGTGCTATGTATAGGACACAGCACTGCTCAGTATTATCGATGATCTTCTGCTCTGGTCTGCTCGATCTCAGACCAGAGCAGAAGACCCCGCGAGACGGCTGGAGCCAGATGAAGGGACCTCTGGCCGCCATGCTGCATGCTGTATTGATCACATCATCTGAGGGGTTAATGGTGGACATCTGCGCGATCGCGGATGTCGGCCATTACCAGCGGGTCCCCGGCTGCTACTAGCAGCCGGAACCTGCCGTGTATGACGCGAGCACCGTTCCGATGCTCGCGGTCATACACATGACGTAAATGTACGTCCTGGTGCGGGAAGTCCCGCCAAACCAGGACGTACATTTACGTCCGTGGTCGTTAAGGGGTTAATAAAGGCTGGAAAAAAAAAACATTCATTGATCCTTTCCAAAATAAAAGCTTCAATCCCCTTTTCCCATCTTCTGTAAAAAAAAAAAAAAAAAAAAAAAACAGTTAACATAATAAAAACAAACTATTAATTGTAACATTACTTATACCGTGTGGTAAATGTAGTTAATGTAAAAAAATATACCAAACCCCAGAATTGCGTTGTTTTTATCACATTATATATTAGAAAAATGAAGTAAAAAGCGATCAAAAAGTCTGATCAATACTACAATGGTACCAATAAAAACTACAGATCATAGCGCAAAAAATTTGCCCTTATGCAGCCTGGTATACAAAAAAAATAAAGTAATAGGGTTCCAGATATGGAAAAATAAAAAATTTAAGATGGAAATTTGCCTAATCTTTAAGAAGTTAAAAGGGATTCTAAGCCACTGTACACACCACATTTGACATGTGTTGTATATCCCCTGCAGCTCAATATTACAGAGCCTCAGGGACCAGGTGTACCTCTGTGCTATGTTTTTAAGTGCCAAAAGATACTGTTACATACCATATTGAGGCACATAAATACTACATGTTGAAGGGAGTGGGATTCAGGGAAGAGGGGTGGGGGGGGGGGGGGGTGTTACCAAAATGCAGCTCTTTGCCTGAGTAGACAAAAATCCTTGCACCGGCCCTGCTGGTGGTCTAGGGGAGGTGTGTATGGCCTTATGGTTCCTCACCTCCCTGCAACCATGGGTATCTTGGCTTCAGCTGAGATGCCATCAGTATATGGCTCCTTGGTTGACACCTTTTTGTTAATGCTTAGGTTGATGCTAAGAGCACTTGTTGTCCCTTAGTAGCTTTGGCGAAAATAGACATCGAACCAGGACCCTTGAAGGTGCCTTCTGGCCCGGAGGGAAAGGGTAGATTTGTTGGGGGGCCTCTTTCCTTTCGGAGAAGGGTTTACGATGGACCACATCCTCATTCAGGTTTTTTTTTCTTTTCTTTTTTTTTTCTTAGTGTGACACATTTGCACTTTTTCTTGCACTCAGGTGATATAAAGCACTTGCCCCAACAGGAGAGTGTAATAAAGGTCTATAGTGATTTGCATACTTGGTTGATATGGAGTAAAAACACGGAACTCTGGAGATCATAGTGATAACTTCTCAATGGATTATTTCCCAATGAAAAGAGAATTCTTATTTACCAGTCTCGCTGCAGAGGCCATGACACCGGCCATAAAGGGATTATCAGAATGTCTTTCGTCCAGGTAGAATTACCTTACCTGGTTACACAAAGGATACAGCAGGAAGTCTAGAAATAAAAATATGAGTCAGCTATTGATACACATTGTATTACAACCTAAAGCTTCTCTACAAACACGTCATCTATTACAAAACCAACATCCTGTCTTGTGGTCATGAAAACAAATCCTAAGAACACGAGCCGACACTTAAAGATCTGTTCAAAGAGGCAAAGATTGCAATGTTTCTTAATGATGGAAATATTGTAACAAAGATACTATAAATAAAAAGAAAAAAAGAAAACGCCGATCCAGAACGCTTTCCTTCCTGGTTTGTGATGATTGTGATGATTGTTCTTCATATTACCTAAATACTACAGTATGGAAAAATGTGGATTTCCAATCCTTCAAATAGGTCATCAATATTAGATCGGTGAGGTTCCAACTTCAGTTATCCCCTCCATTCAACTATTTAAGGGGCTGTAGCCCTCCTGTAGTGCTTGTGCTTGCATTCCCATACTATTTGTAGTGGGTGCTAGGTAAAGCACTGCCCCCATTTACTTGCTAGAAATGAAAGAATGAGCAGCAGTAAATGCTGAAAAGGCTGCAGCACATGCACAAGTGATGTGGGCCCTTCAAACAGTTGATTGGCAAGGATGCCAGAAGTCGGACCCCCGCAATTCTATTATTAATGGCCTATCCTGGGAATAGGCCATCAATTTTATAAGGTTGGATTACCCCTTTAAATGGAGGCCATAAATGTAACATGAACATCCTTATATGTATAGGTTGAAGAGACTTTCTAGTCCACAGTGTTAAGCCTAAATACATCGTACAGTGGGTGAAATTAGTATTAAACATGTCACCATTTTTCTCACTAAATATTTTTTTCAAAGGTGCTATTGACATGAAATTTTTACCAGATGTTGAAAACAACCAAAGTAATCCATACATACACAGGACCCAAAATACATAAGCTCAGAAATGATAGAGACCCTGGCAGCTATTTCATCCGCACTAATCCCAATATACTGGATTATAAGGCAGGTGAATAGCTGTAAAAAGAAGGGTAATTTTTTAGGTTAGGTATGTCCTATGTCCTACCTGTTACTGCAGGGAGACTTGTCAAGCTTCCCTGCCTTCTCAATATTTTGCCCCCTTCTGTGACAGCCTGCAAAGGGGGGGGGGGGGGGGGGAGTTATGGATGAGTGCTCAGAACTTAGGATATACCTGTCCTAAAAACCTAAGTTACCCTAAGATGTCTGATCATGAGGGGGCCCGCTGCTGAGACCCCCTGCAATCTCCGTGCAGCACCCACATTCTATGCGGGGCTGCTGCTCCAGTCTCAGAAACCTCTGTGTTTCCGGGACTGGAGACATGATGATTTCCTTATTCTGTGGGTCAATAAGATTAAAATGATACCCCTAGTTAAATGGTTTTCTATTATTGTACTGCTTTTAAAAAAAAAAAAAAAACTCAGACTTTTTTCACAATATAAGTAAGTTTAAAATTGCGCTATTTTGACCTCCTATAAGTTTATCATTTTTCTATATACGGGGCTGTTTGAGGGGTCATTTTTTGTGCCGTGATCTGTAGGCTTTTTTTTTTTTTGTACCATCTTTGTGTATATGTGACTATTTGATCGCATTTTTTTATGTGAAGTGACCAAAACACAGCAATTTTTTGACTTTTTTATTCTTATGTTTATACCATTCACCATAATAATTATATTATTTTAATTATATTTTGATAGTTCAGACATTTACAGCAATACCAAATATGTTAATTTTTATTATGCTTTTGGGAGGGGAAAAGGGGCAATTTACATTTTTATTGGGGGAGGGGATTTTTTCAAATTTTTTTTTTTTACTTTTTATGTCTCCATAGGGGACTATTTATAGCAATGATTAGCACATGGTGCTCTCTGCTGACACCTCTGTCCATTTTAGGAACTGTCCAGAGCAGGACAGTTGCTGGGACCCTCCACGATCTACGTGCAGCACCCAGTGTTCTAAACAGTATGTTTAGAACAATGGGTTCCTGTGGCATATCCCATAGACATGAATGGACGGGGCGTGTCGTGACGCCACGGCCTCAAACTCAGCGTTCGGAATGAAAAGTTCAGAATGCCGGGATAGCATGCAGGAGATTGCAGGGGTTCACAGCGATGGGAACTCCGTGTTCAGGCATCTTATCCCCTATCCTTTGGAGGCCCTTTAAGGCCATCATAATCTTGGTCATTAAGGGGTTAAAAAAAATAACCGGCAGAGAATATTGGGCCTGAATAATGAAAATAATTGGTTAAAGGTGGACAGTCACTTTTGGAAGACAATCGCAAAAAGAAAACAAAAGCCACAATTCATTACCTATTGGCCATATAAAGAGGAAATACAGAATATACTTTTCAATTACTTTAAAGGTTCGGAGATTACTGCGGTGATGTTGTTCTGTTGTATACTGTAGATTAAAATCTCAGAACATATTTTATCTGATTGTTCTAGAAATGTTTTCATAACTTGGAGCCATAGATAAGACGTGCTAATGTTAGTGTCTCAGCTTAAAGGGGTTATCCCACGAAAAACATTTATTACCTACCCACAAGATTGCTGTTAAATCGATAAATATGTAATCGCTTTGCCCAACCTGTAGATTTGTGAAAATGTGTTTTCTGTAAGATTACTCCTTACTCCTTGAATAACAGACATGAAATTAGGATAAATACAGGAGGGGTCAAGCTCTTACCTCCATAAAATGTTTTAGAATACCTTTCAGTGCTATTTCAAACATCTTCCCTCCATGTGTTAGCCTATGTGATCGACAACATTTATTTATATTACGTAAAGTACTTATCCTAGGAAAAAAAAAGCTTTAAAGACTTGGCCAACTAGATGTCTCTCTACCTTGCAATGCTGTTCACTGCCTGTTAGGGGAATTTCATTTCTAGAAATAGACTAGAAAGGAATATGGGAAGTAGGGGCGGGGCTTAGCTACTGCTGTGTGTAGGATGACTTTTCAAGATAAGATGTCTTGTGTGTGAGAAGCTCTATTTCTTGTTATTATGACTTGTACCCAAAGTCTATCATCAGTATTTCTGTTTAATTTCTCTTTGACAGCTTTCCCCGATGTGGCAACTAGCTGCTGTAAGGTTTCCCATACAGCGCATACAGAAAGAATAGAAGTTAAAATGCCATTATATCTCTAAAGCACACCCTATGAAGCAGCAGCAGCATTGAAGACATAATAGTACTGAGCAGTGTAGCTGCAAATCCAGCCCTAGGCGACAAAGGACATTTATTAGTTGTGGCAGTGGCCTTTGAGTTCCATTGAAGTGACTGGAGCCAAGTAGTAATGCCACACACAACCTGAGGACAGGTCTGATGCTGTTTTAAAAGAAAATTGCTCTTTTTCGCAAATTTTGGATAACCCCTTTAATTCCAATTGGGAAAATCTAGTGAGCCATACCAAGATGGAAGGGGCCCCTGTGGTCCTGTAGATTGGGGATACATTAGAAAGTTGGGAAAACTCCTTTAAGGCTGGGGTTCTATGTTACTATGAAGATAAAAACCAGTTGTGGTAAAATTGTTGGATTACTACAATGAACCTCAGTGTTACACTGTTGGGGCGTCATGCAGGCTACCTTGCCACAATAGAAGTAAAGTTGGATGATGTTTCACTGCAATTCCTGGACAACTCAATGTTGTTCTCCAGTTTCTGCCTTCCTACTCTGTGCCGCATCTTTTTCTGTCCTCAGATTCCTACGCAATTGCCCTCATTTTGAGAAGTAGGTAATGTTTTATTTTTTTGGGACACGCTGTTTGTAACATGTCTGTGCCAAGGCTGCACCATCATGCAACATAATGCAGCAGAAAAATCCACAAATCCAACCAAACTTAAAACCCAACAAAAGGGGTATTAAGGTTTCCAACTAAACAAAAGAGAATTCTGTGGGAAAAATTTCTGATCAAAACAAAGATGGTCTGAAAAAGAACACTACAAAACCACATAACCAAAATTCCTAAGAATCAGAAGTGAAGGGTTTGGGTAGTTTTTAGGCGAAGTAATTTTACTTGGTACTAGGTTCCCTAGTTACAATGGCCCTCATTTACTAAAGGATAACCAACGCTTTTTCTTGGTTATTGCGCCTAAAATTTGGTTGCATCCCGCTTGCGACCAAATCTGCGACTTAAATTTAGGCGCACAACCTACATTTTCTTAAACACTCAGATTTTTTTTTGTTACCTACAAAATGGGCGTGTTTTACTCGAAAGGGGGCGTGAACCCGACAAAAACAGAAAAAACACTCGGAGTGTGAAGAAAACTCACAGGAAAACCTGTGAGTTTTGCTTCACAGAAAACAGACAACTCAGAGCTGTCGGTAAATTCCTCATAACGGAGTGAATCCTGCTACCCCCAGCATGGAACAGGGTCTGTTCCATGTTGGGGGTAGTAGTAGAGGGGCTGAGGGATTGATCGCACCGGGTCTCACTTCTGAGACCCGATCCGATGTTATTAAGCAGGGGAGCGGGCGGCATGTTCCAATCCCCTGCAATGTACAGTAAACTTTCATTTTTAAATTTCCCACCAGAAGCCCTGAATGGCCGGGACCGAGGAGCCAATCAGGGCTCCTGGCAGAGTTTTAATATAGAGGCGCTGTGGTGGGCAAAGATGTATAGAATCGCTGGGGGGGGGTATATATCTGGCCCCTCCAGATATATATCTTTCCCCCTGCTGCGCTGTATCAAACTTAGTGGCTGCTGCGCTTGAATAAATGTACTGCCCCCCCAGCGCTATTATATATCTATACTGACCCCCGCTGCGCATATTTATATATATATATATATATATATATATATATATATATATGTACTGCCTCCACCAAGCTGCGCTTATTAATTTTCATCTTCTCCCTCCCCTGGCTGCCAATGAATGAAAACTCTATTAGCGGGGGAGCGGAGGGCTGCTGCCCGCTCTCGCTGCTAAGAGTTTGTCATTCATAGCGGGCAGCAGCTGCATATCATGCTGTGGGGGTCAGACATATGGATATATGTCTGACCCTCACAGCATACATATACAAATGCCGGCTCACCGCTATGAATGACAAGTAAGATATTGGCAGCAGCAGCGCGAGCCTCCGCTCCCTGCACTGCTTTACTTGTCATTCATAGCATTGAGTCGGCACCTGTATATATAGATGCGCGGTAGGGGTCAGACATATGGATATATGTCTGACCCTCACACCATCTATATATACACCATCTATATATACAGGTGCTGGCTCACTGCTATGAATGACAAGTAAAGACCCTGTTCCATGATGGGGGTAGTAGTACAAGCACTAGTGTAGTCAGAATTTGCAGAGACTTTTTTCTGTCGCACAGAATACTTTTCATGTGACAGAAAAAAAACCTGCGACAGAAAGAAAGGGAAATTGGGCGACAGATTAGTAAATCACAAGGGAAAAAAAAGACGAGTACACTGAAAAAAAAACCTAACCGACACTCCAGTCTTTGTAAATGAGGGCCAATGTGTGTACAATTCCTCATTTGGAATGTAATTTAGAGTTCATTTTTTTCCTGCGTGCACCAAAATTGCATCAAAAAGCCTGCTCAAAAACAAATAGTAACAAACAGATTGTTAAACCTTATTAAACATACAACAAATAAAACCTCACAGTCTTAGCAAATGAGGGACAATGGGGGAGATTTATCAAAACTCGTGTAGAGGAAGAGTGGTGCAGTTGCCCATAGCAACCAATCACACAAGTTTTGATAAATCTCCCCTAATGTGTGTGTGTCAAACTTCCCGCCATATCAGAGATAACGGAGAATTTATTGTAGGTCCTTTTGTGTAGTTATTTTTTGTTTTGTTTAACATTAAATTTTGTGGAATTAAGGGAGATTTAATAAAAGTTTGCACGATGTGTGGTAAACTTTGCACAAGTACACTACAGAAGTCTGTGAGATTTAAAGGGGTATTCCAGGATCTTTTTTTATTTGACTATGCTTCAGGGGCTGTAAAATTAGTGTCTGTACCTGTGTGTGACAGTGATCTCCCAATTCTTCTGTGATTTATCGCACCAATATTTATTTTTAACAGCATACAAAATTACTCAGGTCTCAGGATTTCCCAGGTTGCAGTGCGTCGAGACCTGACATCACTAGTCAGGTGATCAGAGGGAGCCTGTCCTGCTTCAATTTTGAAACAGCTGTAGGCGCCCTGATTAGATAACACTGTGGGATGTGTAGTTTAGAGAATAACATTTAAACAGGAAATACCCAGTTCTGGCAGGTAAGTACTAACATCACCTTATGGTGGATAACTCCTTTTAAAACTGTGTAAGGCTGGGTTCACACCACGTTTTTCAAATACCATTACCGTATACGGTTTTCCGCTAAAAAAACGTATGGCAAAAACCGTATGCAACCTTATACAACGTATGACTCCAAATTAAAACGTATACGGTTTTTCCCCGTACGGTTCTATCCGTTTGCATATGTTTTTGCCATCGGTTTTGCTATTTTGTTGGAATTAGTTTTCCAGCAATTTAAGAAAGTTACTATTGTTCTATTGAGATTCCAATCTGCGCATGTGTCAACTCCAAAAACAGATTAGAAAAACCGTGTGCAACCGCATTCTGAAATTCTGTGTACGGTTCTCATAGACAACAATGTTAAAAGAAACGCATACGGTTCGCATACGGTTTTCCAACCGGAGGCAAAAACGTGGTTGACGGCGTTTTTGCCTACGGTTGAAAAATCGGCAAAACCGTATCCGAGGCAAAACGGATGCAACCGTACACAACATTTGGAATATGGTTTACAATGCATTCTCTATGCATACGGTTTCGGATACGGTCGTATACGTTTTTTTGCGGGAAAACCCTATACGGTTACCGTATTTGAAAAACGTGGTGTGAACCCAGCCTAAGAAAGGCATTTTCTAGAGCTCTGTTTGGGGTTCTGTAGATTTATTTTTTTTTTTTCGTGGTTTTATCAGAATTTCACACATGATAAATTGATTAGAATTAGAAACACCTTGCTAGTCTCTTTTGTTAAAAGCATGGTAACAGTCCAAAGCAATTGATTCTCTTGCTACAACCAGCCGTAGGAGGAGAAAAGGTAGATGACTGCAGGGACAAAGAGAAATGACATTATACTCAAACAGCTTCCTTTCCCTCTTTGCTTCATTTTTGGATTTCCTTTTACATTTTTCACAGTATTTCCTTATTATACTAGAGTTAATCCATTTCCTTGTAAGCTGTTTTTTCCACTAGAAAACCAACTGACTTCAGCATGATGCTGCAGATATTTGTGATCTTCTACGAATATCCTTATCAAAATCTCTTGATAGGGAAACAGATAAGGGTTCTTTAACTTCTTTGGTTCTTACATTGTCAATATCTTTTGTTCTCGGTATTACAACGGAGCTTCTTGTGTCATATGCATGTGCAAAGTACTGTATGAAGTGACAGGGAAAGACTTTATAATTACTTAAATGGTAACTCTCATTAAAACTACTTTTTGTTATTGTACTCCTTTATGGTAAATAAAGATTTCTAATAGACTTTGGTTAAAAAAAAAAAGAAGTTTTCTATGTTTTATTTGTGCTTAAAAAAGCTCAAGAGCACATTTTCCCCCATCTTATACACAGACTTAGGACCGAAGCCAAGACACAGAAAGTGCAGTCTGGAGGGGTGGGGGTCAGTTAAGTGTGAGAGGAGCTATGATTGGATGAGGCTGGAACTCCCCACCCCCCTCAGCACTCCAGGCTGCACTTTCTGTGTTTGGGCTTTGGTCCAAAGTCTGTGTATGAGATGGGGGAAAATGTGCTCTTGAGCTTTTTAAAGCACAAATAAAACATAGAAAACTAAATGTTTTTTTAAAACAAATTACCCTTTAAAGTGTATCAGTCATGAAAAAAAAATACTTTTGATAAAACTTTAGGACATGTTAAAAGTTCTCAATACTCAGGCTCGACAGATCGCAAAAGAGAGTTGGAAGTGAAGCGTGCAGCTGAGAGCATCTCTCCCCACTCTGTCTATAGGACCGACATGGTTCCACAGATTTGCATCATGTGACTCGGGTCCCCATTCTCGAGATGGCAGGGGATGGCGCATTTCTACTAGCTCTATCTAAAAATCGATCAGGGTCGGAACATTAAGACCTGAACTGATCAAAACATTTGACATATCAAAAAAAAAATTGTGACCGTGCCTATTTAAGATACAGAAGATGTTCCAAATTTATCATAGTGGCTTAAGCTGTATAGTAAATTTGGTGCAACTTTCTAGTCATATTAGACACTTTTCTTATACCAACTTTAGGTTGCTTACTTCATGCCAATATTTGCACCAAAACTGATGTTCGGAACAAAGGGGGCACATTCAGCACTTCATAACACTCTCAATATATGTACCTGCTTCTGTATCACATGATCGCTGTTTAACTTGACACAAATGTCTACTAAAAAGTTAATCTTTGCCACTGAGTAATTTATTATTACTAAATTGCTTCATCATATCTATTTATTACAGATAAACTGAAGTTTACTCAACTTCTACTAAGCAGGGTGGGTGGCAGTGAATTCAGGATCCAGGAAGGAATAAATGTTGCAGGTGTATTGTGTTTAGTTTCCTTTCTAAGTACTTCCCTGTACCCAGTTGACTTCAGAAAAGTTTAATAAGTCACCAGCAGGGCCATTGTCTGGACTAGGCAAATTGACCAGATGCTAGGGCCTATTGTGCTTGAGGTCCATTGCTATTAGGGTAAGTACATCCAATGCTTGCCAAGCCAAGGAAATGGTAGACATGGGAACCCACTTTCACCTTCTCGCTCACATAAACCTGGAGACTATCACGAAATAACTTATTATTCATATAATTTGATCTTGTTGTAGTTTATTGCAGTCTGAAGTGACAGCTACACTCATTGATACAATAATAATAACAACAATAATAATGCACCCAAATGGAAATAACAGATTGCTGTAAAACTCACATGCAGTTTTGTCTTAAGTTGGTATGTACATTTGGGATGTACTAATAATGATACTGGTATCAGTATCGGGACCAATACTAGACATTTGCACGTATCACGGAGGGGCCCTGTGTACGCTACCCCAACTGTGCAGCACTCTCAGCAGCTGAGCGCACATCATAGCTGGGACCTGTGGCTAATGCCGGACATCAACGATCGAGGTGATGTCTGGCATTAACCCTTTAGACACTGCGATCAAAGTTTGCATCTAGAAGTCCTGAAATTAACTGCCGGTTAGATAATGGATGCTGATCGGGATTACCGCAGTGAATTGCGGCAGCCGGAGGTCCCTGATTATGCTCCATGCCGTCCAATCGTCATGCCTATACTGCAGACAGCCATGGCAGGCAGTAAAGGAGCACCAATAACACTGATCACTGCTATGCTATGGCATAGCATTGATCAGTAGGTAATAGTCCGGAAATTATGCTGCATGAAGTTTACATAGTGGTGAAAGGAATTTACGGCATCCCATTCTTACATTCGGCATTCTTCAAAAACATTCAACCAGAAATTCTGCTGCAGCAGATTCCCATTGTTTTCAATGCAACTAGAAAAACCTAGACTTAGAAGTTCCGTTGTAATACCGAGAACAAAAGATATTGATAATGTAAGAACCAAAGAAGTTAAAGAACCCTTATCTGTTTCCCTATCAAGAGATTTTGATAAGGATATTCGTAGAAGATCACAAATATCTGCAGCATCATGCTGAAGTCAGTTGGTTTCCGAATGGAAAAAACAGCTTACAAGGAAATGGATTAACTCTAGTATAATAAGGAAATACTGTGAAAAATGTAAAAATGAAATTAACTGCCGGTTAGATAATGGATGCTGATCGGGATTACCGCAGTGAAATTGCGGCAGCTGGAGGTCCCTGATTATGCTCCATGCCATCCAATCGTCATGCTTATACTGCAGACAGCCATGGCAGGCAGTAAAGGAGCGCCAATAACACTGATCACTGCTATGCTATGGCATATCATTGATCAGTAGGTAATAGTCCGGAAATTATGCTACATGAAGTTTACATTATGGTGAATGGAATTTACGGCATCCCATTCTTACATTCCGCATTCTGCAAAAACATTCAACCAGAAATTCTGCTGCAGCAGAGTCCCATTGTTTTCAATGCAACTAGAAAAACCTAAAAATAGGAACGCGATCCTAGTGGATTATCCAAGGTTGCCATATACTGTAGTTTGAAAGGTGAACATCAGTTATGCTCACCAAGGTTGGTTATGCTGAGAGCATAACATCTGTTACAGCATGTCATATATGAGCGGGTTAGCAACCCTGAAGTACCCGATTTCCTCTGGATTTCGGCAAGCAGCAGTGGTCTTTGGATCAGAAAAAACTCTTTTTTTGTTCATCATCCATACATACAGTGGTTAGTAGCAATCAATGCGTTTCGAGCTCGGACCGAGCTCTTTTTCAAGACATGCATCATGTCTTGAAAAAGAGCTTGATCTGACTGGGGAGGTTGTTTTGATCCAAAGACCACCATTGTTTTCAATGGAATTCTGCTGCACCACGCACACGGCTGAATTCCTATGGTGGAAACACCTGTAGCAAAAATCCTAATTTCAGCATCATGTTCATTGTTTCTGCAGATTCTGGTTAGAAATGGCACATTTTAGAGTGGTCCTAGAGCCAGCAGAACACACAAATGTGCGGAATATGTCTGCATTACGCACATTTTCCACCGTGTGAACATGGCCTAACAGACAATTGATGCAGTAATAAAGATAAGAGTCCAGGAATCATTTATTGGCAGAATTAATCACTTGCCTGAATGTGTACATTGCCATCTAGTTTTCAAGAAGATCTGGCTTGGAGTAGATCATAAAATGTGCTGAAAAGCTTAACAAGAAATGTTTGGCCAAAGTAAATAATAGGTCAACATTGTGCCACTTTATAGTTCCCTAGAAAAGTACTGTAGGCAGTTCCAGAGAGTGAGGTTGGCACATTTACCATTCTATTGTAATGCTGATATTCTTGCTTCCAAGAAATCCAGAGTACAGAACCAGTTTATCTAAACTGACCATGTTTGCTACTGGCTCAGACAGCCATGTAGCAGCACAATCCCTGGTGGGAACAGATTACTGAATCTCATTCTAAAAATACTTTTCATAAACTCTAATTAGTCAAAGTCAATTATTATTAAAGCAAAGATTATTCACCTTTTGATGAAACCCCTGCTTTGTATAATCTTTAATTTCCTAGTATAAAGTTAGTATCCAATGAGTTCATTGAGGTATGCTTGCCTACTCCCAAAAAAAGTCTGATTTGTGTCCAGAAAAAATAAGGATATTTTCATCTGCATGAAGTTATTAAGACCTGTCTTATACACATTTGTCCCTATTGGATCTGCACAAATTCAAGAAATCTATATATATAAAACTCAACGTGTGTGTGTGTATGTATGTATGTATGTTCCAGCATCACGTCCAAACGGCTAAAGATATTAACATGAAACTTGGCACACATGTTACTTATATGTCAACAACAAACATAGAATAGGACCGGGATAGGAGGACCGGGATAGGAGGACTGAGATAGGAGGACCGGGATAGGAGGGTCGGGATAGGAGGACGGGATAGGAGGTCGGGATAGGAGGACGGGATAGGAGGACGGGATAGGAGGACTGGATAGGAGGTTGGGATAGGAGGTCGGGATAGGAGGTCGAGATAGGAGGACGAGATAGGAGGACGGGATAGGTGGACGGGATAGGAGGTCGAGATAGGAAGACGGGATAGGAGGACGGGATAGGAGGTCGAGATAGGAGGAGGGGAAAGGAGGACGGGATAGGAGGACGGGAAAGGAGGTTGAGATAGGAGGACGGGAAAGGAGGTCGAGATATGAGGACGGGATAGGAGGTTGGGATATGACAACAATATATGAGGACGGGATATGAAGTCAAAAGCTTCCTCCTTTGTTTATTTTCCTCCCCAACAAGGATTAGGAAGGAAAAAACCGGGCAACGCCGGGTACTCAGCTAGTTATATATAAAAATCCTATTTTTGTAATACACTAAAAAGGGCTGTATTTGCCATTAGGCATCAAGTTCTGTGTAGGGGATGAGATCCATGGGGAATCTTTAAATATATCTGCATGTAATGCGTTCTTTGCTGCATACTGTATTTATGACAGATAAGCTTGAGAAAAGTATGCCACTTGTGGAATCACTCTAATGAGATTCAGGCTGAGTGCCTAGGGCAACATAAGCTGTAAATACAGCCCTGAGATTACACAGAGTTGTCGTGACACAGAGGTGCAAGGAATTCTTATCACTTTGTGACGCCAGGGCACCATTAGCCTATACACGGTCGGCCCGAGGTGAAGACAGCTTCTCTTGGGCCAGACTCGGGGGGGGGGGGGGTAAGAAGGTGCCGTTGGTATTACACACAGCATGGAGCAGAGTAGAATGGATGTAGTGTAACCCTTGGGAGCCCTGTTGCCTTGCTGGGACTTATGGTTCTTTTCACCCACTTGATTGATATAGACTTGAGACTGGAAGATGCCACGCTGACTAGGGTTCTGACAAGGTCAAATCACTATCACCGCCAGGGCTTGACTCACCGCTGTATGGGGGAACACTTGCAGAATGGCGGGGCTGACTTGAAAATATATTTTCTTAGGCTTTCCTCAGGATTCTCCACACATGATTTCTACCTTCTTTCCACACTGGAGCTCAGACTGGAACTGAAACTAAAATGGGGCAACGCCCCCCACCCCACACTATGCACTGGCAAATTTAGGAGTTCTCATTGGGCAGACAGGGTCACCTGGTTAACAGTACATAAATAACATAATACACAGTGGAGGAGATAAGGAATGTAATAAAGTGCTTGAACATGTATACATAATAAACCTTTTCACAATGGGCCCAACACAAGAGCATCAGGCATGCCCGAAGAGATCTGCAGCCCACAGGAAGTTTTTGGTGCTGTGAAATAGCCTTAGGAATAATTTACAGAGAGACTTGATATAAACAGGTTATACAAAGGCAAAACTTGTAGCTTCTGGGCTCCGATCAAAATCTTTACAGGGCCCCATCCCTGCCATATGATATTGGTATCTTTTTATTGGGTAGGGGTGCCTTGAGCCCCCCCTCTCAGTCACTAGGGCCCTGGTGCAACTGCTACCTCCCCCTATAGTTATGTCCCTGAGGACCTACCTGTACCAGAAGAAGGAATTGGACACATTAGACTGTGAGCAAAGTAGTGCCAAAAACCAATTTTTGTGTACAGTGCTCTGTCAGAAGCTGTATCAGTTTCCTTTTAAAGAGTTATGCAATTCCCAAGAAATCTCTTTGAGACCACCAAAATTGGTCTTCTCAAAGAAAAGGGCCACTATTTATAACACAAGGTGGCCTGGAAATCCATTTTTACAAAATCTGGTCTGGATAAGGGGACGGTGTTTTGGAGTGGGTCCCCTATAGTTACATGATAACATTTTGATCGCTTGCAGCTCTCGGCTCTCATTGAAGTGAATGTGAATAGATATATACATATGCAACAAACTTCATCTGTTCTGCCAGGTGTTCAGGAGAGCTCCCCTATCCATAACCTCTCTGCTCTTTTATCGAAATGCTGTATTGCATTATAAGCATAGAAAAGTTGTACATTTTTGTGCAAGTTCCTAGTCTTTGCAAAATTTGCGGTTGTTTGGCAAATTACTCTGCCCTCGCCAAGTGGGCGGAATTAAGTGTAAAAAAGATGTGGCCTCCCAAGCCCATTGGATAAACTACAACTTGCACTAGAGAGCTGGTACAAGTTGGAGCCGAAAGCTATGACAGCTCCTGGCTGGCATAGATTTCAAAGAGCAACACGTGGGCAGCCGCAAAATGGGAGATTTTTTAAGATAGTTATGCCACTTGATCTGCCAAACCTAATGGCAATGGGATTTAATTTAGGACTGGGATTTAAAATGCCAGTCATCACAAAATCCCCCTTGATGCATTTCAATTCTACTGTCTATAAAAGGAGTATTCCAGCCAAATACATCTTTGGCCCGAATACATCTTTAACCTTATACTGAACATGGCTAAACTGTGTTTGGACCTGACCTGGATAATGTTGAATTTATACTGTAAGACCAATTAATCTTGGAGAGCATAGAATAGAGAAGACCCTTTTGGAAAACTAAGTAATATCTACTGTATACATTATCCAGAGTACAGCGTGTAGAGAGTTGATTGGATGCCAAGCTTATGGTGATCACCGGATGAGCACGTGCCAGGTTATGCTTATCTTTTCAGTAATATCCTGTAAAGTTTATACAATACACTGAGAGGTATGTCTGAACATACTGTACATGAGTGTGCATGTATTACTGGAGAGCACATTGCACTTCTCAGATGAGTACAGACCTGTATGAGTAAAGCACCTTGTCCGACAAGTATTTCCATGTGTGTAATGGAGAAAATGTATTTTAGGTAGGGGAATCATTGACAGCCATGATTATTCTTGTAGTACTTCACCTCAATGCTGCCCCGGAAAGGATCAGCTTTTTTTTTTTAACTGATCTTTTATATTAAATCCATGGGAACTGTATCCCTCAGTCATAAAAGAACTCTATAACCACAGGGAGCGATTCCTAGGATCAGACTTTATACCATATTCTCTTATGGCTCGGCCTTTGCAGTAAATATTTTCCACAGCAGCCAAATGTTACATTGAAGTATATTAGAGTTGGTTAGGTGGGGTTTAACACAACGGAATCTCCATCTGGAAACATTCTAGTGAACGGCCAGTGCTGACTGAATCATTTGGCATTAGGACCACGCAGACTTTTCTGGTCCCCATGGATGGAATGTATTCCACACAGTATTCCGTTCAAGTTCATTCTTTTGGTTAAGGAATTCCATAGTGTGCACCATGCAGCAATGGGATTCTGCCTCAACGCCATTTCCAAGAAGAATTTCAGAAAGGAATTATGCTTGAAAATTCCATAGTGTAAATGTACTCTTAGAGTAGGGTCACACGCAGCTGCGTATTTTTCTACCCATTGATTCCAATGGGTAGGAAAATATGCAGCAAAATACAGAACATGTGACCCTACCCCAGGGTACCTTTATGAAATTCAGCAAGATACATTTTCACACTGAATTCCTTTTGAATCTGCATCCGTTCTGCTTTATGGTACTGGGCTATATCTTGTATATGTATGTAAGTATTGAAGACTGTTTTGCTGACTGCCAATATATTGACTATAATGAGGCACTGCCGCCATTTCCACAGGACCAGCCCTAGGCACGGGCCTAAGGGAAGAACCTATCCAGTATCTTAGGGGCCTACATGTGTGGTGTCCCGGTACCGCATCCTACACGGTACCTGTATGTAGGTCCCCATAGCCAGAGTCCCTAGGACGTCGGGGTCCTTTTTGTCTAGTCTGCCCCTTGTCACCTCTCATCTAGATAGTCATTAAACTAATAGTTTATTCAGGATTTATGTAAATATAATAGTACTAATGTATACCGTATAATTAGTTAATTACCTGTACGGAGCATAGCAGGACCTGTGGGTCACGTGATCAGGTAAACTCTATGGTTTTTGCTTAAGGACCTTTGGAGGTCCCTGTGACGTATTGCACCCATCATTCTTTGTGACGGTGAGTGACAGATATTCGGACCAATCAGAACAACCCCGCCCCTGCCCATATAAGGGAGCGGCGGCCATTGTTAGCTCTCTTTCCTTGTGGGCTGTTGACGGAAGGATCTGCACGGCTGTCATCAGTGAATTTAGGCCCTAGCCTTGCGGCGACGGCTGATCTCTTCTTAACCGTGAATGTATCAGTCCCTAAGCATTCTGCAAGATCACCAGACCTTATCTATCCCCTAAATCCGGACGGATCTTCAAAATTAACCCTAAATTCAGAGACTTATAATACAATTCAAGGTCCGCAACAACTGTCAGTCACTGAACTATATAGAGACTGTTTGAATGAGACTGCTATTGTGCATTGGATGTACTGCAAGCTCATCCAAGTTCAAGTTCAGCTATCTCGTGGACCTTCAGTCATTATTCATATGCACCTGTCGTTACTGGGAAGGGCGGCGATAGGCTGGAGAATTATCTCAGCATACTAGCCCTCAGCCTGGCGTCACGAACTATAGGGTTAACCTTAACCCCTGATATACCAAAGCAATACCCTGACTGTACTACCCCTACCCCTGAGGCCTACCAAACATGGATAACACTTTCCTAATCAAAAACTATTTATCATAGCCACTGTTTATGGCTGGAAGTAATCCAGTAGTTGAGCAGGACAGTAATGTGTCCCCACCATTTACAGCTGCCCAAATTCCGCCTACATTTGTTATGTCGGATGGTGAGGCCCCTGAGGTCTGATAGAACTCCTCTGTGCTCTCTCCTGTCTGATAGAACTCTAGTGTTGAGCGGCATAGGCCATGTTCAAATTCACGATATTTCGCGAATATATGGACGAATATTCGTCATATATTCTCTAAATTTGCATATTCATAATATTTGCATTTTATTTTTGCATATGCAAAAATTCGCCTATGCATAAATTTGCATATACAAGAATTAGCATAAACAAAAATTTGCATATGCGAAAATTAGCATATGAGAAAATTCGTACGCCAGTCTCACACAGTAGTATTAGAGCCTTCTTTACACCACACAAGCTGGAAGCAGAGAGGGATGATCACTGCGATTTGTACTGTGGAAAAAAAAAAAAAGAATATTCGTAATTACGAATATATAGTGCGAATATTCGCGAGCAACACTATAGAACTCCACTGTGCTCTATCAGACAGGAGAGAGCACAAAGTAGTTCTATCAGACAGGAGAGAGCACAGAGGAGTTTTATTAGACAGGAGAGAGCACCGAGGAGTACTATCAGACAGGAGAGAGCACAAAGGAGTGCTATCAGAGAGGAGAGAGCACAGAGAAGTGCTGTCAGACAGGAGAGAACACAGAGGAGTGCTATCAGACAGGAGAGAGCACAGTGGAGGGCTATCAGACAGGAGAGAGCACAGAGGAGTACTATCAGACAAGAGAGAGCACAGATGAGTGCTATCAGACAGCACTCCTCTGTGCTCTCTCCTGTCTGATAGCACTCCTCTGTCATCTCTCCTATCAGACAGGAGAGAGCACAGAGGAGTACTATCAGACAGAAGAGAGCACAGAGGAGTACTATCAGACAGGAGAGAGCACAAAGGAGTGTTATCAGACAGGAGAGAGCACAGAGGAGTACTATCAGAAAGGAGAGAGCACAGATGAGTGCTATCAGACAGCACTCCTCTGTGCTCTCTCCTGTCTGATAGTACTCATCTGTGCTCTCTCCGGGCTGATGGTACTCATCTGTGCTCTCTCCATGCTGATAGTACTCATCTGTGCTCTTTCCTGTCTAATAATACTCCTCTTTGCTCTCTCCTGTCTGGTAGTACTCCTCTGTGCTCTCTCCTGTCTGATAGCACTCCTCTGTGCTCTCTCCTGTCTGATAGCACTCCTCTGTCATCTCTCCTATCAGACAGGAGAGAGCACATAGTAGTACTATCAGACAGGAGAGAGCACAGAGGAGTACTATCAGACAGGAGAGAGCACAGAGGAGTGCTAGCCCACCCCTACTTACTGGCCTTTGTCCATGCCTGTGTTTCAGCTTAGACAAAGTCATTGATATGAAATTTTGGGATTTGTAACGGCGAAATGCCAGTATGCAAGTAACGGCGAAAATTTACCACCAAAATAAAGTAGAATATGTACCTAAAAAACAATCTCAGAATCAGAATATTCGGTAAAGGCGTTTTCGGGTTATTAATTCGTAAAGCGACGGTGGTCAGAATTGCGAAAAAGGGCTGCGTCCTTAAGGGGTTAAGGTAGTTATTAGGAATACATTGAAGTACAAGGATGAGAATCCTGACATTCAAAGAAAGGTAGAGAGACTCACACAGAAAGGGATGTCCGTTCTTTTTAGTACATTCTCACAGACATCACCTGATTGGTTAGAGTCCACTTGTACCTTATGAGGTATTCAAACTTTATTGCCAATCACAGTGGACCCTATACAAGTTGTGGAATGTCTTTGTTTTAAGCAAATTAGGTGTGCACAGAATGCAAACACCATTACACGTGCTGTAATACAATTTAAGCATTCAGATACATAAAAAAGCATTAGATACACAGTAAAAGCATTAGATACATAGCATTAGATAAATAGTAAAAGCAGGTACACTTCTATTTTCCCATAATAGCCATGATTTTATAAGCCATGATTTCTATAAAAAATAAATAACATTTTCTTATGAAGTATATTAGAAAGGTTAAGGAGTGCCAAGATGGAGAATATATAACCCCCCCGCCCCCCTCACCACCACCACTACCACGATCTCCTGCCCAGTGCCCCAGCTTTCTGAGAGGAGTGTGTGCTACAGATGGCACGCACTCTATTCAATCTCTATAGGAGCATCAAAGAGACCCGAGTACTAGTACTACCCCTTTAAGCAGATATTTGGGCCTGGGCCCAAAGATGGAGCAGTCACAAGACCAAACAGTGTATGACATCATATAGATGACATACAGTATATTGCTAGCTGCATTGTTTGCATGCATCCATGACAGGCATAGGCAACCTTTGGCACTGCAGATGTTTTGGACTACATTTTCCATGATGCCTTGGCAGCATTTTAGATGTAAAAGCATTATAGGAGATGTAGTCCAAAATGTCTGCAGTGCCGAAGGTTATGCTTGAGCCATGATATCACTAAAACACTGCCAACAGGCAAGACTGTAATGTGTTATAGTGAGAGGTGGAATATATTACAATTTTCTGTTAATAGCAAAACTCAAGAAACTCCTTTAGTTTTTAACTGCAAAAAAAAAAAAGTGTATGTGAAGTATGTGGTGGTGGTGGGGGGGGGGGGGGGGTAGTACTTTTATATACAATTGATACTTGTCTGTGGTTACAAAACAGGAATGGCACCAGGACTATAATAAAGGTTTTCCAATAAAAGTGAGCTATGTTTCAGTCTGTGCCAAAGCACTTGAAATCCATTATTTCAGTGTATTTCTTATCTCTGCCTGATAGCTTTATGTCAGATTACACAGTCGCTTCCTCCGCAATAGGCTTACGTCAATGGCCCTTGTAAACTTCTTTTCCTGACTCGTTACAGCACGTTTCATACCTGGAGTGTTGCAAGTGCCCGTTTACTATACTAATAGCACAACACAGGACAGATGAATAAAAAGGTGCCACATCCTCTGCAGTTATTTCACTTTCTGTACTTTTTGTGCAATCACAATAACATCACACAGAATGGATGAATAGCCTTGTCTCACGCCAGAGATACATGGACAATTCAAGGGCTCCACTGCTTTCAGAAAATCTCTTACCTTTTCAGGTGAGTGTAGGACTCCATGAGAAGAGCGCCGAACTGGCATATGGAGTCTTAGAAAGCCTGCAATGCTCCATGGGAAAAAAAAGTATGCAAAGCAGCTCGGCTCCAGAAATAAAATAACTTACTCTACAGTTTCACCTATTGAAGATAGCTTTCCTTCTTATCAATGTTCAACCCCATGATATAGTAGGCCGCTTCTAGTCTTACAAGGTGTCGCTTTCTTCTGATGTGAGGTATATGATCTCAGTGGTCAAAGTGAATTCAGCTGAATGACAGAAAAGAATCAACCACATTACACTAGGTTAAAGCTTTCTGATGCTCACCCCCTCGTGCGGCCTGTGCAAGCTCCTTTTCTTACATGTGCTTAAGTGATACATATAAGGCATAAAAGGAGGGATATTTAAGGTTGATTACAATTAAAGAGTTAAAGTACAAAAAGCATTTAAAAGTTATCTATGTCTCTAGAAGGTTGAGTGTACACCCCCAATCTCCTTCAGGTTAACAAGGCCTACAGAGAGCCTCAATAGGTGTGTAGAATACTTTGCCTTTCTGTAAAACACGCATGGGGTGTGTGCTGGGTTAGTGAAATAATACTGTTATTCAGTATGACATGCAGATCAGAGGCGTTGCTATTAGAATCACTGTTGCAGAGCGGCACAATGACAGAGCCTGGAGGTGACATCAGTATGAGGAGACCATATAGTGGCTGAATGACACAGCCTGGTGGTGGCGGAAGCGTAAAGAGACCATATAGTGGCTGAATGACACAGCGTGGATGTGGTGGTAGCATGAAGAGACCACACAGTGCTGAATGACACAGCCTGGAGTTTGCTACAGCATATAGTGGCTGAATGGCACAGCGTGGAGGTGGCAGAAGCATAAGGAGACCATATAGCCTCAATAGGTGTGTAGAACACATTTTGCCTTGTCCTAACACGCATAGGGAGTGTGCTGTGTTAGTGAAATAATACTGTTTTTCAGTATGTCATGTAGATTACAAGCATCGCTATTAGAATCACTGCCGCAGAGCGTCTGCATATGGCAGCAGGGAGACCATATGGTGTCAAAATTGAAGAGAATAATGAAATTTTTTTATGTATTTTTTATTTAATTTTAATTTATTAAAATTTTTTGAGTACCCATTTTTGTGAGCATCGAGCTGGTGGTCCTCCGCCAGATGAGATACCACCTGTTCCAGCCCCTGCCTCTCAGCACCCCCCTGACTGTGAAAGTGCAAATGTTTCATTTTGTCAGTTATGGTTCATTGTTATCGCTCCAAGCTGTTTCATTGGATTCTTGTAATAATTCCACAGGTAATGAAAAGATTACATTGATTTTTTTAAATTAAAATGTAAGATTTATATTAGATTCCCAAGTTTAATGTACCAGTGTTTACTTTGAACTAATACTGTATGACCACAAAATCCAATCTAACAAGGAGTCATATGGCGGCACAATGACAGATCCTAGAGGTGGTAGTAACCCGACGAGACCATAGGGGCTCACAATAGAAAACCTTAAAGATATTTTGTAAAATTTAAATTGAAGATTTTAGATTTTAGAAAATGTTTCAAGTTTAACCTAAGGTGACCATAGCATAAGGAGACCATATGGTGGCACAATGACACAGCCTGGAGGTTGCAGCAGCATGAGGAGACCATAGGGCCTCACAATTCCAAAGATTAAAAGATACATTTTCAAATTTTAATTGAAGATTTTTGGTAGCTAGTGCTACCATAAACATTTAGGTACTATCCCAGCAGCATGATGAGACCATATAGTGGCTGAATGATACAGTGTGGAGGTGGTGGCAGCATGAGGTGACCATACAGTGCCTGAATGGCACAGGCTGGAGTTGGCGGAAGCATATAGGGGCTGAATGACACAGCCTGGCGTTGACGGCAGCATGAGGAGATCACATAGTGGAGCCTGATGTTGGTGGCAGCATATAGTGGCTGAATGACACAGCCTGGAGGTGGCGGCAGCATATAGTGGCTGAATGACACAGCCTTGAGTTTGCAGCAGCATGAGGAGACCATATAGTGGCTGAATGACACAGCCTAGAGGTGGCAGCAGCATGAGGAGACCATATAGTGACTGAACGAAACAGCGTGGAGGTGGTGGCAGCATAAGGAGTACATATAGTGGCTGAATGACACACCCTGGAGGTGGGGGCAGCATGAGGAGAACATACAGTGGCTAAATGACACAGGCTGGAGGTGGCGGAAGCATGATGAGACCATATATTGGCTGAATGGCATAGCATGGAGTTGGTGGCATAATATAGTGGCTGAATGACACAGCCTGGAGTTTGCAGCAGCATGAGGAGACCATATAGTGGCTGAATGACATAGCCTGGATGTGGCGGAAGCATGAGGAGAACATATAGTGGCTGAATGACACAGCGTGGATGTGGCGGCAGCATGAGGAGACCGTATAGTGGCTAAATGACACAGTGTGGAGGTGGCATCAGCATGAGGAGAACATATGGTGGCAGTATGAGACAGCTTGGAGCTGGCATCAGCATGAGGAGAACATATGATGGTAGGATGAGACAGCCTGGAGGTGGCAGCAGCAGCATCGGGAGTCCTGAAAGTGACCTAGTGACAGAGTGGTGTGGTGGGTAGCTATACCAGTACCCGGTGACGAAGGTGGGTGAAAAAAGGAGAACTTGGCATCAGATGTGGGGCATTAGGCGGGTGGTAGGATCAGAATAGTAGCTGAGGCAGGTAGGCAGAAGAAAACGGTCTTTTTTATAAAAGTGTTAGTGTGCACAAGTAAGTATTGAGGATATGCATTACATAACACTTAACTTTTAATAATATGCTTACACTAAAATATATGGCCCCCAATTTTTTTTTTTTTATCAAACCAAAGGAAAGGTGTGCAAAAAACACCATGTGCCACCTACACCACCAAGTATTGATGTGATGCAAAGACCTCTAAAAGGTGGAAGGGAACAACGTATGGTCCATTGTAACTGGTGGGGGTAAACACTTCCCCTGTAAAGCCCTACTCTCGCATTATTAATTCCCTTCATGGCAAGTGTTACTCGCCCTAAAAAGGGCGGCCCCACACAGGAACCTCTCCCTATTTCCACCTACAAACACTGCCATTTCCCAAGGTTTATAGGTGAAATAAGGATTGGTTCCTGTGTGGGGCCGCCCTTTTTAAGACGAGTAACACTTTCCTTGAAAAGATGGAAGGGAACAACGTATTGTCCATTGTACTTGATAGTGTAGGTGGTACATGGTGTTTATTGCACACTTTTCCTTTTGTTTGATTTAAAAAAAATGAGTACATATATTTTATCCTAAGAACAATTAAGTTTTAGCTAATGCATATCCTCAATATTTACTTGTGGTCTGATGGCGAGGAATGTCTGTAACTGGGGAGCAGCACCTTAAACATGTTTTGCACTATCCATATTTGTGAAGTGTTGGTGTGGCACCATTGTCAATCTACTCTGATACATCTGGCATTGGTGGTTGGAAATCCTGGCTGATCCATGCCTGATTCATCTTCACAAAAGTCAGTCTCTCCACATTTTTCGTGGGCAGATGAGTTCTCCTTGAGGTTACTATGGCCCCCGCCGCACTAAACACCTGCTCTAATGGCACACTACTGGCCGGGCAGGACAGCTTTTCCAGGACAAACTCTTCTATTTGCGACCACAAATCAAGTTTGGCTGCCCAAATGTCCAGCGGATCTTCAAGGTGTGTTGGCATGGTCATGTCAAAGTATGCCACTACCTGCTGGTTCAGGTCCTGCTCCAGGTCTACCTGCTTCTGATAAGTTGCTTCCCTATGCGGGTGAAGAAAGCTACTCATCAGCGACTGTAGACTCAGGCTGCTGCTGATGGAGCTGGTACTGCTCCTGCCACCCCACCCCTCCCCAGCAGCCATGGCAGTGGAAGGTGAGAACAGAGGGCCCCCCAATTCAGACCTGTGAGAGGATGAACGATGGCGCAGAAAGACATCAGCCAACTGACTACCTAGGATGTCTCTGTAGTAGGTCAGTTTGTCCTCCCTCTCAGTGGGTGTAAAAAAGGCCCCCATTTGACAATTCCGTGGTCACTACGCAAGCAAGTGAGCAAGCATCATACCATTTGTGCAAGTGACTCGGAGGGACTCCCTGCCTCCATCTCCACTGCATACTGCCACGGTGTGTCTGGGTCCTCTGTCTTGCCTTCCTCATAACCCTCTAGCTCCTCTAGCTGCTCCTTCTCCTTCGTCCAATGACTAGAAAAACCGCCCATCTTGCGAAACCTAAACTGTGCTCCTCTCCCTACTCCTCCAGTTCAGCCCCCACAGGGCTCATGTGGCCGTGAGATGTAGGCTCCACGTCTCCAGTGCCCTGACCAGCCATCGTTTCTGATATGTGTTGTAGTAGATGCAGAACTGCCATCAGAAATTTTGGGGCCCCTTACACGGCTTGTAGTCTTAAACACCCCCCCCCCCCCCTCCCTGTGGCACACGCTGGATTTTATCTTCCTATCAAGCTTAGAAACATAAAATAATATCACCACTCCATATTAGTTAAAGAGTGACTAAATAATACCACCATACTGTAAGGAAATAAAAGCCACTATAAGCAGACCATTATCACTAACAACACCACAATACAAGGGGCATATAATTCCCCCACACTATGACCACTACCATTACCAATGACTAACACTGCTATATTGTTATTGAATAAAAACCACTATACAAAAGATCAATAACCCCTATATAGAAGTAGAGCTTAGCTGTACACAGGTGCTGCAGATCATATAAGTCATTATACTTCTCTAATCAGAGTCGTTCACTTTTCTCTTTCTTCTCCATCTGTCCTGGGTCATCATGAAGATTTCTCCCGATCACAATTCGTCTTCACCGAATCTGCCAGGCAAACATTTTGGGCTCCTCGCTACAGAAAAGTCCTCAACTCTTTACAAACCTCCTATATGTATCACACTGCCCTAGATAGTATTAGATCCCTCTGTGCAGCTGTACAGTATTAGGTAAAAAAATTGTCCCTATAGATTAGCAGGCCCAAACATTGCCGCAATAGGTTTTTATGCCAGAAACATTACCCCATAGTATATTATGCCACTCACTTTGCCACCATTGTATATAACTCCTCTCATTTTCCCCCTTTCTATATTATCCTTTCATATTGCTCCCCTTTCTTTATTTTCCCCATCATATTGCTCCCCTTTCTATATTACCCCCTCATATTGCCCCCAATGGTATATCATCCCTATTATCCCTCTCATTTTGTTCCCTTTGTCCCCATTGTAAATTATGCTGCTCATATTTCTCCCCTTTCTGTATTACCCCCTCATATTACTCCCCTTTCTGTTTTATCCCCCTGGTGGTGGGATAGTGCGTTCCCATCCCTGCAAAACCTTTTGCATAGCTTCTGAGAAAGCTGAGGGTGAAGTGCCCCTCCCCCTTGAGGTAATTTGGTCCAACAATATTGTTTTCCGTCATGTGTGAAGGCTAGATATAATTGACTCCCATCTTCCAGAGGTATGGAAAAATAGGCATTGGCCAAGTCCACTACTGTAAACCATTCTGCCCTGGGTGGAATTTGATTTAGCAACGTATGAGGATTTGAGACTATTGGACTGTCAATCACCATGCATTTGTTTACTTCTCTTAAGTCATGTACCATCCTGTAGAATGTTGCTTCCCCCTCTTTGGTCTTTTTTACTGGGAAAAGAGGAGTGTTCCAATGTGATCTGCATTCATGTATAACCCCTATTTGGAGATGTTGGTGAATTTGTAGAGACACTGCCCTAGTTTGCTCTTTACTGAGAGGATGTTGCTTGAATTTCACTGGGACTCTATCTGGCTTCATTTTAATTTTAACAGGGGTGACTTGTAGTTTCCCCACATCCATTTTGTCTTTTGCCCATAAGGAGTCTGGTACTTGAATTAACAATGTTGCCAGACTTTGGAATGGGTATTCAATTTCAAATTCCCTTTGGGCATTCGGATGCTGATCCACAAGTACTTCTTGTACCCACAGTACTTCATGTACCTACATAGGCCACCTGTTGACACTCTGAGGCATACTTTTCAATTTTCATTTTTCCATCTTTGAACACTATTTTTGCTTTTTGGGCTGACAGAAGGTTTGCTCCTATCAATTGGCTGGACAAGTTTCTGACACTAACATCTGTGCTACTACTGGAGTGGTCCCTTTCACTCGCACAGTCAAAGGTTTTGTCTCCCATAGTGATATAGACTTTCCTGTCAACCCCATTCCTTCCACCCGCTGTTTGGTTAATAAACATTTTGGTATTTCTTGGGCCCCAAGTACTGTTCTAGCTACTCCAGTGTCCACTAAACAATTGACTACTTCCCCATTCTGTAGTTCAAGATATCTCTGTGGCCCCGATGTGTTGACTAGTAGGGATGGGGTGGACTCTGGATTGACGATTTCCTATTCATCATCTCCTGTGCCAAATGAACTCCAGCAGATCGCACAGGGGATGATAAGGATGGACAATTTCTCTTTATGTGGCCTGGCTTCTTCAATAGAAAATGCACTCAAACAACCAACTTTGTGTTCCAATTTTAATACTTTTACTTCACATGTTAGTCTTCATACGAACAACTTTCTTGTACATGGAAACAGCATATAAGAACACAATTTGATATTCACCCAGTGCTTTTTAGTCACTGATTAGGATATTCAGCTTCTGGTGCAACTTCTTATGCCCCAGCTGGAGCACTGTGTTGGAATGTCCATAGTAGCTGCACACCTTGCTTTACTCTGAGAACAGCATCTGGGAGCTCACCGGCCGGTGAGCTCCCAGACGCTGTTCTCAGAGTAAAGCAAGGTGTGCAGCTACTATGTAAAAGAAAGTTGTTCGTATGAAGACTAACATGTGAAGCAAAAGTATTGAAATTGGAACACAAAGTTGGTTGTTTGAGTGAATTTTCTATTGAAGATTGCTACACTGAGAAGTGTATACTCAGATGCACTACATAACACCCGTGTGCTAATACACACCCACAACCCCATGTAAAGTCAAAGTGGCCTGGCTTCTTACAATAGAAACACAATCCCTTCTCTTTTGTCTCCTTATAAGAAACAACTTTCCTCTCACCAGTGTATGTTTTCTTCTCAGTAAATTTGCGTCCTACATCTCTCCCTTGGATCACATTTAGATTTATAGGTTTAGACTTTTTATGTTTCTTCAATTCTCTCTGATATTCTATGGCTCTGAGTATAGTTAAAGGACATCTGTACTGCATGAATTTTACATATTACTGTGCCTGGGCTGTAAAAAAAAAAAAAAATAAAATAAACTTTAACTCACCTTCTTATATTTCCCCGTTGTTCCGGTATCGGCCTCATGGTCCTCCGCTGTGGTCCTCTTGCTGCTTCCTGGGAACGGCAACATCACAGAGCTGCCAGCGTAACACCGGCCACAGCGATGTCCTGCCTCGGCCGGTGATAGGCTGAGCGCACTGTCATGTGCCTATCATCGGCCGAGGAGGGACATTGCTGTAGCCGGTGATACACTGATGGCTCTGTGACGTTCCTGTCCCCAGGAAGCAGCAAGAGGACCACAGCGGAGAACCGTGAGGCCGGCACCAGAGCAACAGGGGAACGTAGGAAGGTGAGTTATATGTAAAAGGTGAGGAATATGTAAAATTCATGCAGCACAGATGTCCTTTAACATGTTGTTCTGTAACACTCACGTTTCTGAAGACAGGAACTCCGGTGTATGTGGATCCGCTGAACCTGTGTGGCAGATGACTCGGACCGTGCCAGGGAACGGAGTCTAAGGTGCCGCTGGTCTTCACCAGAGCCCGCCGCAAAGCAGGATGGGCTTGCTGCTGCAGGCAACACCCAGGTCGTAACCCCCGGCAACGGCTCAACCACACAGGCGGCTAAGGAGATGCGAAGCACAGAAGGGATGAGACAACTCGTAGTCAGGATAGCTGTAGGTCAGGGCAGGCAGCACAGTAGCATAGTCGGGATGTAGCAGAAGTTCAGTAGGCAGGCGGCAGAGAAGCAAGGTCAAGGTCACAAGAGCAGGAGATCTGGTACATGGCAGGGCAATATAAAGGAACACTTTCTCTAGGGCACAAGGCAACAAAGATCCGGCAGAGAACTGAGGAGGGTGGAGGAATTTATCAACAAGACACAGGTGGTTACACTAATGAGCGTACTGGCCCTTTAAATCTTAAAGCTCCGGCGTGCGCACGCCCTAAGGGACAGGGACACGTGTGCTGGAGCAGAGAGGTGGAAGCAGAGGCAGGGGAAACACCCGGAGAGTGACGGACTGGGGCTCGCATGCGGGTGCGTCCCGCAGTGCGAGTCCCAGCCCCGTCGGCAGCAGAAGGTAAGGGGACCATACGCTCACGGCCAGCGTGTGAGGCTGGAGCGCATAGCGTAACAGTATCCCCCCCTTTGGTCTCCCCTCCTTTTACGAGAGAGGAAACTCCTGAGAAGGTCACGGTCCAGGATATTCTCCTCAGGTTCCCAAGATCTCTCCTCAGGACCGTAACCCTCCCAGTCGACCAAAAAAAATTGTTTACCTCTCACAGTTTTTGCAGAAAGGATCTGCTTAACTTTGTAGACATCTGATGAGCCGGAGACAGGTGTTGGGGGAGGATTCTTCTGAGAAAACAGGTTTACAACAAGAGGCTTGAGGAGAGAGACGTGGAAGGAATTGGGAATACGTAACGTAGCAGGTAGACGGAGTTTGTAGGAAACAGGATTGATCTTTTGTAGACTCTGGAAGGGAGCAAGGTAGCGGGGACCGAGCTTGTAACAGGGGATCTTGAAGCGGATGTATTTGGATGAAAGCCACACCATGTCACCAGGAGAGAAAGATGGAGGAGGTATTCTACCTTTATCCGCTTGCGCCTTCATGTGTGAAGAAGCCTGGGACATTGACTATCGGGTCTGTTGCCAGATGGTGGAGAAGTCATGGACCAGCTCATCAACAGCAGGCACACCGGAGGAGACTGGGAGAGGAAGAGGAGGACGGAGATGGAGTCCGTAGACAACAAAAAAGGGAGACGACCTCGTGGACTCGGAATCCTTAAGATTATATGAGAATTCAGCCCAGGGGAGAAGGTCGACCCAATCATCTTGTCGAGCTGAAACAAAATTCCAAAGATAAGTCTCAAGGATTTGATTGACCCTTTCCACCTGACCGTTGGACTGAGGGTGGTAGGCCGAGGAGAAGTCCAGATTGATGTCCAGACGGTTACAAAGGGCTCACCAGAACTTAGAGACAAACTGCACACCTCGATCCGAAACGATGTGTTGTGGAAGACCATGTAAACGAAAGACATGCAACAAGAAGTACTTCGCCAGCTGTGGAGCAGAAGGAAGACCTGGTAGAGGAATGAAGTGAGGCATTTTGGAAAACCGATCTACCACGACCCAGATGACAGTGTTATTATGAAAAGGTGGCAGATCGGTGATGAAATCCATGGCGATATGGGACCAGGGAGTCTCTGGAATGGGTAAAAGCTGTAAGAGTCCTGCAGGTCTTTGCCGAGTTTTGGCACGGGCACAAGTAACACAGGACTGAACAAAATCAGAAACATCACGTTCAAGATGGGGCCACCAGTAGTGCCAGGAAATAAGAAGTAGGGTCTTGCGTATTCCAGGAGGTCCTGCTGTCAAGGAAGAATGACCCCATTTCAAGACCTTGCATCTCAATCTGGTGGGCACAAAGGATTTTCCCGGAGGAATTTGCTGAATCTCGGCAGGAGCGGCAGGAATCAAACGGTCAGGAGGAATAATGTGCCAAGGCGTGGAGTCCAAACCAATGACGTTAGAGGACCTGGAGAGTGCATCAGCTCTGATGTTCTTGTCTGCAGGACGGAAGTGAATTAAGAAGTTGAAACGGGAAAAGAACAGTGACCATCTTGCCTGGCGGGGGTTCAAATGCTGAGCAGATTGAAGGTATAGAAGATTCTTATGATCGGAGTAGAAGCTGACCGGATGAGAAGAACCTTCCAGTAAATGTCACCATTCCTCCAAAGCTAGCTTAATAGCGAGGAGTTCACGATCTCCAATGGAGTAATTCCTCTCAGCAGGAGATAAAGTCTTGGAGAAAAACCCACAAGTTACACTCTTGCCCTTGGCGTTTTTCTGTGTGAGGACGGCTCCCGCTCCAATAGATGAGGCATCAACCTCCAATGCAAAGGGCCTGTCTGGATCAGGTCTTGTAAGCATGGGAGCAGAGGCAAACGCATACTTTAAACGGGAGAAGGCCTCTTCAGCCTCTCGAGGCCAAGACTTAGGATTGGATGCTTTTTTAGTGAGAGCTACAGTAGGAGCAACCAAGGATGAAAAATGTGGGATAAACTGACTATAATAGTTAGCGAATCCCAGGAAGCATTGAATTGCACGTAGGCCCAAGGGACTAGGCCAATCCAAAACTGCAGATAACTTATCTGGATCCATCGTCAGGCCCTGATGAGAGACAATGTAGCCAAGAAATGGTAGACTAGACTTTTCGAACAGGCATTTCTCCAATTTGGCGTAGAGATGATTCTTCCGTAGTCTCTGAAGAACCAGACGAACATGAGCACGATGCTCCACTAAGTTGGAAGAGAAGATCAGGATGTCATCAAGGTATACGACAACACAGGTGTAAAGAAGATCACGGAAGATATCGTTAACTAATTCCTGGAAAACGGCTGGAGCATTGCAGAGACCAAATGGCATAACAAGATACTCAAAATGTCCGTCACGAGTATTGAAGGCCGTTTTCCATTCATCTCCCTTGCGTATACAAATGAGATTATACGCACTGTGTAAGTCCAGCTTGGAGAAGACCTTGGCACCACGTAAATGGTCAAAAAGTTCTGAGATAAGAGGTAAAGGGTAACGGTTCTTGACCGTGATTTTGTTAAATCCCCTGTAGTCAATGCATGGACGGAGTGAGCCATCCTTCTTCCCTACAAAGAAGAAACCTGCTCCTACAGGAGAAGAGGACTTATGGATAAATCCCTTTTGGAGATTCTCCTGGATATACTCAGCCATAGCTTTGGTCTCAGGAACTGAAAGAGGATATATCCTCCCACGAGGAGGAGTGGTACCAGGCAGAAGATCAATAGGGCGGTCGTAAGGACGATGTGGAGGCAGAGACTCAGCCTGTTTCTTGCAAAAGACATCCGAGAAATATTGGTAAGGTGCCGGCAGGCCAGGTAAAGGTGGAGGACGAGAAACAAGTTTACACAGAGCAGATTGGAGGCAAAAATGTTGACAGGATTGTCCCCAGCAAATTATTTCTCCAGTTCTCCAATCCAGTTGCGGGGAATGGCGTTGCAGCCAAGGAAGACCAAGAAGAATCTCAGAAGTACAGTGTGGCAGAACATAGAATTCAATCTTCTCTTTATGCGATACTCCCACTTGCATGATGAGAGATTCAGTACGGAAGTGAACCTTACAGTCCAGATTTTGTCCATTTACAGAGATGAACTAGGGCTTGGCAAGCCGAGTAAGAGGAAGATGATACTTGTGGACTAAAGCCGCATCAATAAAGTCACCTGCAGATCCGGAGTCCAAAAATGCTGTAGCGCTGAAGGAAGACTTGGCTGAAGTGAAGACTTGTACAGGAATAGTTAAGCATAGAGAGGTAGTATTCACACCCAGGGATGCCTCTCCCACATACCCTAGGTGCAGACGAACAGTACAGTCCTTGAGAAAGTGCTCCAGGCTAGCACAGTACAAACACAAATTCTCGTTGCGTCGTCGTGACCTCTCCTGCTGCGTAAGACGAGGACGATCTCCTTGTATAACCTCTTTGGCAAGAGGCGCAAGAGACAGAAGAGGAGAACGTTGGGACACAGGTGTCAGTCGGGCAGATTCCCTCTCAAAGCGCAATTCCTTCTGTCTTTCAGCAAAATGCACATCAATGCATGTGGCCAAGTGGATACGTTCAGACAAAGAAGATGGAGGATCTCGTGCTGCAAGGGCATCTTTAATACTGCTTGACAGTCCTTTTTTAAATGTGGCACACAAGGCCTCTTCATTCCAGGCAAGTTCAGAGGCTAGAATGCAGAACTGAGTCACCAACGGTAGAATCTCCTTGACATAGATTCAGCAAAGCCGTCTCAGCTGAAAAGGCGCCTGTGGGTTCCTCAAAGACACTGCGAAATTCAGCCAAGAATGCCGACAAATTGAAGAAGGGGTGTAGCCCAAGCCAGGGCTTTTCCATAAAGTAGACTAATGACAATGGCCACCTTACTACGTTCAGTCGGAAACAGTTCAGACATGAGCTCCAAATGTATGGAATCCCCATCATACTTGGAAGGCAAAGGCAGGTGCAGCTGGGAGCCAGGAGAGACTGCAGGAGCTGGAGGAGGGAGTGGGCCAGATTGTGGCACCTGCTGCTGTTGCAAGGCCAAAAGCTGTTGCATCATGGCTGCAAGTTGAGAAAATTGCTGCGCCTGTCAGGACAACTGCTGTGAGTGACGTATCACAACGGAGGAAAGATCCGCAACTTCAGGCAGGGGTTCCTCAGCAGGATCCATGGCAGGATCGTACTGTAACACTCATGTTTCTGAAGACAGGAACTCCGGTGTATGTGGATCCGCTGAACCTGTGTGGCAGATGACTCGGACCGTGCCAGGGAACGGAGTCTAAGGTGCCGCTGGTCTTCACCAGAGCCTGCCGCAAAGCAGGATGGGCTTCCTGCTGCAGGCGACACCCAGGTCGTAACCCCCGGCAACGGCTCGACCGCACAGGCGGCTGAGGAGATGCGAAGCACAGAAGGGATGAGACAACTCATAGTCAGGATAGCTGTAGGTCAGGGCAGGCAGCACAGTAGCGTAGTCGGGACTAGGCAGAAGTTCAGTAGGCAGGCGGCAGAGAAGCAAAGTCAAGGTCACAAGAGCAGGAGAACTGGTATACGGCAGGGCAATACAAAGGAACGCTTTCTCTAGGGCACAAGGCAACAAAGATCCGTCAGAGAACTGAGGAGGGTGGAGGAATTTATCAACAAGACACAGGTGGTTACACTAATTAGCGTACTGGCCCTTTAAATCTTAAAGCTCCGGCGCGCGCATGCCCTAAGGGACGGGGACACGTGCGCCGGAGCAGAGAGGTGGAAGCAGAGGCAGGGGAAACACCCGGAGAGTGACGGACTGGGGCTCACATGCGGGTGCATCCCGCAGTGCGAGTCCCAGCCCCGACGGCAGCAGAAGGTAAGGGGACCATGCGCTCACGGCTAGCGTATGAAGCCAGAGCGCATAGCGTAACATGTCCATTGTCATAAAGCTTGCTTCTGGTCTGGTTTGAAACAACTCATCCTTTAACTCTGACTCCAAACCACTTAAAAAGTTTGTTCACAATCCTCTCAAGTCTCTGTCATTCTTCACTGAAAAACCTTGATCCATGTGCTGCTGCAAGACATCATCATAATACTTTTGCACTTTCTCACCTGGTTCCTGTCTACGATTTGCCCTAGAAGGAGAACTAGCAAGCAGTTTGGTACAATATGCTTCACAGCGTTTTATCTACTGTTCTCCTGATTGTAAAGTTTGCTGTTCTTTCACTTCTGCAGAGACAACTTGGGTACCCTCCAGAATCTCTGTATTCTTTATCTCTAAACTTACTGACACTCCAGTGGTTGCTTTAGCTACCTCATCTAGATCAATCCATGTAGCATTAAAAACAGTATGCAACCTCCTCATCTCTGTCAAATAAGACATAGGTAATTTATTTACATCTGGCATTGTCTTTGTCATCGATAAAAGCTCACTATTATTCCAAGGTTTATGCCATGTGACTGTAAGCTGTCTTCCATCAACTGGCCCTTCCTCATGCTTTGAAAACACCGCAAGAACTTTAACCTCTTTTACTTCTAGTTCTGCATTTCTTTCATCTGGATAATATGGAGGAGGGGGAGCAGTGGGTCTGGGTTCATGACCAAAATTGCCATGAAACACAGGTCTAGGCTGTCTCCTTTCACTACAAGGATTACTATCTGGTCCCTTCATATTGCCACACCGATTAAGTGGATTACAAAATTTACAATAAGAACATCTCCATTCCCTCAACTCAAGCACTGGGTACAAGGATCCACAACCACTTGTGTCAAATAACTACCCATCCTGAAATCTTCCCTTGTACATCTTCCTTCTGTGCATCTTGTTTCCTTTCCTCATATTATAATCCTCATGGTCAATTTTTCCAAGCAGCAACCTGATCTTCCAATCCTTTACACATTATCCACTTTGTATCTGTTTCCTCTATTTCCCGCCAAATCTCATAATCCAATGTTCCTCCATGAGGTAAACCGTGTCCATCAAACACCTTTTCTATATTTCTCACGGCGGCTGGACCTACCATTTCCCTAACTACATCAGCAGCAGTTGTAGAGTGAGGCAAATCAGATTTAAACTTACTTAGTAGTGTCCCCATGACTGAGTTCCCTTTTCCCCTTTTTACTCAATCACTACTAAAAGTTTTTGATCTCCCCAAATCTCTTTAGAGTGCACACTCTTTTAACTTCTCACAGCTTCTAGCTGTCACACAGTGGCCAGCTGTGTAACGTGTGGTGCCCAAATTCACACTAGAGGAAACAAACAAAACCTTCAATAAAAGACTTACAACATTGATTGGAGAAACTAGTAATGTTAAACTCAAGGATTTGATGAGACAAGCTGAGGATCGCTTCCACTATCACTCTGAGGTATATTTGGACAACAGAGTTCTTCAAAAGCTTCACAACAAAACTCCCCAAGAGGCTGAAATCCCTCAAAGGTATTGTAGCAAAGATACAGATTAAGCAAAATATAGGTCAAAACCATTACCCCAGTCACTATCCACAAAATCATTTATGTTCTACAGAGCAGAGTACAGATCTTCAGGATGATTTGTTTCATTAGGTAACACTAGACAATTAGGAAGTGGATTTACATATGACCCACTGTCATAAACACCTCAGATAGAGAATGCTGTTACTACAAGTGCCACTACATAAAATATAACTGCCAATATGATGATGGTTATCAGTACGGACATATAGACTTTTAAATTTGGATCTTTCAACACAGTCCACTGTCACTCAGCACTTAGACAAGTACTTGACATATAACAATCCCCTAACTCTCAAAATATATGAGAGAACTACAAGGGCCCCTTTCCAGACTCAGTACTCCCCTTTATACAGAGAGACTCCTTTTTATCTTCCCAAGTAGTAATTGTGAACATAAACCATAGCCAGGAGCGTCCCAGAAAATTCCACCGGTCAAGCCAGTCTGAATACCGGGGGTAGTCTTTTTATGGTCTAGAGGTCAGCCTCACGTATTGGGTCGACTTATCTCAATTACTCACAGATTCACTCAATCATACGCCTACAGATAATTTAAGCAGCATGCAACATATAGTATTAGTGGAAACTTAAATCACAAGAAAGGAGTCCTGCCTATCCTTGAACTTTAAGATCTCACCTGTCTACAGATGTCTCAGAGAAAAGAGGGAACAGATTGAACAGATTTAAATTCTACTCACCTGCGCAGGTTTTTGTTCCTCTGTTCTCGATGACTCCTGATGACAGTCGGGTATGGACCCAAGAGTTGAGGATCCCAGATGGGCCCCAAGCTGATATAGTAGGCCGCTTCTACTCTTACAAGGTGTTGCTTTCTTGTGATGTGAGGTGTATGATCTGAGTGGTGAAAGTTATCAATGTCTCTATAGAAGGTTGAGCGTAAACCACCAATCTCTTTCAGGTTAACAACAAACTAAAAACCACAACATTGTCTGTGCACCTTGTGTCCATCGAGTGGTTTTCAGTTTCTCAACAGAAAATAGATCTATATCTTCTTTCTATGGAGATGGTTAGTTCTTCACCCTAAGGTGAGGTCAAGTCTCTTTGTTACAAACTATATTTAAGGTTGTAAGTTCAGAAATAACTAGAGTACATAAAGTATTATAAAGCATATATTAGATTCAAATAAAACAAATCATCTTGACTACTCTATCACCCTCAACGGCCTTAAAATGGCACTGGGGGTTATATGCCAAGCCAGAATCTCACCCAGAAGGAAGAGTTAACCATCTGTAGAAAGTGATTTTGTTTTCTTGCCCTTTATCAGTACAGACCAGGTGGCTAGCTGGCTAGTCAGAAGATTTCAACATGGGACTCAGGCTAACAGATGGGTCAGCAGAATTGGCGTGTGACCATAGCCTAAAAGGTATTGAGCACTTAAAAGGGTATTCCAGAGAAGAAATCAAAAAGTTATAAAAATTTGTAAATTACCTCTGTTAAAAAAAAGCCAGGCCTTCTAGTAGTCATCAGCTGCTGTTAGTTCCAGAGGAAGTTGTGTAGCATTTCCAATCAGACACAGCTCTATGCTGCAACCGCATTTTGTGTTGGGAACTGTTGAGAGCAACAGCAACCTCTCCCTCCAATCAAATCTCTCCCGCTCTAGACAGTTCCTTACATGGACAGTGGTAGCAGCAAATAGTACCATGACGGATGGGAAAGACCTACATGACATTGTTCACATTACATAGTGCACTTTAGATTGTCGGCTGAACCCACTAATTTTGGCAAGACTCGACAACCATCTAAAATCTAATGTGGCCTCCCCCAACAAATGATGATTTTAACGTGCCCAACATACAAACTCAAAATCAACATTTCCCTGTGGGTCCCCAGGGTCAATTTAACAATAATTTCCAAATCCCTTTTGGGACTTCTGCCATTAAAGGGATTAATACCCTAAGACTAGGGACTTTCCTATAAAATATTATTACTTTATTATTTCTTTCTAAAAATTATTTATAACCCCTGGACAGAAATAATACAAAATAGTGCTTTTAAAAACATAGCCTATAGTTTGGTAATTGGTATCCCAGCCCTTGATAAAGCTGGTGTGGCCAGCGAAACGAAGAGGGGGATACTGTGCTGTTGATTTTAAATGGCAACCTAATAGTTTGGTGTGCTATTGAGGGATATATACAGAGATTTTCAATCAGGCTTTCCATCTTATGATACCCCAGTAGGGGACATTAGTCCAAAAGTGGAAGGAAATAAGGGAAATTATGTTATTCACTCTTCAAAGCCTAATAAGACATAACATACCTGATATATTGAGAATACCTTGGTCTATGATTACCAAACTATAGGTTTTGTTTTTAAAGCACTATTTTGTATTATTTCTACACAGGGGTTATATGTACTTTTTAGAAATAAATAATAAAGTAATAATAGTTTATAGGGGGTCCCTAGTCTTAGGGTATTAATCCCTTATGGGCGGAAGACCCAAAAGGGAATTCTAAATTATTGTCAATGCCCAACATGTCCAATACTTTTGTTCTCGGGACTGATACATTGCTGCCAAGGTTGTCTGGCATGTCTTCTCCCTTTAATATGATTTTTATTGTTTTTTTTTAGATATTAGTACAACAAATTAATGCCACAAATTAGCACTCTGCCAAGTTGAGCAGGCATGTGTACAGGGTGGAGGGAGGTGGTCGAGGGAGAAAGCTGTCAGCCCGCTTAAGTGACAGCCAGGCATACATTTACAGTATAATGCAAAGGGAAAAGGTCCCGCACTAGGAATCTTTATAAAAGGTAAATATTTTATTTATTTAAGTAAAAATAGTTACATGAATAACATCCAGTAGACCAATAACCTGACGTGTTTAACTCCCTACAAGAGCTTATTCATAGTCTGTCCTATAATTTATAGACGGACTGAATCCACCAGTGTGGAAGCTGCTGATATTTATTAGCTTTCATTTTTAGTTCATAAATGGCTCTCAAGACGGGACTCCTATCTATGAAAACCATACACCCTAGTAGGGCACACAAAGAGGGAGTTTCCAGATGGGACAAACCCTTTAAAGGAAATAGATGTAAAATATGTTCCCATAACTACTACTTTCTAGTATTGCATGACCCATACCACAATGCATGGATTGCACAATGGCCAACACAAAAGCATATGGATGTCCCTAGAGGTCTTCTTCCTCTAGGTGGATCTCTAGGGACATCTGTGGTTGCTCAGTACGGGAGTTGTTACCCCGTACCCTTGCTGCCCTGTCAGGAAGCCTCCCTTCAGTGTCCCCTGGGCCCCCCTTGCACTTGTCCCCCCATGACAGCTGTCACGCTCCGGCCCGTGATCGCCAGTAATCAGACCCGGAGCGAACATGCTCCGGGGACTGATTGTAACGGGGTGCTGCGTGCAAGATCATGGGGGTCTCCAGGGGCGGGACCCCCTCGATCAGGCATCTTATCCCCTATCCTTTTGATAGGGGATAAGATGTCTTAGCAGCGGAGTACCCCTTTAAGATCTCTGAAGTCACTGATCACGTCCGTGGGCCTGGCTACACTGTATAGACTGTACCATCTGTCACTCAATAAAGCTACCGTTGTCCGTAACTTGGCGTTGGAGTAATTATTGCCCCCATGCCTAACCCAGGATCCAGCGGTATACCTTTAGGTGGTATTGATAAACCACGTCCTGTTGTCACGAATACAAGGGGTTAATGACATCTGCCCCTAGGGTAATTCCATCTGCCCTGCATCTCACACCCCATACCACACATCTGTATGCTTTGGTGAGAGATTGTATTTTACCAAAGATGCAATGCTTTGGGGAATCAATTTATTCTCTAAAATATACTCCCATAGGGTATAGTATTGAAAAATATTATTCTGTATGACCCATCTTTATAAGAATGGGATTATCAGAATAAAGTATTAGTTGAACAGTCAGTGTACCCTCATGTTCTAAAGCATGGGATTATGCCAGAGGTCTCCAAACTGTGGTCATCCAGCTGTTGCAAAACTACAACCTCGCTCATGCCTGGACATTCTTTGGCTGTCTGGGCATGCTGGGGGGTTGTAGTTTTGCAACAGCTGGAGGTCCACAGTTTGAAGACCACATGTCTACACAAAAGCAGCTAACCTTCATATCCATTAATTAGAAAATGCATTGGGTCCGAATAGACAGTATCGCCCTATTACTCCAAACCATATCCTTATTCCTGTGCTTTTCCACAGTCACAAATACACTTTACTGCTCCATACAAATAAGAGAATGCGAGTTCTACGTCATTCGGATCAATTCCATTCTCCATTACTGAACTTCAATACAAATCCTTCACGGACGCAGCCCATAAAGAACAATCCGGCTCAGGCCAGAAGGGTGCAGTTCTGAATTGAGCACAATATAAGGAGGACGTGCGCTCGTTCTTTTCTTTATGGTTATGATTAAATGAAGTATTAAAAGCTTAAGTGCCATAAACCTGTAGCAGTGCCGGTATTATTCTTACTTATTATGATATAAAGTGGTCTTCTTACTATGCAGAAAATTGCTCTAAATTTTATTTTGCTGCTTTGTTTAAAATTTAAAGAAAACATGAACTACCAAAGGTTCTACGGCACAGACAGTAAAACACACTCACAGCAGCTACACTATAAATCCAGGGCAATCCCCATTAATGGTAATTACAAGAATAATAACTTTATGCAGTTTCAAATAATCACTCACTGGGCACTTTATTAGATACCACCTTGCTCGTTCCAGGTTAGACCCTCTTTTTCCTTCATGGTAGAGCACTGCATCGGGATTGGGGTGCAGCAGCTCCACATTGGAACTAATGCAAAACTTGCATGCGTGGGCGGTAGTGAGGTTGTTGCGGGCAGGAGCAGGCTGTCAGGCGCTATGCCTGTGACTTCCACAAATCCCACCCACTCACACACTGCAGGCCTGGCCTCTATAAGTAAGGTCCCACCCTCTCGTCTTGAGTCCCAGCTGAGCTCACATGGCATCATGCTTGGTGCAATGTGCATGCGCAGCCTCTTGTCCTGCTGTCTTCTCATCCTGCTGACTGGAGGTGGCATGCTATGCAACATAGTACGAGACATACAGTAGGTCTTCCCGCGGCCTTTCCAGAGCCTGCCCTGAGGGACCCGTCATCACCTCACCAGCAGTACACACATACATGGGTCACAGGTGACTGCAGGATGCCCGCTGTATAACCGGCCGTGCTGATGGATATGAATGGCTTCACACATACTTTTGTTCATTCCATGAGATCATTTCTAGCCACTTCGTGTGTAAATGCCCGGCTGCATTCCTGTACACGTAGAGGTTTGTGCAGAGCATTATACCTCAGAGTCTCTACATTCCTATACAAATGGGGGTATGAGCGGAGCATTGCACCCTAGTCTTTACACTGATTTACACATGGGGGTATGCGCAGAGCTTTGCATCCAAGTATCTGTACATTCTTATCTGAGGGATTGTTGCATTGCACCATAGTGTCTGTACATTGCCATGTTAGGCTGGGTTCACACTACGTTTTGTCCCATACGGGTTTTCCCACCGCACCTAAAATCGTGGTCGACTACGATTTCAGGTCCGGTGGAAAACCGCATACGGGGCAAAAATGAGCCAACCGGAGTCAGCGTTTCTCTTCGGTCGGCTTATTGAAATGAATTACATACGGGACAGCATACGAAGGCATATGGGAGCGCAAGTTTTCAGCTGCCCCTATCGTGTCCCGTATGGGACAAAACGTAGTGTGAATCCAACCTTAGCGGGAGCAGGGGAGATTGGAGACACATGTTGCAGGAGCGGGCAAGAGTGGAACATACACCTTGCAGGAGCGGTCGGTAATGGTCAAATATTCATCAGGAGCGGGCAGGATTATGAAAAATAAATAAAAAAGTCCTGCACAGGACTTTACTTTGTGGTATACTTTCTACAAGGTGCAGGAAACATTCCTCAGAGATGTTGGTACATTTAGACTTGATAGCATCATTCAGTTGCTGCAGATTTGTTATCTACACATCCATAATGAGAATCTCCTGTTCCACCCCATCCCCAATGTGATCTATTGGATTGAGATCTGGTGACTGTGGAGGCCATTGGAGTCCAGTGAACTCATTGTCATGTATTATCCTTTTGGAAGTAGGTCCATACAGTGGCGTACCAAGGGGGGGCGGCCTGCCCCGGGTGCCACTCTAAAGGGGGGTGCCAGGGACGGACTGACCCGCTGCCGCAACTACTGAGGATCTGGGACACTCGTCCCAGATCCCCAGCAGACAGTGCTACATTCTCCTGTATGCGCGATACACGCACATACAGGAGAAGGCGTCCCCTCTGTGTGAGCCGCATCTGAAGCTCACACAGAGGAGATGTGACCTCCGCCCCCACGCAGCACGCAGTACAGGCGCCGGTGATGTGACTCGTCCGGCGCCTGTACTGTGGAGGGCAGAAGACGCAGGCCCTGCTGCTGAGGAGATTGCTGCGTGGGACATCAGGTGAGCATCCTTTTTATTTATTTTTTAACCCTGCCTATGCCTGTAGGGAAGGGGGGGGGTGCTCTGTATATACCTATGGGGAAGGGAGGGAGTGGAGGGGGGTGCTCTGTATATACCTATGGGAAAGGGAGGGAGTGGGGGGGTATTCTGTATATACCTATGGGAAAGGGAGGGAGAGGGTGGTGCTCTGTATATACCTATGGGAAAGGGAGGGAGAGGGTGGTGCTCTGTATATACCTATGGGAAAGGGAGGAAGAGGGGGGTGCTCTGTATATACCTATGGGAGAGGGGAGTCCTCTGTATATACCTATGGGAAAGGGAGGGAGAGGGGGGGTGCTCTGTATATACCTATGGGAAAGAGAGGGAGAGGGGGGTGCTCTGTACATACCTATGGGAAAGGGAGGGAGGGGGGTGCTCTGTATATACCTATGGGAGAGGGGGGTGCTCTGTATATACCAATGGGAAAGGGAGGGAGAGGGGGGGGTGCTCTGTATATACCTATGGGAAAGGGAGGGAGGGGGGGTGCTCTGTATATACCTATGGGAAATAGAGGGAGAGGGGGGTGCTCTGTATATCCCTATGGGAAAGGGAGGGAGAGGGGGTGTTCTGCATATACCTATGGGAAAGGGAGGGAGAGGGGGGGTGCTCTGCAAATATCTATGGGGAAAGGGAGGGAGAGGGGGTATAGCTCTGCATATACCTATGGGGAATAGGGGGGGTGTAGCTCTGAATATACCTATGGGAAAGAGGGGGGTGTAACTCTGCATATTGTTACGCCGAGCGCTCCGGGTCCCCGCTCCTCCCCGGAGCGCTCGCTTCACTCTCCCCGCTGCAGCGCTCCGGTCACGTCCTCTGACCCGGGGCGCTGCGATTCCGCTGCCAGCCGGGATGCGATTCGCGATGCGGGTAGCGCCCGCTCGCGATGCGCACCCCGGCTCCCCTACCTGACTCGCTCTCCGTCTGTTCTGTCCCGGCGCGCGCGGCCCCGCTCCCTAGGGCGCGCGCGCGCCGGGTCTCTGCGATTTAAAGGGCCACTGCGCCGCTGATTGGCGCAGTGGTTCCAATTAGTGTGTTCACCTGTGCACTGCCCTATATCACCTCACTTCCCCTGCACTCCCTTGCCGGATCTTGTTGCCTTAGTGCCAGTGAAAGCGTTCCTTGTGTGTTCCTTGCCTGTGTTTCCAGACCTTCTGCCGTGGCCCCTGACTACGATCCTTGCTGCCTGCCCCGACCTTCTGCTACGTCCGACCTTGCTTCTGCCTACTCCCTTGTACCGCGCCTATCTTCAGCAGCCAGAGAGGTGAGCCGTTGCTAGTGGATACGACCTGGTCACTACCGCCGCAGCAAGACCATCCCGCTTTGCGGCGGGCTCTGGTGAAAACCAGTAGTGGCTTAGAACCGGTCCACTAGCACGGTCCACGCCAATCCCTCTCTGGCACAGAGGATCCACTACCTGCCAGCCGGCATCGTGACAGTAGATCCGGCCATGGATCCCGCTGAAGTTCCTCTGCCAGTTGTCGCTGACCTCACCACGGTGGTCGCCCAGCAGTCACAACAGATAGCGCAACAAGGCCAACAGCTGTCTCAACTGACCGTTATGCTACAACAGTTACTACCACAGCTTCAGCAGTCATCTCCTCCGCCAGCTCCTGCACCTCCTCCGCAGCGAGTGGCCGCTCCTGGGCTACGCCTATCCTTGCCGGATAAATTTGATGGGGACTCTAAGTTTTGCCGTGGCTTTCTTTCCCAATGTTCCCTGCATCTGGAGATGATGTCGGACCTGTTTCCCATTGAAAGGTCTAAGGTGGCTTTCGTAGTCAGCCTTCTGTCCGGAAAAGCCCTGTCATGGGCCACACCGCTCTGGGACCGCAATGACCCCGTCACTGCCTCTGTACACTCCTTCTTCTCGGAAATCCGAAGTGTCTTTGAGGAACCTGCCCGAGCCTCTTCTGCTGAGACTGCCCTGTTGAACCTGGTCCAGGGTAATTCTTCCGTTGGCGAGTATGCCGTACAATTCCGTACTCTTGCTTCAGAATTGTCCTGGAATAATGAGGCCCTCTGCGCGACCTTCAAAAAAGGCCTATCCAGCAACATTAAAGATGTTCTGGCCGCACGAGAAATTCCTGCTAATCTACATGAACTTATTCACCTAGCCACTCGCATTGACATGCGTTTTTCCGAAAGGCGTCAGGAACTCCGCCAAGATATGGACTCTGTTCGCACGAGGCGTTTCTTCTCCTCGGCTCCTCTCTCCTCTGGTTCCCTGCAATCTGTTCCTGTGCCTTCTGCCGTGGAGGCTATGCAGGTCGACCGGTCTCGCCTGACACCTCAAGAGAGGACACGACGCCGTATGGAGAACCTCTGCCTGTACTGTGCTAGTACCGAACACTTCCTGAGGGATTGTCCTATCCGTCCTCCCCGCCTGGAAAGACGTACGCTGACTCCGCACAAGGGTGAGACAGTCCTTGATGTCTACTCTGCTTCTCCACGTCTTACAGTGCCTGTGCGGATGTCTGCCTCTGCCTTCTCCTTCCCTGCTGTGGCCTTCTTGGACTCTGGATCTGCAGGAAATTTTATTTTGGCCTCTCTCGTCAACAGGTTCAACATCCCAGTGACCAGTCTCGCCAGACCCCTCTACATCAATTGTGTAAATAATGAAAGATTGGACTGTACCATACGTTTCCGCACGGAGCCCCTTCTTATGAGCATCGGATCTCATCACGAGAGGATTGAACTTTTGGTCCTCCCCAATTGCACCTCGGAAATTCTCCTTGGACTTCCCTGGCTTCAACTTCATTCCCCAACCCTGGATTGGTCCACTGGGGAGATCAAGAGTTGGGGGTCCGCTTGTTCCAAGAACTGTCTAAAACCGGTTCCCAGTAACCCTTGCCGTAACTCTGTGGTTCCTCCAGTAACCGGTCTCCCTAAGGCCTATATGGACTTCGCGGATGTTTTCTGCAAAAAACAAGCTGAGACTCTACCTCCTCACAGACCTTATGATTGTCCTATCGACCTCCTCCCGGGCACTACTCCACCCCGGGGCAGAATTTATCCTCTCTCTGCCCCAGAGACTCTTGCCATGTCTGAATACGTCCAGGAGAATCTAAAAAAGGGCTTTATCCGTAAATCCTCCTCTCCTGCCGGAGCCGGATTTTTCTTTGTGTCCAAAAAAGATGGCTCCCTACGTCCTTGCATTGACTACCGCGGTCTTAATAAAATCACGGTTAAGAACCGCTACCCCTTACCCCTCATCTCTGAACTCTTTGATCGCCTCCAAGGTGCCCACATCTTTACTAAATTGGACTTAAGAGGCGCCTATAACCTCATCCGCATCAGAGAGGGGGATGAGTGGAAAACGGCATTTAACACCAGAGATGGACACTTTGAGTATCTGGTCATGCCCTTTGGCCTGTGCAACGCCCCTGCCGTCTTCCAAGACTTTGTCAATGAAATTTTTCGTGATCTGTTATACTCCTGTGTTGTTGTATATCTGGACGATATCCTAATTTTTTCTGCCAATCTAGAAGAACACCGCCAGCATGTCCGTATGGTTCTTCAGAGACTTCGTGACAATCAACTCTATGCCAAAATTGAGAAATGTCTGTTTGAATGCCAATCTCTTCCTTTTCTAGGATATTTGGTCTCTGGCCAGGGACTACAGATGGATCCAGACAAACTCTCTGCCGTCTTAGATTGGCCACGCCCCTCCGGACTCCGTGCTATCCAACGCTTTTTGGGGTTCGCCAATTATTACAGGCAATTTATTCCACATTTTTCTACCATTGTGGCTCCTATCGTGGCTTTAACCAAAAAAAATGCTGATCCCAAGTCCTGGCCTCCTCAAGCAGAAGACGCCTTTAAACGACTCAAGTCTGCCTTTTCTTCGGCTCCCGTGCTCTCCAGACCTGACCCTTCCAAACCCTTCCTATTGGAGGTTGATGCCTCCTCAGTGGGAGCTGGAGCTGTTCTTCTACAAAAAAATTCTTCCGGGCATGCTGTCACTTGTGGTTTTTTCTCTAGGACCTTCTCTCCAGCGGAGAGGAACTACTCCATCGGGGATCGAGAGCTTCTAGCCATTAAATTAGCACTTGAGGAATGGAGGCATCTGCTGGAGGGATCAAGTTTTCCTGTTATTATCTACACCGACCACAAGAACCTCTCCTACCTCCAGTCTGCCCAACGGCTGAATCCTCGCCAGGCCCGGTGGTCTCTGTTCTTTGCCCGATTTAATTTTGAGATTCACTTTCGTCCTGCCGATAAGAACATTAGGGCCGATGCTCTCTCTCGTTCCTCGGATGCCTCAGAAGTTGAACTCTCTCCGCAACACATCATTCCACCTGACTGCCTGATCTCCACTTCTCTTGCCTCCATCAGGCAGACTCCTCCAGGAAAGACCTTTGTTTCTCCACGCCAACGCCTCGGAATCCTCAAATGGGGTCACTCCTCCCATCTCGCAGGTCATGCGGGCATCAAGAAATCTGTGCAACTCATCTCCCGCTTCTATTGGTGGCCGACTCTGGAGACGGATGTTGGGGACTTTGTGCGAGCCTGCACTATCTGTGCCCGGGATAAGACTCCTCGCCAGAAGCCCGCTGGTTTTCTTCATCCTCTGCCTGTCCCCGAACAGCCTTGGTCTCTGATTGGTATGGATTTTATTACTGATTTACCCCCTTCCCGTGGCAACACTGTTATTTGGGTGGTCGTTGATCGATTCTCCAAAATGGCACATTTCATCCCTCTTCCTGGTCTTCCTTCTGCGCCTCAGTTGGCTAAACAATTTTTTGTACACATTTTTCGTCTTCACGGGTTGCCTACGCAGATTGTCTCGGATAGAGGTGTCCAATTCGTGTCTAAATTCTGGAGGGCTCTCTGTAAACAACTCAAGATTAAATTAAATTTTTCTTCTGCATATCATCCCCAGTCCAATGGACAAGTAGAAAGAATTAACCAGATCTTGGGTGATTATTTGCGACATTTTGTTTCCTCCCGCCAGGATGACTGGGCAGATCTCCTTCCATGGGCCGAATTCTCGTATAACTTCAGGGTCTCTGAATCTTCCTCCAAATCCCCATTTTTCGTGGTGTACGGCCGTCACCCTCTTCCCCCCCTCCCTACCCCCTTGCCCTCTGGTCTGCCCGCTGTGGATGAAATTTCTCGTGACCTTTCCTTTATATGGAGAGAGACCCAAAATTCTCTCTTACAGGCTTCTTCACGCATGAAGAGGTTCGCGGATAAGAAAAGAAGAGCTCCTCCCGTTTTTTCCCCTGGAGACAAGGTATGGCTCTCCGCTAAATATGTCCGCTTCCGTGTCCCTAGCTACAAGTTGGGACCACGCTATCTTGGTCCTTTCAAAATTTTGTGTCAAATCAATCCTGTCTCTTATAAACTTCTTCTTCCTCCTTCTCTTCGTATCCCTAATGCCTTTCACGTCTCTCTTCTCAAACCACTCATCCTCAACCGTTTTTCTCCCAAATCTGTTCCTCCCACTCCTGTTTCCGGCTCCTCGGACATCTTCTCGGTCAAAGAAATCTTAGCTGCCAAAAAGGTCAGAGGGAAAATTTTTTTTTTAGTGGACTGGGAGGGTTGTGGTCCTGAAGAGAGATCCTGGGAACCTGAGGACAACATCCTAGACAAAAGTCTGCTCCTCAGGTTCTCAGGCTCTAAGAAGAGGGGGAGACCCAAGGGGGGGGGTACTGTTACGCCGAGCGCTCCGGGTCCCCGCTCCTCCCCGGAGCGCTCGCTTCACTCTCCCCGCTGCAGCGCTCCGGTCACGTCCTCTGACCCGGGGCGCTGCGATTCCGCTGCCAGCCGGGATGCGATTCGCGATGCGGGTAGCGCCCGCTCGCGATGCGCACCCCGGCTCCCCTACCTGACTCGCTCTCCGTCTGTTCTGTCCCGGCGCGCGCGGCCCCGCTCCCTAGGGCGCGCGCGCGCCGGGTCTCTGCGATTTAAAGGGCCACTGCGCCGCTGATTGGCGCAGTGGTTCCAATTAGTGTGTTCACCTGTGCACTGCCCTATATCACCTCACTTCCCCTGCACTCCCTTGCCGGATCTTGTTGCCTTAGTGCCAGTGAAAGCGTTCCTTGTGTGTTCCTTGCCTGTGTTTCCAGACCTTCTGCCGTTGCCCCTGACTACGATCCTTGCTGCCTGCCCCGACCTTCTGCTACGTCCGACCTTGCTTCTGCCTACTCCCTTGTACCGCGCCTATCTTCAGCAGCCAGAGAGGTGAGCCGTTGCTAGTGGATACGACCTGGTCACTACCGCCGCAGCAAGACCATCCCGCTTTGCGGCGGGCTCTGGTGAAAACCAGTAGTGGCTTAGAACCGGTCCACTAGCACGGTCCACGCCAATCCCTCTCTGGCACAGAGGATCCACTACCTGCCAGCCGGCATCGTGACACATATACCTATGAGAAAGAGGGGGGTGTAGCGTAGCTCTGCATATACCTATGGGAAAGACAGGGGGTGTAACTCTGCATATACCTATGGGAAAGAGGGGGGGTGTAACTCTGCATATACCTATGAGAAAGAGGGGGTTACCTGGCTACCTACCTACCTGCCCTTTTATTGTGCAGGACACCAAGGAGGGCATTATTACAGTTTGTGGGCCTATAGATGGGCAGATTGTGTATAGGAGGGGAGGGCACTAAAAAATGCAGAGTCTGACATTTTTCCTGCAGATGTTAAGAGATCCACATGGCGGTCTTATCCGGACGGAGAAGAAAAGGAAAGAGGACGCCGCTGATCAGAAAAGACGTAATTGTGAGTCCCAAAATGTAACTGTAATCGCTTATATGGTATACACATCCTGTGTATAGCTGATATCTACCGCCATATGGTCCTGTATATAATCACTTATATTGTATACAGATTCTTTATAGTATACTGGTCTGTGTATATGGGTTTTATTCAGTACAGTATGGCGGTATTATTCAGTTATTGTGTGGTGGTATATATTTACTCCTTGTATACCAGTATTATTGGTCATTGAAATTTACCTACTTTAAAGTGTTTCTTACATACCGTATTTTTCGGCATATAACACGCACTTTTAAAACTTAAATTTAAGGCAAAAAGTCTGCCTGCGTGTTATACGCCGATAAATCTTCTGGTAACTGATTTAAAGCGGCCGCAGCAGCGTCTGCTTGTTAAGTATTAACAGCACGGTCGCGGCCACTTTAAATCAGTGACCAGCGGCGTCTCTTCCCCGCTCTGTCACTTGTTTTCTCCCACACTATCCACAGGTACTGGTGTGGTGGATAGTGCGGGAGACGCTGATTAAAATGAGCCCTACCTTGTCCGGATCTGCCCTACCTTTTAATCAGTGTCTCCCGCACTATCTCCCAGTACCTGTGTATAGTGCGGGAGAAACTCCCCCCTCCCTCATCATTCCCCCTGCTTTTTATAGTTTTGTTTATTTTCCTTACCTGTCTGCGCTTCGGCAGGTCAGGTCAGTTGGAGGGTCTTGCGGGGTCAGTGAAGCAGATGAGTTATGTCCTCTGACGACTTCTCTGTGCGGCATCACTGACGTCACTTTTCATTTCCTGTAGTCGCCGCCGAAAAGTGACATCCCTGATGCCGCACAGAGAAGCCGGGAGAGGACGTAACTCATCTGCTTCACTGATCCCACAGCCCGCAAGACAGCCGAAGCGCAGACAAGTAAGGAAAGGGGAAAAATGGTTTTCAACCTGCGGACCTCCAGATGTTGCAAAACTACAACTCCCAGCATGCCCGGACAGCAGTTGGCTGTCCGGGCATGCTGGGAGTTGTAGTTTTGCAACATCTGGAGGTCCGCAGGTTGAAGACCACTGGATGCCATAGGAGGAACATGATGGGGGGATGATGAGACAGGGAAATGATGAGGGGGGGGAATGATGGGGGGATGAGACAGGGGGAAATGATGAGGGGGGGATGATGAGACAGGGTGGGGGGATGATGAGGGGGGAAATTTGAGGGACATGATGAGACAGGGTGGGGGGATGATGAGGGGGGAATGATGAGGGACATGATGAGACAGGGTGGGGGGATGATGAGGGGGAATGATGGGGGACATGATGAGACAGGGTGGGGGGATGATGAGGGGGGAATGATGAGGGACATGATGAGACAGGGTGGGGGATGATGAGACAGGGTGGGGGGATGATGAATGGGGGAATGATGGGGGACATGAGGAGACAGGGGTAAATGATGGTGGGGGAGGCACTAAATGCTTAATGTCTGTATGGCTAGTGGTGGTCTATGACAGGGGGAAATTATGAGACATGGGGGGTTGGCGATGAGAGGGGTTAAATGTGGCACAGGGACTGATAAAAGGGAAGGAATGATGTGGCACTGGAGGGGACCAAAGTGAGATGCAGAAGAAAACAAAGCGGGGGGGATGATGTGGCATTTAGTCCAAGTCATTTATTTTACATTTTATTTTTTTTACTTAAATTTCCCTGTTAAAATGGGGATGCATGTTATACGCCAGTGCGTGTTATACGCTGATAAATACTGTATATAAATTAAAATTTATTGTGTGTGGAATTTGGGTGGAATAGGAGCGTGGCAGAAGATTGACGAGCTGCAGAGACTAGCAGGGGCCCTTGCCTTTTTTTTTGTCCGGGGGCCCCGAGTGTTGTCAGTCCGCCCCTGGGGGGAGGGGTGTAATTAAAGGGGGGGGTGCGTGTGTGTGTGTGTGTGGGGGGGGGGGGGGATGCCGAACAAAGGGTCCACCCCAGGAATCGAGACTCATCAGACCAGGAAACGTCTGCCATTGTCCAGTTTTGGTGCCTGTGCTACAGTATATACTCGAGTATAAGCCGAGTTTTTCAGCACGATTCTTCGTGCTGAAAACGCCCCCCCCCCCTCGGCTTATACTCGAAAGAACTCTCCGCCTGTCAATCCCTTCATCAGTGATCTACAACCTGCGGACCTCCAGATGTTGCAAAACTACAACTCCCAGCAAGCCCGGACATGCTGGGTGTTGTAGTTTTGAAACCTATGGAGGTCCGCAGGTTGAAGATCACTGCGGCCTTCGTCATCATCCAAATCCCCCCCCCCTTTTGTTTTGTACTCACCTCCCCTCGGTGGGAAGGAAGGGTGAGCTGGTCCGGGCCATCTATGCTGCAGGGACCGTCCGGTGGGGATGGTTAGTTGTTGCGGGCTGTCCATTTTCACCGGGGGGCCCTCTTCTCCGCGCTTCGGGCCCGGCCCCGGAGTAGTGACGTTGCCTTGATGACGACGCACAGGGACGTTCATGCGCAACGTCCCTGTGCGTCGTCATCAAGGCAACGTCACTTGTCCGGGCCCGAAGCGCGGAGAAGATGCCCCCCTGGGGAAAATGGACAGCCCACAACAACTGATCATCCCCACCGGACGGTCCCTGCAGCATAGATGGACCGGTCCAGCTCACCCTAACTTACCGCCGAAGGGAGGTGAGTACAAAACAAAAGGGGGCTGGATGATGACGAAGGCCGCAGTGGTCTTCAACCTGCAAACCTCCAGAGGTTTCAAAACTACAACACCCAGCATGCCTGGACAGCCATCGGCTGTCCAGGCATGCTGGGAGTTGTAGTTTTGCAACATCTGGAGGTCCGCAGGTTGAAGACCACTGAGAAGGGATTGACAGGCGGTGATGATGAAGGGAGGAGATGATGACGAAGGCCGCAGTGGTCTTCAACCTGCGGACCTCCAAAAGTTTCAAAACTACAACTCCCAGCATGCCTGGACAGCCGATGGCTGTCCGGGCATGCTGGGAGTTGTAGTTTTGCAACATCTGGAGGTCTGCAGGTTGAAGACCACTGATGAAGGGATTGACAGGCGGTGATGATGAAGGGGGGGAGGATGACGGGGGTCTGGATGATTACATGGGGGGATGATGTATTTACCACCCTAGGCTCATAGTCGAGTCAAAAACTTTTCCTGGGTTTTTGGGGTAAAATTAGGGGCCTCGGCTTATATTCGGGTCGGCTTATACTCGAGTATATACGGTAATGTGTAGCCTTGGTTTTCTGTATGATTATCTTGTGACAGATGGTACAGAGTGGGATAAATGAGGCAACAAGTGAACAGTCATTTTTTGACGTAGAAGAATTGGAAGCAAGAAAAATGGGCAAGTGTGAGGATCTGATTGACTGCATCAAGGGCCACGTTGTGATGTCTGGATGACTGGGTCAGAGCATCTCCAGCATGGCAAATATTTGGTTAAGACGTACTATGGCTTATTGATGTAAAGGCCTGACAATGGGCAAGTAAGCATCAAAACTAGATAATGGAGAAATGGAAGAAGGCCTGGTATGCTCAATAATATTTTCTTTTACAACCCATTTACAGCCAGGATTCATGTGCATTGCTTATCTAGGAATGAGATGGCACAGGATGCACTTTGTTCCTCTGGGAAACCTTGAGTTCTGGCATCATTAATGTGGAGGTTACCATAAGATGTACTACCTACTTAAACATTATTTCATAACAAGTACATCCCTTAATGGCATTGGTATTCCCTAATTGCAGTGCCTCTTTTAGCAGAATTACGTCCTTGCCATACAAAAAAAAATGTTTAGGAATGGTTTGAGGAAATGGCAAAATGGCAAAGAGTACAAGGTCAACACTTAGATTCCAAATTCCCCAGATCCCAATCCAAAAGAGCATCTGTGGGATGTACTGGAAGAACAAGTCCAAGCCATGAAGACCACTCAACCTACAGGACTATATGTGCCCCACTCCTTTTTCTGTTAATTTTTCCACCTGATAAAGCAAGTGTTACTGCTTGCAGAAACCCGTTGGGATGTTTTAGTTTATACCTTTCCTTAACATCCATGCTGTGAGAAAGTGTTCTAGTGGTGGTTTTGTGAGGGTCACACACGGTACCTTCACACAATAGCGTATTTCGCTGCAGATCCGCTGGTGAAGGCTTGCTCTTTGCTGTCTTTACATGTGCTATACGCCGCTACAAGCAGACGCGATGGGATGTGCGAGTCGCAGTATACTCGCACATCGCGGGAGCTCTCTGCCTAGCTCAGAACAGGGAGAGTGGCCGCGATGTGCGAGTACGCCGCGCACAACGCTGCAGTGTGTCTGCTCGTCGCGGTGTATTGTCGCTACGATCAGGCACATGTAAAGACAGCATAGAGTGGGCCTTCACCAGCGGATCCGCAGCGTAAATTCCGCTGTAAATCCGCTCATGTGAACGTACCCTTAGAGTGGTGGGGTTGGAAGGGAGAGGGAAATAATAGGCTTAGCAATCTGTATACCACCCTTCTATTTTTCTGCAGAATTTGTGAAATGCCCATCTTTAATCTCTAAGGACCTGATATAACTAGGAACATAGTATTAAGACCAACCATGGGGTACAGCACTCCGCAAAGAGTTTACTCCCAACCACAGAGGGAGATTTATCAAAACTTGTACAAAGGAAAAGTTGCCCATAGCAACCAATCATATTGCTTCTTTTATTTTGCAGAGGAATTGTTAAAAATGAAAGAAGCAAGCTGATTGGTTGTTATGGGCAACTTTTCCTCTGCACAGGTTTTGATAAATCTCCCCCATAATCTCTAGTGCTATAGCAGAAAAGTAACCTCAGTTTTATTCCTTAAATCTTTCTTCAGGTCAATATACCGTATATCTTATAGTCAAGGGAATAAAAAAATATGTTATTGTATTGACAACTATTATTTAAAAAAAAAATTTAAAATATATTTAAAAAATTACAAGTGTACTTCATCCAACAGAACAAGATCAAAGAGGTCATTCAGTTCCAAGAATGTAGCACAATGATCTTCCCCTCTACAGATACATATGTTCCCATTAATTATAAAGATGTAACACGCTCCGCCCGCATTGATTTATTCTTTTCATAGAATAAGGCTTGTAATGTGGCTCCTGCTATGCATTCCCTTGAACCTCCCTTGTAGAGTCACTGCATTCTATATAAAAAATTTCACAAACCTGTTAATGCATGTATGACCATAAACTAGTGGAGGGTGTCTATTTGCTCAATTCCATGGTACTTTGCAGGATCCCCTTTAGACAAGCTAGTCATGAGGGGTCTAACTGCTGTGACCCTTCTTTAAAGGGGTACTCCGGCACTAAGACATCTTATCCTTTGGATAGGAGATAAGATGCCTGATCGCGGGGATCCCGCCGCTGGGGACCCCCGTGATTTTCCACGCCGCACCCCGTTGGAATCAGTCCCCGGAGCGTGTTCACTCCGGGTCTGATTACTGGCGACCACGAGGACGGAGCATAGTGATGTCATGGCTCGGCCCCCGTTTGACATCATGCTCTGCCCCCTCAATGCAAGCCTATGGGAGGGGGCGTGACAGCTGGCATGCCCCTCCAATAGACTTGCATTGAGGGGGCGGAGTGTGACATCACACGGGGCGGAGCCATGATGTCACTCTGCTCCGTCCTCGTGGTCGAGATGGACTCAGCCTGAGAACCTCCAGCGGTTCCGGAAGCCGCTAAAGGTGCGGTGGAACCCCGCGATCTGACATCTTATCACTTATCCTTTGGATAGGGGATAAGATGTCTAGGGGAGGAGTACCCCTTTAAGCTGTTGCCCCATTATAATTTCTCCGGACTGGGTAACGCAGTGTTTCCCAACCAGCGTGCCTCCAGCTGTTGCTAAGCTACAACTCCCAGCATGCCCGGACAGCCGAATGCTGGGAGTTGTAGCTTAGCAACAGCTGGAGGCACGCTGGTTGGGAAACACTGGGGTAACTATTGAAATCCACCAGTGCTTGTCCTGACCTGTGTTCCTACAAGTCTGAGGAACCTACTAAACATGTCTCCTGTCTAATAAGATGATGCTCCCAGCAGGATACCTCCCTCCTTCTGTTAGCTAACTGCGAGTCTGTGAGGTGGTGAATTTTTGCCCAGGGTGGAGACAGGGCTGTACCTTTCCAAACCATAGCTGGAGATGCCCGTTTTAGGGTTGCGCCACAATGCATTTCAACAGGACAAAGGGGAAGATTTATCACATCCTGTCCAGAGGAAAAGTTGCCCAGTTGTCCATAGCAACCAATCAGATCGCTTCTTTCATTTTTAACAAGGCCTCTGCAAAATGAAAGAAGTGATCTGATTGGTTGCTATGGGCAACTCGGCAACTTTTCCTCTGGACAGGTTTTGATTAATCTCCCCCAATAGTTTCTTTCTTTACTATGAAAATTACAACATGAACAGCAAGCGGACTTAGGTTTTTCACACATGGGAGGCAAACAATTGAAGTTGCTGAAACAGTAATGCTGTCCCTGCTTATGTCCTTGGAGGCAAATTTGCTGTAATATCCAGTAGACCAACAGTCTCCATTGTTATGCTATGTGGACACAGATTTTCCATGAAAAAAATTTGGAGAGTGAAACTTTATGATGAAAAAATGCCTCCAAAAGTCTCTTTGCGCACATTATTTTTATTATTTATTTTAACAAAATGAGCCTCAAATAAGTTGAGTGTGCATAGCCTTGGGCTACGTTCACACTGCTAAATATCCATCCAGAAAAATTCTGCACAAATGTGATGTCCCAGTAGGGGATATAGTCCCGTACAATACTTAGGCCCTGTCCGGTTGAGTCCCTCTGTGTCCTAGGGGCTCTCTTGCAGCATCTCCCCCATAGTGTTATATGTATTATGTATAAAGGACCTTTGAGGACCTTTGAGTTAGTCACATGATAATGTGATCACATGTTAAAGTCACATGTTTTGTTACTCAGAGAGCATCAGCTAACCAGGTGACCTACAGCTTGACCTATGAGCTCCTTGCTCAGCCCCCCCTTTATAAAGAAGGAAGGAGCTGCAATCTGCCTCTTTTGCTCTCTTATCTCTGATGACTCCTGCTGAGATACAGTAAAGACCAGACATCTCAAAGCCAGTGTCCAGCACATCTGGAGGCCTCAAGCCTAACCTACAGCCACATGTCAGTAAGTCAAGTCATCTATGTCTGCTGTCACTACCTACAGTTAAGTCAAATCTATAGTCAAGTCTATTATAGTCAGCGTGGTTGAGTTGAAGTCTGTCCAAACACTGCAGGTCCCAGCAAGGTCCCCTCTGTGTTACTGGCCACCTCTCTGGGATCCTGGCATAGCTGTAAAGACTGTTACCATCTGTCTACCTCAGTAAAGCTACCGTTAACCCTAACCTGGTCTTGTACTATTATTACCCTGCCAAACCTAGGCATAGTGGTGCCGTTTGGGTGGTTACCGGGAAAACCACGCCCTGGCGTCACGAACATTTAGGGGTTAATACCATCTGCCCCTGGGCTAAACATCTGCTCCATACACCTCATTGCACCCCCATGGCACACCACAAAACTTTGGTGTCATGAACAGGATATGAGTGTGTGCCTTCACCATAACGCAACAAGTCCTTCCCTCTAGCCTGAGTCTGAATGGTGTCCAAGAAAAATCACATGCCAATGCGAAAAAGTTTGCGCCAGAAAAGTGTATGGGACTTTGTTACTGTAATGCGTCTTTACAGTGACTCTGAAAAAGTAGAGGTGGAGGTGAAGAAAACTGTTCTCTTTATTGTGAAGAAGTCTGCAAAAGTTAAAATGACGATGTGCAAAATCAGGACAGAAGCCATATTACGTGCCAAAATGTCTGCCGTACCTAAAAAAAGAGTTAATCTGATGGTCAAGAAGGGCGCGAAAGGATCCCGCCAAAGCTAGCATCCCATCCCCGGGTGTGGAGATCATGTTGCAGTGTCCAGTCCGAGGTGGAACTTGAAAGGTCCGCCTCTTGTTGCCAGGGGGCAGACGAAGAGGATGTACCACTGAGTCGCTTCTAGTCCAAGGCCCCGCTGATGACGTCCTTCCGGCCGGCAGCCATCTTGCCCGAGACCAGTATAAGAAGCGACGCGGAGCCTGACCTCTTCAGTTCACCAGAAGCGCTGGCTGGGAGTGAGAAGATGGCGGAGTCGCAGCAATCCACGTGTGCCGAGAGTCCCAAGATGGAACCAAAGCCCGTTACCGAGGGGACAACAGCAGGAAGATCCCTGGGCGCAGTCGACAAATTAAATTAAATTTGCCTAAAGGCCTGACCCGGCCCACAAGAGTCCAAGGCCAGGTCAGGGTTAGCGGTAGCTATACTGAGGTAGACAGATTGTAACAGTCTTTACAGCTAGGCCAGGATCCCAGAGAGGTGACCAGTAACATGGAGGGGACCTTGCAGCTTGCAGGGACTTGCAGTGACTTGACAGACTTTAGGACAGCCATGCTGACTATAATAGACTTGACTTGACTGAAGGTAGTGACAGCAGACATAGATGACTTGACTTACTGACATGTGGCTGTAGGTTATGCTTGAGGCCTCCAGGTGTCCTGGACACTGGCTTTGAGACTTCTGGACTGAACTTGACCTTAGGTCCTCAAAGGTCCTTTATAAATATTACATATAACACTATGGGGGAGATGCTGCAGGAGAGCCCCTAGGGCACAGAGGGACTCAACCTGACAGGGCCTAAGTACTGTACAGGACTATATCCCGTACTGGGACATCACAAACCCCCCTACTTAACAGAAGTCACCCTCTACGAAAGTCCTGTCGGGCATGAGGATCGAAGCGGCCTTGGGCCCGAATGCAGTCCTGGGGCATTGTAATCCATTCCCAGGCTGTTATTTAACAAAAACTGATAATGCAATAGAGTCTCTGTATCAATGTCCATAAATGCTCTGGCAAATTTTCTGCATTCAACAAAGAATAACAACATACCTATGACTATGGTGTAACATGACTTATGGACTATGACTATGTATACTATGACAGTTGACTATACATATTATGACATCAGACTATGCATATAACACTTTATACATTACTAACACATAACACTGGTAGATTGTGTTGCCGGAGCCTTTCTGCCCAATGCCTTTACTACTGGGGTCCCTTGGCATTACACACTTCTCCCCAGAACACTAGTTATTTTTATGCTAGACATTTTCTTATGCTAGACATAACAATTGACATTTTGTTACCTTTGACTTTTATTATGTGCTTTTGTGAGTAACAGGAATACCTTCTGGCCAGCAAAGTATCCTGAGCACGGGGACACAAGAAATATCACATTTGACATTTTAGACATATGACATTTGTATGGACTGTGTGGTTGTGAGTGTTTCAGTCCTACTGTACATGAAACGTGTACATGACTTTGTGTAATTTATGTGCATGTATGACTAGGTGTAGTACACAACTTTACTGTTACTGTACTCAACTTTAATCTTTGTATCTGGCTGGTATTTGACCTTGCGTGGACCGTTGAGACCTACGCAGCACCACCTCTTGGGACTCAGGAACACCTACTTCTTCGGGAGCTCTTAACTCGATTGAAATTGCAACAGGCTCTCCCTCGTCAAAGGCTGAAGTAGGTAGCGAGTCTGGACTGTCAGGACTTGGACTTGCGGGCATAGACATGGGTGAGGCAGGTGGTCTGGAGACTGGGCTATAGACTGGCGCCAACGGTGACAGAATTTGAGCTGGTGAGGTGACTAGAGTTGATTGCATCGGCCCCTGAGATGGCATGATACCGAAGATGGCAGGTTGGCTGGGAGAGAACATGGGGACATTCATGGATGGGTGAACTCCCTCTCCGGGCACATACTCCCTCTGTCTGACTGTGGGTGGTAAAGGTACGGGGAGTACAGGCAGGTCTTCTTTGTGGCATAACTTGTTTCTGTTACGATGGACGACTTGCGCCTCGTACCCTAGCTTCTGGATTGCATACACATCTGAGTCTGAGTAGGTTACATCCGTCACCATGTAAGGCTCCATTTTCCAAATAGAGTCCAATTTGTGAGCCCTCGGAAACTTCCGTAGCCAGACCTTGTCGCCTATCTGGAGAGGTTTGGTGGATGCATGACGGTTGTGGTCTTGCTGTTGCCGCTGTTGAGAATCGCCCATCTTATTGTGTACAATCTCTTTTGTTTGTCCCTAGAAGCTTGTGGAGAGTTGTTAAAAGGTGCTTGGAATTCTGTCTCCTGTTCCTTGGCCCACTTTACAGGTATTTTCCCACTATAGTTCTCTTTCGCCGTGCCTCGCAAGAGAGCTGTGAGGGGTTCCGCAATCTGGGCGAAGTGAGGAATGAAGTGGTGGTAGTAGCCGGAAAATCCTAGGAAGCTTCAGACATCTTTCACTGTGCGTGGGGTAGGCCAGTCCTTGACAATCTCCACCTTCTCGGGATTAGGCTGGACTCCCTCGACGCTGACAACATGACCTAGATAGTGTACCGGAGGGTTAAGCAAATGGCGCTTGGACGGCTTAATCTTCAATCCAAATTTGTTAAAAACTTGGAAGACATCTGACAGATGACCAAGGTGCTCCTGGTAGGACTTGGAGTACACGATGACATCATTGAGGTACAACAGGACACTCTGGAAGTTTAGATGACCCAGGCACCGCTCCATCAGCCGCTGGAACGTAGCAGGGGCATTGCACAGCCAGAATGGAATACTCAAACTCAAACAACCCCATGGGTGTCACGAAGGCTGTCTTCTCTCAGTCTTCTACAGCGATAGGCACTTGCCAATACCCACTGGTTAAATCCAAGGTGGAGAAGTAAGTGGCCGACCCAAGGGCGGTGAGTGACTCCTCGATTCTTGGAAGGGGGTAAGTGTCCTTATGTGTGACATTGTTCTGTTTCCTGTAGTCGACACAGAAACGAATGGTCCCATCCTTCTTTTTGACTAGGACGAGGGGTGCTGCACAGGGACTTTGACTTTCTTGAATGACATCTGCGTCCTTCTTATCGACCAGCATCTTCCTGACAGTTTGTACATGCCTGGCGCGACCGGAGGTGTCTTTCTTTAATAGGTGGGCTGTCGTCTGTCAGAATCCGTTGCTGAATCATGGATGTCCACAGTCGGTAGGATGTTTACTGAAAGCCTCTTGGCGACATTTATGACCCCATTGACTTGATCCGTTGGAGTGTTTTTGTCTCCCACTTGAAGTTGTGCTCACCAGGGCTCGGGGGGACTTTCAGCAGAATCCGGAGTCACTTAAGCTGTCTGTTGCTGAGCCACCTTGCGTTTTGATAGGATGTCACTTGACTCTAGAAGATACAACTGGGCGACCCGCGTGTATTTCAGTAAGACAGTAGCCACACTGGACAGATTGACTAGTCTGACTGGAACTCTCCTATTGGTAATGGTGACAAGACTTCAATCCGCTTGAACGAGAGGATGATCCTTGTTACACTTTGCGCTCCGGCCACACGCGCCGGCCACGAGTGCATTGTCCCTCTCTCCCCGTCTGTCTGCAGAACTGGGATTTGCATCATGGGACACGCCCGTGTGCGAATCCCAGCCCACCACTCACCACGCTCCTCTGCTGCCTCTGCTGTGTCTCAGCTCCGGCATGCATGTCCCCGTCCCCTAGGGCACAAGCGTGCTAGAGCTCTAAAATTTAAAGGGCCAGACTGCCCATAATTATGTTCTACACCTGTCACTAGTCTATTGTTTCTGCAACTTCCCCTCTTCCCTGCCAGATCTTCAGTGCCCCTAGCCTGAGATTAAGCCTTCCCTACTGCCTGTTTGCCTTACCCATGTATCCAGACATGTTATCTGACTACGCACCTTTGCTGCCTGCCTTGACCTTCTGCTAAGTTCGACTACGCTACTGCCTCTTCCTTCAGTACCTCACCTGCCCAGCTACCTGTGTGGTCGAGCCGTGTCGGGGGTAGCGACCTGGGTGTCGCCTGCCACAGCAAGCCCATCCTGCCTTTCGGCGGGCTCTGGTGTAGACCAGCGGCACCTTAGACTCTGCTCCCCAATGCGGTCCGAGTCATCTGCCACACAGGTTAGAGGATCCACATCCAGCTCCGTTACAGCAAGATCCGGCCATGGATCCCGCTGGGGTTCCTCTGCTTGATATTCCGGATCTTGCTTCTATTGTGGCGCTCCAGTCACAGCAGTTGGCCCAGCAGGCACAGCAGTGGAGCCAGTTGTCCACCAGACTGCAGCAATTGCTAACTGCTCAACAACAACCGTAACTGCCACAGCCTCCAGTGTTGCCTCCCGCTCCTGCAGTCGTCTCCGGATCTAAACTCCGCCTGTCTTCTCCTGAGAAGTATGAGGGGGATCCCAAGTCCTGTCGTGGTTTCGTGACTCAGTGCTTGATGCACATTGAACTCATGGCGGAACAGTTCCCTACGGAACAAGTAAAGGTGGCCTTCTTCATCAGTCTCTTAACTGGGAGGGCTTTGGCCTGGGCAACCCCGCTTTGGGATCGCAGTGATGCTCTCACAACCAATCTCCAGGCTTTTCTGATGGAATTTCGGGGAGTCTTTGAAGAACCAGCTCGAGCTTCTTCTGCTGAGATGGCAGTGCTGAGTCTTTCTCAGGGCAACTCCTCTGTCGGCGAGTATGCCATCCGTTTTCGTACCCTGGCAATGGAGTTATCATGGAACAATGAAGCTCTTTGCGCCACCTTCAAGAGAGGACTATCTAGTCATATCAAGGATGTCCTCACTGCCCGGGAATTGCCATCTAGCCTGAATGAACTCATACTGTTGGCATCCCAGATTTATATCCATTTCTCTGAGGAACTATGCCAAGAAAGGGAGTCTGCATGACCATGGCGCTTTCCTCATCTGGCACCTGTCTTCCAGCAACCACCGCAACCTTCTATGTTGCCTCCCACAATGGAGGCTATGCAGGTGCATCGGTCTCGCCTGACCCCGCAGGAAAGAACTCACCGACGAACTGAAAATCTTTGCCTATACTGCGCCAGATCAGATAATTTCCTCAAGGAATGTCCTCTGCGGACACAGTCACAGGAATACGCTCACACCTAGGGTTTGTGGGAGAGGCCTCCCTAGGTGTGAATACCACCTCTCCACGCTTGAATTTAACGGTCCAGCTTTTTCTTCCCTCCAAAGAGATTATCTCCGTTCTCGCCTTCCTTGACTCTGGTTCCACAGGAAACTTTTTTGATGCCTCCCTAGTACATAGGTATCATCTGCCAGTGTCTCGCCTGTTAAAGCCTTAGTACATCTCTACGGTCAATGGAGAAAGACTGGACTGGACTGTGGTGTATCGCATAGAACCCTTATCTATGCAGGTCAGAGTCTTGCATGAGGAGAACTTGCCCTTCTATTTACTTCTTCATTGTACTTCTTCTCTCCTGCTTGGCCTACCTTGGTTGCAACTCCATGCCCCACAGCTGGATTGGAAGAAGTTCTCCGTTGGGACCGTATTGCAACAATCACTGTATTCATATACGTCTGTCTAAGTTGGAGCCATCTTCTATTCCTCTGCCCGGTTTGCCTTCGTTCCTTCAGGACTTTGCAGATGTCTTCAGTGAAAAGCAAGCTGAAGTCTTACCACCACATCGTCCCTACGATTGTCCAATCAACTTACTGCCCAGCACCACACCTCCTCGGGGTAGAATTTACCCTTTGTCAGTTCCTGAAACTCAGGCCATGTCCAATTACATCCAATAGAATCTCCAGAAGAGGTTCATCAGAAAGTCCTCTTCCCCTGCAGGAGCCGGGTTTATCTCCGTGGAAAAAAAGATGGTTCTTTGCGATCTTGCATCGACTACCGAGGCTTGAATAAAATTACTGTAAAAATCCGCTACCCACTTCCTTTAATCTCTGAGTTATTTGATCTTCTGCGGGCTGCCAGGATCTTCTCCAAACTAGACCATTGTAGAGCCTATAGTTTGATTTGTATACGAGAAGAAGACCAATGGAAGACTGCATTTAATACTCATGACGGAATGTGATGCCATTCGGACTCTGTAATGCTCCAGCAGTTTTCCAGGAGTCAATTATATTTTTCGTGACCTCCTATACTCCTGTGTCATTGTCTATTTGGATGACATTCTCGTCTATTCGCCCAATGTCTCCACTCATCGCTCTCATGTCCGTCAAGTTCTTCAGCGTCTCCGAGACAATCATCTCTATGCAAAACTTGAAGTGTTCTTTTGAAAAAAAAACTGTCTTCCATTTCTGGGGTATATCGTTACCAGTTAAGGTCTACAAATGGATCCCAAGAAGTTGTCCGCTGTACTGGACTGGCCACGACCTTCTGGCTTAAAAGCAATTCAGCGCTTTCTTGGCTTTGCCAATTATTATCGGCAATTTATTCCTCACTACTCCACCTTGGTAGCCCCCATCGTTTCTCTTACCAAGAAAACTGCTAATCGGAAGGTCTGGACTCCAGAGTCCAAAGAAGCGTTCAAACAGTCAAAGTCTGCCAGCGCTTCTGCTCCTGTTTTATCTAGACCCGATCCAGGCAGGCCATTTATTTTGGAAGTGGATGCTTCTTCAGTTGGAGCAGGTGCAGTTTTAACACAAAAGTCCTCCAAAGTTAGAACTTGCTATATCTACAGACTGCCCATCGTCTAAACCCTTGGCAGGCTCATTGGTCTCTGTTCTTCTACAGATTTTACTTTTTTATTCACTTCCGTCCTGCAGAGAAGAATCTTGGAGCTGACGCCCTCTCTAGATCCTCTGATGTACAAGACCAAGAATCTCTCCTTCAACATATTGTTCCTCCTGATCATCTCATCTCCACAGCACCAAGTCTTCAGCACCTGCTTCCTGGGAAGACTTACGTAACTCCACGTCTATGATTCCGAATTTTGAAATAGGGTCATTCCTCTCTGTTGGCTGGTCATGCCGGTATTCGTAAGTCCTTGCAACTCATCTCCCGACAGTACTGGTGGCCAACTTTAAATATGGATGCCGTTGACTTTGTCCATTCCTGTTTGGTCTGTGCCCCTTCCAAGCCTACTGGTCTACTACTTCATTTGCCAGTTCCAGAGCAGCCCTGGACCAATATAGCAATGGACTTTATTACTGACCTTCCGGCAATACGGTCATTTGGGTTGTAGTGGACCGATTTTCTAAAATGGCTAATTTTGAGCCTCTACCAGGATTACCATCTGCACCGAAGCTTGCCAAGTTATTCCTTTCCCTTATCTTCCGCCTACATGGATTGCCTTCTTGTATTGTCTCCGATGAGGAGTCCAGTTTGTCTCGAAGTTCTGCAGGGTCTTCTGCTCATGTCTCCAAGTTAAATTGGATTTTTCCTCAGGCTACAGCCCACAATCCAATGGGCAGGTCAAAAGGGGGAACCAGGTCTTGTGAGACTATCTTCGCCATTATGTGTCTGCTCGCCAAGACAATTGGGCCAATTTACTACAACCTTACAACCACAGGGATTCTGAATCCACTGGGACTTCACCTTTCTTTGTGTTCTATGGGCTTCATTCTCGTCCTCCTCTTCCCTTGTCATCTTCCTCCGGAGTTCCCATGGCTGATGAACAAGTGCAGAATTTTGCCTCCATCTGGCAGAAGACTCGTCACTACCTTCTACATGCCACGACCCGTATGAAGTCGGACAAGAAGAGGACAAGAAAAGACGCTCTCCTCCCGAATTCTCTCCTGGGGACAAAGCGTGGTTATCTTCCAAATAAATCAGCTTCAAGGTACCCTGTTATAAACTTGGCCCATGCTATCTGGGTCCCTATAAAGTCAAGAAACGACTTAATCCCGTGGCTTATTCCCTCCATCTATCCTCCTCTCTCCGGATCCCGAATTCCTTCCATGTCTCCCTCTTGAAGCCTGTCATCCACACTCGTTGTTCTCAAAGGGACATCTCGGGTTCTCCCATCTCTGGTACCTCTGATGTTTTTGTTGTAAAAGAGATCTCTGACTCCAAATTGGTCAGAGAAAAGCGCTTATTTTTGTGGATTGGGAAGACAATATCCTGGACCAATACCTTCTCAGGAAATTTCTCAACTGCAAAAGGAGGGGGAGACCAAAGAGGTGGGGTACTGTTACACTTCGCCACACACACTGGCCACAAGCGCATTGTCCCTCTCCCTCTGGCTGTCGGCGGGACTTGGATTCGCATCGTGGGACGTGCCCGCTTGCGAATCCCAGCCCGCCACTTACCATGCTCCTCTGCTGCCTCCGCTGTGTCTCAGCTCCAGAGCGTGTGTCCCCGTCCCCTAGGGCTCGCATGCGCCGGAGCTCTAAAATTTAACGGGCCAGTGCGCCCATAATTATGCCCTACACCTGTCACCAGTCTATAAGTTCCTGCACCTCCCCCTCTTCCCTGCCAGATCTTCAGTGCCCCTAGCCTGAGATTAAGCATCCCCTACTGCCTGTTTGCCTTACCCGTGTATACGGACCTTCCCGCTATGTTATTTGACTACGCACTTTTGCCACCTGCCTTGACCTTCTGCTAAGTTCGACTACGCTACTGCCTCTTCCTTCAGTACCTCGCCTGCCCAGCTACCTGTGTGGTCGAGCCGTATCGGGGGTAGCGACCTGGGTGTCGCCTGCCGCAGCAAGCCCATCTTGCCTTGCGACGGCCTCTGGTGAAGACCAGCGGCACCTTAGACTCCACTCCCCGATAGGGTCCAAGTCATCTGCCACACAGGTTAGAGGATCCTGTTGATTAGGAGGGAGAGAGTAAAAGATAAACAAACTCTGAATCTTCTCCTTGAAATCCCTCAGTGAGAAGGGGTCTCCGTTGTAGATAGGAAGGACAAATTTCCCCCAAAGCACTGGTGTTGATGATGGAACACCCACATTGTTGACAAGAACTGCAAGCGGGACTGGCAGCATCCTGACTGCAGAAGCAGCAGGTGTTCCCGCTGCTGGTGATGGAGTGCAATAATGCCGGGTTGATCTGGAGAACTGGGTGCTGACATCTTGTAGATCTCCTTGAGTGCACTGTCTCTTTGAGAAGATTTGAGTGCGTCGTCCCTTGAGTGCGCTGTCTTTTTAAGAAGATTTGAGTGCGTCGTCCCTTGGGTGCACTGTCTCTTTAAGAATGTTTGAGTGTGTCGTCTCTTTAAGATGATTTGGGTGCACTGGCCCTTTAAGATGCTTGGCAACAGGCTGCAGCGATTTAAACCTTGATTAACAGGGACCCCCAGAGTGTCTCTTTCCCCACTATGCAGCGAGTACCCATAGACTTTGTTGGGTACTAAGGGGTTAATTCTAGCTGACACGGGTGCTGGAGACTTGTTGCGGGAGATCGTTGGTTTATGCAGAGTCTGTGCTACAGCAGGTACTTGCCGACATAGCGCAGAGTCGGGCGCAGATGCCAGAACCTTCAATATGGCTGCGCCCAGGGAACTTCTTGTTTAATCGATTGGAAAATTTGATCCTGCTCGCTCACAGAAGAGGGGTCACCGCTGGGAAATGACGGGGCGGAGCTGCGGCCACTAACGCGCATCGGAGACACAGGAGTCTGTTTAATCCCTTTAGATACTGACTTCACACACTCTGCAATGGCAGTTAACAGTCTTTTCTTCACCTCCCCTACTTTATCAGCATCTACTGGTAACTCTTTGCAATAAGGATAGTCCCGTACAATTTTCTGGCGCAAATGTTTTCGCATCGGCATGGGATTTTTCTTGGGCACAATTCAGACACAGACTAGAGGGAGGACTTGTCGCTTTATGGCTAAGGCACACACCCGTATCCTGTTTGTGACACCAAAGTTTTGTGGTTAGCAATGGGGTGTGAAGGTGAGGTGTATGGGGCAGATGTTATAGCCCAGGGGCAGATGGTGTTAACCCCTAAATGTTTGTGACGCCAGGGAGTAGTTTTCCCGATTACCACCCGAACGGGAGTACTGCTAGTCCTAGTTAGGCAGGGCAAATAAGAGTTCAAGGCCAGGTTAGGGTTAACGGCAGCTTTACTGAGGTAGACAGATGGTAACAGTCTTTACAGCTAGGCCAGGATCCCAGAGAGGTGGACAGTAACACGGAGGGGACCTTGCAGCTTGCTGGGACTTGCAGTGACTTGATAGACTTTAGGAGAGCCACGCTGACTATAATAGACGAGTTGACTGAGGATAATGACAGCAGACATAGATGACTTGACTTACTGACATGTCGCTGTAGGTTAGGCTTAAAGGGGTTATCCAGGAAAAAACTTTTTTTTATATATCAACTGGCTCCAGAAAGTTAAACAGATTTGTAAATTACTTCTATAAAAAATTCTTAATCCTTTCAGTACTTATGAGCTTCTGAAGTTTAGGTTGTTCTTTTCTGTCTAAGTAATCTCTGATGACACGTGTCTCGGGAACCGCCCAGTTTAGAAGAGGTTTGCTATGGGAATTTGCTTCTAAACTGGGCGTTTCCCGAGACACGTGTCATCAGAGATTACCTAGACAGAAAAGAACAACCTTAACTTCAGAAGCTCATAAGTACTGAAAGGATTAAGCTTTTTCAATAGAAGTAATTTACAAATCTGTTTAACTTTCTGGAACCAGTTGATATATAAAAAAAAGTTTTTTCCTGGAATACCCCTTTAAGGCCTCCCTGTGTGCTGGACACTGGCTCTGAGATGTCTGGACTGAACTTGACCTCAGGATCTAAGAGAGTGATTGTAGTACTTCCCCCTCGTATAAAGGGGAGCTGAGCAAAGAGCCCATAGGTCAAGTTGCAGGTCACCTGGTGCCCTCTGGGTAACAAAACATGTGACTTTAACATGTGACCACATTATCATGTGACTAACTCAAAGGTCCTCAAAGGTCCTTTATAAATAATACATATAACACAATGGGAGAGATGCTACAGGAGAGCCCTTAGGGCACAGAGGGACTCAACCTGACAGGGCCCAAGTACTGTACAGGACTATATCCCGTACTGGGACATCACATTATCGTTTTGCTACAACCACAGACTGGTGACCATTGCTCTAATGCTGTATTGTAAACATATGGCAGCAGTCATTTTATAGATAAGAATCAATGTAAGCTGTAAGCTATCTTTAAAGCACTGCATTGGCACCCATTTCTATTTTCAATCTGAATTGCTACATCCATGCACAGGCAGGGGATATAAACATGGCATTCACAAGTCTTTTTTCTCATAAAACATATGGGTTGCCATGTTTGTGCATCATCACTATGCAAAACACTGTTGGCATATTGGTAGAAGCAGGTTATTCTCCAGTTTACAGTGCTGTTCCAGGTTGTGCCAATACCATTGCCAGCCTATTATCTTTGATAGGTGTCATTGGCCTTGAGGAATGCCCATTGTGTGTCCCCATTTTTATGAATTTCATTGCTTTTGTGGAAACAAGAATTTAATTGTTTCTTTCCCAGACCTAGTTGGCTAATCGTCCAGCACGGTGACATCACTCACTCACCTTTAAACCTACTACGTTACTTCACTGATAACAGACCGGTTCCATCCTGCCCCAAATAGTGTCTCATCCATACTGCAGTAAACTTAACAAGTTGTTTGTGACGTCTGGGGTTGTCGGCTTACGCGGGTATAATTTGTTTGTTTTTATTTTTACGTTTACATTGGTATCGTGAAAAAAATAAGCCATTAGCTAACAGTGCCCATATATTGCAATGGAGCATGGTTTCAATGCATGACCACCATTGATCTGTTGTGTGCGGTTTTCCTTGAAGGTGTAGTGCAGGGAACTGAACTTATCAGACACTTATCCCCTATCCACAGGACCGACCACTGGGACCCCCGCAATCTCCTATATGGGGGCCAGTCTACTAACGTGTCCTTGGCCCTCTCCAGCCCTTACCTTCCTGAAAGAGCCAAGTGATGGCCCACTCAGCTATTCGCCGGCTGTAGCTATGTCCTGGTGCAGCTTGCAATTGGCTGAACTGGCCATCAATTGTGCTTGTCCAGGGAGGTCGGGGTCAGAGCGTGCCAAGGACAGATAAGTAGACTGGGCTCCATACAGGAGATCACGGGGGTCCATGCAGACGGACCCCCGCAATCAGACACTTATCCCCAATCCTATGGATAGGGGATGCGTGTCTGATAAGTTCCCTGGATTACCCCTTTTAAGTAAGGTGACTAGACTGGTAACAGTTTCAGAGAAATGGAATATCCTTGTTTCCACCGCTGAACCATTCTAATTAAAAAACAAAAATAATTTTTTTTATCTTATATTCTACCCTTTAGCTCTAGACCAGGGGTACTCAACTATTTTAGTATGGGTCCACTTATCCAGGTCTGTGCCATCCTGTGAAGGTCTGATTTAAACGCTAATTTCACCTAGCAGCCGCAATGCCATGCAAGAAATAAACACTGCCTGTTGTAAAACATTACTATTACTCTGATAATAAGTTACAGGGTAAAATGAGCAACTGAAGTGTGGTGGATGTAAATCTACTGTATGACCTTAATACTGCCACACACTGTACCCCTGTATATAATACTGCCACACACTGTACCCCTGTATATAATACTGCCACACATTGTGCCCCTGGTATAATAATGCCACATACTGTGCCCCTGAATATATTTGTGGTATGCCTTGGGGGATGTAGGGTAGTTGGGGTGTTGTAGTAGGTAAGGGGTTAATGTTAACCCTACAGTTCGTGATGCCAGGCTGAGGGCTAGTATGCTGAGGTAATTCTCCGGCCTATCGCCGCCCATCCCAGAAACGATAGGTGCATGTAATAAAATGACTGAAGGTCCACAAGGTACTTGAACTTGGGTAACTTAAATGGGCACTCTCATTAAAACAAATTTTTACTATTGCACTCCTTATGGTAAATGAAAAATATTTCTAATATACTTTGTTTAAAAAAAATCAAGTTTTCTATGTTTTATTTGTGCTTAAAAAAGCTCAAGAGCACATTTTCCCCCAATTCATACACAGACTTTGGACCAAAGTCCAAACACAGGAAGTGCCGCCTGGAGTGCTGAGGGGGAGGGGGTCCAACCAACAGCATATGGCAGTTATGTGTGAGAGGAGCTATGATTGGATGAGGCTGGACACCCCCCCCCCCTTCCCCTCAGCACTCCAGGCAGCACTTCCTGTGTTTGGACTTTGGTCCAAAGTCTGTGTATGAGTTGGGGGAAAATGTGCTCTTGAGCTTTTTTAAGCACAAATAAAACATAGAAAACTTCATTTTTTTTTAAACAAAGTATATTAGAAATATTTTCCATTTACCATAAGGAGTACAATAGCAAAAATTTGTTTTAATGAGAGTGACCCTTTAAGTGCTTGCGGTACATCCAGTGAACAATGACAGTCTCAGGAATACAGTCTTTATATAGCTCAATGACTGACAACTGTTGCGGACCTTGAAATAGACCAAAGTCTCTGAATTTAGGGTAGTTATTGCAGATCCGTCCGGATTTAGGGGATAGATAAGGTCCGGTGATCTTGCAGAGTGTGTGGGGATTGATACACTCAGAATTTAGAAGTTATCGGCCGTCGCCGCAAGGTTCAGGCCTAGACTCACTGATCTCAGCAGCGCAGATGCTTCTCGCTTGCTTGCACAGGAACAAGAGAGCGAGAACATGGCCGCCGCTCCCTTATATGGGCAGGTGGCGTGGCTAATCTGATTGGTCCAAACACCCGTCACTCACTGTTACACAGTGTGATGGGATTGACTACGTCACAAGGACCTCCAAAGGTCCTCAAGCAGAAATACCATAGAGTTCACCTGACCACGTGACCCTCAGGTCCTGCTACGCTATGGGCAGGTAATTAACTATTTATTTACATTCATACAATCTTACACATACAAATCCTAAATGGCTACAGGATAAGTACTATAGGGATGAGAGGTGACTAGGGGTGGATAAGACAATAGGAACCCCGACATCCTAGGGACTCTGGCTATGGGGACCCACAATAAAAGGTACCGGAGAGGATAAGGTACCGGGACACCACATATTACTGCCATGTACTGTGCCACTGGTATAATACTGGGTGATTAAACACGTCATTTCCCATTTTACCTGTGTGTCCGTGTCAGCGCCTTGCCATCCCGTTGAATCTTGGAGGCTCCTTCTGTGAACCATTACCGGACGAGGAAAGGCTGCAGTCACTTTATATTATTTCTCTTCTAACCATCGTTGCACTTGGTTGAGTGTAACCTCCTGGGGTAAGCGTGCAATTCACCTTGCCCCTTCCCCTCATGCATCCCTGGGTTAATACACTACGGAGCGCTGTCTGTCTATCTTTTGCTTCACCTGGTATAATACTGCCACACACTGTGCCCCTGAATATATTACTGCCACGTACTGTGCCCCTGGTATAATACTGCCACAAACTGTGTCCCTGGTATATTACTGCCATACGCTTTGTTCCTGGTGTAATACTGCCACACACTGTGCCCCTGAATATATTACTGCCACGTACTGTGCCCCTGGTATAATACTGCCATAAACTGTGTCCCTGGTATATTACTGCCATACGCTTTGTCCCTGGTGTAATACTGCCACACACTGTGCCCCTGAAGATATTACTGCCACACACTGTGTCCCTGGTATACTACTGCCATACACTGTGCCCCTAAATCGAATAATGCCAGATGCTGGGCCCCTTAAAATAATACTGCCACACACTGTGCACCTGGTATATTTAACACATTTGAGTAGAAGTATAATACTGCCACACACTGTGCCTGAGTATAATACTGTCACATGCTGTACCCCCAAATATAATGGGGGAGATTTAGATTTATCAAAACCTGTGCAGAGTAAAAGTTGACCAGTTGCCCATAGCAACCAATCAGATCGCTTCTTTCATTTTTGAAAAGGCCTCTGAAAAATAAAAGAAGCAATCTGATTGGTTTCTATGGCAACTGGTCAACTTTTACTCTGCACAGGTTTTGATTAATCACCCCCTATATTGCCAAACATCATGCCTTGTACCAAATAATTGTACCTCTGAGTCCCTTACAACAATGATTAAGGTGTCTGTGCCATCTCAGGGAATAATGTCAATATGCCCCCTTATGAACTGTGCCACTATGCCCCCCATAAACCGTGCCACCGTGCCCCAAAATGAACTGTGACTCTCCAGTTGTTGCAAACTACAACTACATACATGTATGTACAGTGACCCCCCGACCTACGATGGCCCCGACATATGATGAAATCGACATACGATGGCCTCTCAGAGGTCATCGCATGTCGATGTCAGCATCGACATACAATGCTTTTTTATGTCGGGGCCATCGCATTAAGTGCTATCCGGCAGTGCAAAATGCTTAAGCTGCTGCTGGATAGCAGCTTAATGTTCCCCGTGTGGTGCGGTAAGTATTACTTACCCCTCCACGATGCTCCGGGGTGACCTCCGGGTCCAGCGCTGGTCTTCTGGTGTCTTCTCGGCCCTCTCTGATGACGTCAATACGCTGCTGCGCACGTCATCCAATAGGAATGGTGTACGCAGCGGCGTAATGACGTCGCTACGCAGGCCCAGTAAGGCCTTGCGGAAGAAAGCAGAGGACCGGAGAAGACAGTGGAGGACTGGAGAAGACAGAAGAGGACCGGAGAAGACAGCAGAGGACCGGAGAAGACAGCAGAGGACCGGAGAAGACAGCGGAGGACCGGAGAAGACAGCGGAGGACCGGAGAAGACAGCAGAGGACCGGAGAAGACAGCGGAGAGCCCAGCGGAGGCCCGGGGTCACCATTGGGAGCGGTGGGGACACCATCTCGAGCAGCGGGGACAGGTGAGTACAGCTTCCTATACTTTCCATTGCTCGAATCCCTCAACATACGATGGATTCGACAAACGATGGCTCGTTTGGAACGAATTACCATTGTATGTTGAGGGACCACTGTATATATATAAAGGAGTACAAATTTGCTGTTTTTAGGTACAATTACCTTCATCCCTGTACTGTACTTCTTCCCCATGGATCTGGTTTCCACTCTGAACTCTGACCCTGCTGTTGCCACATAACAGAGCGCACACTTTCCCACAATCCCCTTTGCTTACATGCACAGTGGAGACCAACTGCCATTACCTTCAGGAGATGGCAGAACTGAGCATGTGTGACCAAACTTAGTTTGTCCCCAATGGGTCGTAACTAGGGTTGCCACCTGGCCGGTATTTTACCGGCACAGCCAGAATTTTGGTCACCCTGCCGGTACTTTTATATTAAACATACCAGCAATGCAATGGCCGATATTTATCCAACCAATCCTCCAACTCTAGGAATGTTGCACCTATATCAGTGTTTCCCAACCAGAGCGCCTCCAGCTGTTGCAAAACTACAACTCCCAGCATGCCCGGACAGCCAACGGCTGTCCGGGCATGCTGGGAGTTGTAGTTTTGCAACAGCTGGAGGCATCCCTGGTTGGAAAACACTGACCGATATTATACACTACTATATAGTCCAACATGCTGGGAGTTGTAGTTTTCGTTTGGGGCAGCTGCTGAGCCACAGGCTGTATCAGGTCATGCTGGGAGTTGTAGTTAGCAACTAACTGCAACTCCCGAATTTAATTTAAAAAAAGACGATAAAAAATTCCCACCAAAACAAAAATGGTACTGTAAAAAGCTTCAGATCGGGGCAGAAAAAATTAGCCTCATACATCCCCATATAGGGAGAAATAAAAAAATTATAGGGGTCAGAATAGGAAAAATGCCAACGGCTGTCTGGGCATGCTGGGAGTTGTAGTTTTGCAACAGCTGGAGGCATCTCTGGTTAGAAAACACTGACCTATATTATACACTACTATATAGTCCAACATGCTGGGAGTTGTAGTTTTCGTTTGGGGCAGCTGATGAGCCACAGGCTGTATCGGGGAATGTTGGGAGTTGTAGTTAGCAACTAACTGCAACTCCTGAATTTAATTTAAAAAAAAAGACGATAAAAAAGTCCCACCAAAACAAAAATGGTACTGTAAAAAGCTACAGATCGGGGCAGAAAAAATGAGCCTCATACATCCCCGTATAGGGAGAAATAAAAAAAAGTTATAGGGGTCAGAATAGGACAAATGTATCCCAAGCATATGTGTATCCTGTGATGTTACACTTGTGTCATTAATTATGCAAATTAGCGTGCCAGTATTTTTTATTTTTTTTGTAAGAAAGGCGGCAACCCTAGTCGTAACCAAGGGCAACAGCTACCAAAGCAATGCAGGCACATGGGGGATAAGTAAGTCTATAAGAATATCTCTGGCTTGTACATATGAAACATGTTCAATGTCACATAATTCATCAATTTTAGACCTGTTTTTCTTATTGAGACGTAGTCAGCACGTCTGTGCTTTGTATTTCAGAAGGGCTGCGGCAGGAGCGTGGTATGGGCGCTCTAAGTGACAGCTAGAAGACAAAGTAGTCAATGTCGAATGACAGGATATTTTTATCTTACAAAACTGGAGCACAAGACTGGACAGATCTGGTTGTGCGGTTTCATAACACCAATCATTTCCTAATTCCAGAGAACACATTTAAAAATATATGACATAACACATTAGACACACAAAAATCTAAAAGATCTATCAGTGGCATTTAGGGACTTGCATGTCCCATGCATCTGAAGGATGAGCCAATAAGTCTGTAAATCCCATCAACTGATCCAATAGAATCCAAAAAAATAGCAGGTCCAACAGCCTCTACTTAAAGTTTAAAGGGTTACTCCACTTCCCAGTGTCCGGAACATTGAGTTTCTGAACGCCGTGTGCGGGCTTCCGTGTTCACACCCGCCCCCTCGTTACGTCACGCCCCGTCACGTCCGGCCCCCTCAATGCAAGTCTATGTGATTTCTCATAGACTTTCAATGATGAGGCAGGCCGTGACATCACAAGGGGGGGGGGGGAACACAAAAGCCCGCACACAGTGTCCAGGAACTCAATGTTCCGGTGTGAGGTGGAATTTTGCGGACACTGGGGAGCGGAGGTGTTCGTGTATTGGCATCCAAATACTCAAAGGTGCTACATTTTGACGCTACTGGGTCTTTGCTTACCAACATACCATACCAACAAGACATAAACACTTCAAGTGGAGAATATTTTTTTAGATTCTATAGGATCGGTGGAGATTAGATGTTTAAAGGTTGAGATATATATATATATATATATATATTTTTTTTTTTAATAACCTAACCTGCATTGTACTTCTCCACAACTTTATCCCTGACTTGTTTGGTGAGCTCCTTGGTCTTCATGCTGCTGTATGTTCAGTAATGCCTCCTGGGCTCTGCCAGGTGCTGTAAACTCCTTGCAGTTGCACCCAACATTGCCTCCGG